>NC_138377.1:86199329-86259769 GCF_054177405.1 Leptonychotes weddellii
GGTTGGCCTGGTGGTGGGTATTGAGGAGGGCACGTTCTGCATGGAGCACTGGGTGTTATGCACAAACAATGAATCATGGAACACTTCATCTAGAACTAATGATGTAATGTATGGGGATTAACATAAGAATAAAAAAAAAATATGTCTTAAGAGATCTCTCCATATCATTACCTATTATAGAGATTCCATTCTTTTAAAAGGTTGTATTCTATTATATGAATATTGTATGAAATTTTGACTGTTTCTAATATGAGTAATCCCAAACAATGCTACAATACATTTTGGAAGTAAAGCTACATTTTGGAAAATGGCTGCCAGTTTCTCTAGTACAGAAGTATATATAATAAGCTATAAATTATACACAAAACAGAAAGGAAATAAGAATATTTCTGTTTACCTGTATATGCAGAAAGAAAATTGGGGAAAATACAAAGACCAACTAATAAAAATAATTTTCTTTGAGAGTCATTCTGGGAACCAGGTAAATAAGAGACACAATTATGATTTTTTTACTTGTACGCCTTTGTAAACTTTTTTTTTTGAATATCACTGTATTACCTACTCAAATAATTAAAGTTAATTAAAGAATTTAGCCCTTTTTTCCAAATTCAAAACATAAAAAAAAAATTCAGGTTTCTCATCAAAATGTTACACAGATTAAAAAAGTGAAAGCACTTGTACAGGTTAATTCTCACGTAAGAAGAAAGCACAAAGAGCAATTATCAGGGACTACAGTCTGAGAGCTGAAAGTAGTGATAGACCAAATACAGCTTTGTATATGAATAAAGAGACTGTATTTGAAATTCTAAAAAAGTTTCCTTATTTTACTTTTTCTGTCAAATGTTGTATTTTTTAGAAGATTTATTTCATTTTAGAGAGAGAGACAGAAAGTGAGTGTGTGTGTGAAGGCAGGAGAGCAGAGGAAGAGGGAGAGCAAGTCCCAAGCAGACTCCGTGCTATTCTGAACCACAAAAGCACCCCTCCTTCCTTTCTTTCTTCATATAATCTACATGGACTTTTTTCTTCCTCTTTCCCTCTTCCTGCCATTTACACTGGGCATGCAAAGAGAATACAGGCTATCCTCAGACACAGTAGGATACTGTAATATGTACTAAAATATTTCAAGTGAAATGTTATCTACACCTCATATTTCATTTTTACTTTGAAAATTTCTTTTTTTTCCTTTTTTTAGAGGTAAGGGGGCAGAGGAAGAGGGAGAGAGACCCTTAAGCAGGCTCCTCGCCCAGCATGGAGCCCAACCACGGGCTTGACGCCAGGCTGGATCTCATGACCCTGAGATCATGACCTGAGCCCGAAATCAAGAGTCAGATGCTTAACCAACTGAGCCACCCAGGTACCCCCGAAAATTTCTTAAAATTTAACTTCAAGAGCTTCCTATTCCAACAAAAAATCTGAATTAATTAATGACAATTACACAACTATATTCTGAATGGAGTTAAAATAATTATTTCATATGAAATGCTCCATCATCCATCATTTGGGGCTTAAGTCTGAGTGTTGAAAATTAAATGTGAAATTCAGATTTTCATTGTGTAATGTGACATGCACATATTACCATGGACACAAAAATAAGATAACTGAAGAAACTATATACCTTTTTTTAAAAAAAAGTTTGAAGTATACCAAACTATAAAATATTCTGATTTTCTGATTAATACTTTATTTTCATTTAAAATTAGAATATAAAAAGCATATATTATAATGCATATAAATTTAATCTTAAAATTTGATGATTCAGAGGAAATTTTAAAATCTTATATGTAAATAATCATTATGAATATAAATCTTTGCCTAAATTATATGGAAACACCACTAGGAGAAGATTTTTTACCTATCTCCACAAAACATTTACTATAAATCAATCAGTATTTTTAGGTATTTGCAAACCTTTTTAAAATTAAATTTTGAAAAAGTTTTACCTTCATGTGATTTTTCAAAGGATCCAAAAGATTAAAATGAATATTGCACTTTGGACAAGCTCTTGGAAAAGGTGTTCCATTTTTAGATTGATGTGATGAGGTATTTGTACCTAAAATAAATTCAAAACATATATAATACAAAATTCATCACTCTATAACCTTAAATAACCACTAATAACAGTTTGTAAATTTACTACAACTTCTAAAACTTACGTATAAATACTGTAATTTATTTTTTTTAAGGGGGGGAGGGACAAAGGGAGAAAGAGAATCTTAAGCAGGCTCCTTGCCCAGCACGAAGTCCAGTGTGGCTCAATCTCACAGCCCTGAGATCATGACCTGAGCCGAAATTAAAAGTCAGATGCTTAACCGACTGAGACACCCAGGAGCCCCTATAATTTCTTTTTTATATGCCACATTTCACATTTACCTTTTGATGATGTAGCCTGGGGAGATGTCACTGAAAGAGATTTAACTGAAGGAAATACAGCTGAAGAATTTAATCCAGAAATACCATCACTGGGCTTTGGCTTTTTTGGATTAACGCTGTTTACTTCAGAAGTAGAAGGACGTTTTGATAAAAAGGAACTTTCATTCATACCTACAATGAATTAAATAGTTGGAAATATATTTTTAAACACTTTAGCATATTACTTATAACAAGCTAAATTACTTTGGAGCTAAACTAAATGTAATACAACTGAATTATCCTATCATTCAAATGACAATAAATAACGGTAAAAATTGATGTGATCAAAAGTCAGGGGGTGTACCAAATATCGATCTTGAAAAAGAAGAATAAAACTGGAGTATTGCAATCTCAGATTTCAAGATATACTACAAAGCTGTAGTAATCAAAAGAATATGATATGGACAAAAGCAGACACACAGATCAGTGCAATACAACAGAGAGCCCAGAAATACACCCACGATTAGATGGTCAATTAATCTACAACAAAGGAGGCAAGAATATAAAATAGGAAGAAGTCTCTTCAACAATGATGTTGGGAAAACTGGACAGCTACATGCAAAAGAATGAAATTGGACCATTTTCTTATACCATCCACAAAAATAAACTCAAATGGATTAAAGACCTAAATGTGAGTCTGAAACCATAAAATTTCTAGAAGAAAACATAGGCAGTAATCTCTTTAAAATTAACCATAGAAACATTTTTCGAGATATGTCTCCTTTGGCAAGGGAAACAAAAGCAAAATGAAACTATTGGGACTACATCAAAATTAAAGACTTTTACTTAGCAAAGGAAACCATCAACAAAACAAAAAGGCAATCTACAGAATGGGAAAAGATATTTCCAAATGATATATCCAAAAGGGAATTAATATCCAAAATATAAAAGTAACTTACACAACTCAACACGAAAAAATACCCAAATAATTCAATTAAAAATGGGCAGAAGACATGAACAGACATTTCTTCAAAGATATACAGATGGCCAAAAAACACGTGAAAAGATGCTCAACATCACTCATCATCAGTGAAATGCAAATCGAAAGCACAATAAGGTATCGCTTCACACCTGTCAGAATGGCTAAAATCAGAAAGACAAGAAATAAAAAATGTTGATGAGGATGTGGAAAAAAAGGAACCCTTATGCATTGTTGGCAGGAATGCAAGCCAGTGCAGCCACTGTGGAAAACAGTACAGAGGTTCCTCAAAAAATTAAAAATAGAATTACTATATGATCCAGTAATTCCACTACTGGGTATTTACTCAAAGAATACAAAAACACTAAAAGATATGTTTATTGCAGCATTATTTACAATAGCCAAGATATGGAAGTAACCAAGTGTTCACCAATAGATGAATAAAGATTTTGTACATAAATAAATGGAATAAAAAAAATGAAATCTTGCCATTTGCAATAACATGGATGGATCTAGAGGATATAATGAATCTAATGCTAAAGTGAAATTAGTCAGAGAAAGACAAATACCATATGATTTCATTCCCATGTGGAATTCAAGAAACAAAACAAATGAACAAGGAAAAAAAGGACAGAAAGAAAAAAACCCAAACACTTAAATACAGAGAACAAACTGCTGGTTGCCAGAGGGAAGGTGGGTAGGGGGATGGGTGAAACAGGTGACAGGGATTAAAAATAAATTTATTGTGGTAAGCACCAAGTAATGTATAGAATTGTTGAATCATTATACTGTACACCTGAAACCAATATAACACTATTTAATTATACCTGAATTTTTTAAAATTTCTTCTTTTTTTTTTAGAGAAGGAAAGGGGCAGAGGGAGAAGGAGAGAGAGAATGTTTTTTTTTTTTTTAAGATTTTTTTTTTTTTTTATTTGAGAGAGAGAATGAGAGAGCACATGAGAGTGGGGAGGGTCAGAGGGAGAAGCAGACTCCCTGCCGAGCAGGGAGCCCGATGTGGGACTCGATCCTGGGACTCCAGGATCATGACCTGAGCCGAAGGCAGTTGCTTAACCAACTAACCACCCAGGCGCCCCAGGAGAGAGAGAATCTTAAGCAGGCTTCACACCCAGAATGGAGCCTGATGCAGGGCTTAACCTGAGCTGAGATCATGACCTGAGCCGAAATCAAGAGTTGGATACTTAACCAACTGAGCCACCTAGGTGCCCCTATACTTGAATTTTTTTAATTAATTTAATTTGGGGGGGAGAGAGCTAACATGGTGGCATAGTAGGAGGACCCTAGGCTCCTCTTGTCCCTTGAACACAACTAGATAACTATGAAATCATTTTGACTACCCAAGAAATCAACCTCAGGACTGACAGAACAAACTCCACAACTAGAGGAAGAAGAGAGAGAAGAGGCCCCATCTATGAAGGTAGGAAGTATGGAGACATGGTTTGGGAGAGAAATGGATCACGGGATCACAGGTGCTGCAGAGGGGAGGGAGCCCTGGTGGCTGAAAGAGGCACAAGGAGAACTCCCCAAAGCTATTGGCTGGGAAAACACGAAGGCTGATTTCCATGCATTTTGGCAAACAGCAGGACTTGAAGATTGGAATTGTAAAGGTCAGTGGGTTTGGCTGGGATAGATCCCTGAGGGCATTGCCCTACTCCTGGAGAGAAAGCTGGCAAACAACCCCAGGGGCAGATGGCACCATCTGAGGAATGCCTAAGGCACACAGCAGGGAGATTGTTTACACTTCTTGGAGCATATCTGTGAGAGGCCATGTTGGCCGCGTTGGCAGAAACACCTCTCCAGGGACAGAAGAACCAGTGGGCGCCATTTCTCTCCCCTGCCCCTCAGCAGAGGCACAGAGCCACCTGCTAAAGGAAGCTCAGCTGGATACTGGCTGCCTAGCCTGCTTGCTCCAAGTCCCACAACCCTTGCCTCTGGCTCAACTGTCCTTCTCCATCAAACCTGCATTAGTCCCAGTGCAGCAAGACCTTCCATGAGCAGACCAATGCAGGCCCCTACCCACACCACATCTCTAAAGTTTCGAGTTTTAAAAGTCAGCAGGGTTGGCTGGGATAGAGCCCAAAGTGTACTGCGACGCTCCTGGCAAGCAAGCAACCCAGAGACAGACAGCATGAAAGCATGAAAGCAGCAGTCTGAAAAATGCCTGGGATACACGAAGGAAAATTATTCATTTGCTCTTCTGGGAGTCCTTCCCTAAGAGCAGCAAGCACGAAGCCCCCTCTCTGGGGACAAAGGAGTAGGCTGGTGCCATTTCTCTCCCCACCCCCCAGCAGAAACTCTTGCACACACATCTCCCAACCGGAAAGGTCTGCAAGGATTCAGTTCTAGTAGAAGTAGCATCAAATCTCATTTAATAAGCAGACCAGAGTGCACCTAGTTAAAACTCACCACACTCTGGACAAGGCCCAAACACTGCCTCCTACAGGCAAGGAGAGCCTCTGCATACAACTGGACTGAATGATAGAGCAGCCAACACACAGCACCAGAGTACATGCAGCACACACCAGAGACACTCCCTGAAGCACCAGGCTCTGGACATTATATGGCCTCTTCTTCACAAAGCCATTAGCCTCAGGAGCAGGAAATTGACAGGCTTTTCTAACTCACAGAAGATAGACTTAGACAAAATGCCATGATGGAAGAATTCACCCCAAATCAAACAACAAGAAAAAGTCCCAGTCAGAGATCTAATCAAAATAGATACAAGTAATATGCCTGATTGAGAATTTAAAGCAACAATCGTAGAATACTCACTGGGCTTGAGAAAAAAATTGGAAGACCTTCAGGGAGGCCCTTACCACAGAGATAAAAGAGTTAAAAAACGATCAGTCAGAAATGAAAAATGCAATAACTGAGATCTGAAACAGACTGGATGCAGAGAACACAAGGATGGAAGAAGCAGAGGAATGAATAAGTGATACAGAAGATAGAACTATAGAAAATAATGAAGTTGAACAAAAGAAAAGAAGAATTATGCATAATGAGAATAGACAAAGAGAACTCAGTGACCCCATTAAATGTAATAACATTCATATTATAGGAATCCCACAAGGAGGAGAGACAAAAGGGGGCAGAAAACTTATTTAAGGAACTAATAGCTGAAAACTTCCCTAATCCAGGGAAGGAAACAGACATTCACATCCAGGAAGCATGGAGAACTATCAAAATCAACAAAAGCAGGCCAACACCAAGACATATTGTAATTAAATTTGCAAAATATAGTCATAAAAAACATCCTAAAAGCAGCAAGGCAAAAAAGTCCCTAACTTACAAGGGAAGACCCATAAAGCTAGCTGCAGATCTCACCACAGAAATCTGGCAAGTCAGAAGAGAGTGGCATGACATATTCAAAGTGCTGAATGGGGAAAATAGCCAAAAATATTCTATCCAGCAAAGCTATCATCCAGAAAAGAAGGAGAGATAAAGAGTTTCCCTGACAAACAAAAACTAAAGGATTTCATGACCACTAAACCAGCCCTGCAAGAAATATTAAAAGGGACTCTTGAGTGGAAAGACAAAGTGACAAACAGAAGAAAGGAACAGAGAAAATCTCCACAAACAACACAAAACAAGTAATAAAATGGCCCTAAAGACATATCTATCAATAATTACTCTGAATGTACATGGACTAAATGCTCCAATCAAAAGACAATGGGTGTCAGAATGGATTAAAAAAAAAAAAAGACCGTACTATATGTTGCCTACAAGAGACTCTTTTTAGACCCAGAGATACCTGAAGATTGAAAGTGAGGGGATGGAAAAATATTTATCGTGCAAATGGACATCAAAAGGAAGCTGGAGTAGCAATACTTTTATCAGACAAACTAGATTTCAAACCAAAGACTGTAACAACAGATGAAAAAGGTCACAATATCATAATAAAGGGGTCTATACAACAAGAAGATCTAACAATTATAAATATTTATGCCCCCAACATGGGAGCACCCAAATATATAAAGCAATTAATAACAAAATTAAAGAAACTCGTGGACAATAATATAATAATAATAGGGAACTTTAACACTCCACTCACTACAATGATCATCTCACCAGAAAACCAACAAGGAAACAGTGGCTCTGAATGACACACTGGAACAGATAGGACTTAACATATATTCAGAACATTCCACCCTCAAGCAGCAGAATACACATTCTTTTCAAATGTGCTAGGGACATTCTCCAGAACAGATCTCATACTAGGTCACAAATCAGGCCTCAACAAGTACAAAAAGACTGAGGTCATACCATGCATATTTTCTGATCACAGCGCTATGAAACTTGAAGTCAACCACAAGAAAAAACTTGGAAAGACCACAACACATGGAGATTAAACAAAATGCTACTAAAAAATGAATGGGTCAACCAGGAAATCGAAGAAGAAATTAAAAACTACATGGACACAAATGAAAATGAAAATACAGTGGTCAAAAAGCTTTGAGATGCAGCAAAAGCGGTCATAAGAGGAAAATATGTAACAATACAGGCCTACCTTAAGAAGCAAGAAAAATCTCAAATAAACAACCTAAATGTTACACCTAAAAAGGCTAGAAAAAGAACAACAAATGAAGCTTACAGTCAGCAGAACAAGGGAAAGAATAAAGATTAGAGCAGAAATAAATGATATAGAAACTAAAAAAAAACAAACAAACAATAGATCAATGAAACCAGGAGCTGGCTCTTTGAAAAAAAATCAGTAAAATTGATAAGCCCCTAGCCAGACTTATCAAAAAAACAAAGGACCCAAATAAATAAAATCACAAAGAGAAGAGAAATTACAATCAGCACCACAGAAATACAAACAATTATAAGAGAATATTATGGGGCGCCTGGGTGGCTCAGTTAGTTGAGCGACTGCCTTCAGCTCAGGTCATGATCCTGGAGTCCCGGGATCGAATCCCGCATCGGGCTCCCTGCTCGGCGGGGAGTCTGCTTCTCCCTCTGACCCTCCCCCGTCTCATGTGCTCTCTCTCTCTCTCTCTCAAATAAATAAATAAAATCTTTAAAAAAAAAAAAAAAGAGAATATTATGAAAAACCATATGCCAACAAATCGGACAACCTGGAAGAAATGGATAAATTCCTACAATATATAAACTACCAAAACTGAAATAGGAAGAAACAGAAAACTTGAACAGACTGATAACCCAGTAAAGAAACTGCATCAGTAATCAAAAAAATTCCCAACAAACAAAAGTCCAGAGCCAGACGGCTCACAGGAGAATTCTACCAAACATTTAAAGAAGAGTTATTACTTATTCTTCTCAAACTATTCCAAAAAATAGAAATGGAAGGAAAACTTCCAAATTCATTCTATGAGGAAAAAGACTCCACTACTGAAGAACTATATGCCAAGATCCCTCAAGAACATGGATGCAAAAATTCTCAATAAAATACTAGCAAATCAAATCCCACAGTAAATTAAAAGAATCACACACCACAATCAAGTGGGATTTATGCCTGGGCTGCAAGGGTGATTCAATATTCGCAAATCAATGTGATGTACCATGTTAATAAAAGAAAGGATAAGAACCATATGATTCTCTCAATAGATGCAAAAAAAGCATTTGACAAAGTACAACACCCAATCATAACAAAAACTCTCAACAAAGTAGGGATAGAGGGAACATAATACCTCAACATCATAAAGGCCATACATGAAAAACCCACAGCTAATTATCATCCTCAATGGGGAAAAACTGAAAGCCTTTCCTTTACAGTCAGGAAAAAGACAAGGATGTCCACTCTTACCACTGTATTTAACATAGTACTGGAACTCCTAGACACAGCAATCAGACAACAAAAGAAACAGGAGCCATCCTGAAGAAGCCAAACTTTCACTATTTGCAGATGACATGATACTTTATATCCCAAAACCCAAAAGACTCCACCAAAAAATTGCTAGAGCTGACATATGAATTCAATAAAGTTGCAGGATACAAAATCAGTGTACAGAAATATGTTGCATTTCTATACACCAATAACGAAGCAGCAGAAAGAGAAATCAAGGAATCAGTCCCATTTACAATTGTACCCAAAACCATAAAATACTTTAGGAATAAACCTAACCAAAGAGATAAAAGATCTGTACTCTGAAAACTATAAAACACTGATGAAAGAAATCGAAGAGGACACAAAGAAATGGAAAAATGTTCCATGCTCATGGATTGGAAGAACAACTATTGTTAAGATGTCTATATTACCCAAAGCAATCTACACATTTAATGCAATTCCTATCAAATACCACCAGGATTTTTCAGAGAGCTAGAACAAACAATCCTAAAATTTGTATGGAACCACAAAGACCCTGAATAGCCAAACCAGTCTCAAAAAAGAAAATCAAAGCTGAGGCATCACAATTCCGAATTTCAATCTACATTACAAAGCTATAGTCATCAAGACTGGTACTGGCACAAAAACAGACACATAGATCAATGGAACAGAATAGAAAACCCAGAAATGAACCCACAGTTATATCGTCAATTCATCTCCAACAGAGCAGAAAAGAATACCCAATGGAAAAAAGACAGTCTGAGGTGCCTGGGTGGCTCAGTCAGTTAAGCATCTGCCTTCAGCTGAGGTCATGATCCCAGGATCCTGGGATCGAGCCCCACATCAGGCTCCCCACCCAGCGAGGAGCCTGCTTCTCCCTCTCCTTCTGCCTGCCACTCCCCCTGCTTGTGCTCGCTGTCAAATAAATAAAATATTTTTAAAAAATAAAAAAAAAGACAGTCTCGTCAACAAATGGTGTTGGGAAAACTGGACAGCAATATCCAAAGAATGAAACTAGACCACTCTGTTATATCATACACAAAAATAAATTCAAATTGGATGAAAGACCTAAATGTGATACAGGAAACCATCAAAATCCTAGAGGAGAATACAGGCAGTAACCTCTCTGACATTGGCCATAGCAACTTCTTTCTAGATATGCCTCCTGTGAAAGGAAAACAAAAGCAAACTATTAAGACTCCATCAAAATAAAAGGCTTCGGGCGCCTGGGTGGCTCAGTCGTTAAGCGTCTGCCTTCGGCTCAGGTCATGATCCCAGGGTCCTGGGATAGAGTCCCACATCGGGCTCCCTGCTCGGCAAGAAGCCTGCTTCTCCCTCTCCCATTCCCCCTGCTTGTGTTACTGCTCTCGCTATCTCTCTCTCTGTCAAATAAATAAATAAAATATTTTAAAAAAATAAAAAAATAAAAATAAATAAATAAATAAAAGGCTTCTGCACAGCAAAGGAAACAATCCATAAAACTAAAAGGCAATCTTCGGAATGGGAGAAGATATTTGTAAATGACCTATCTAATAAAGGGGTAGTACCCCAAATCTATAAAGAACTTATCAAACTTAACACCCAAAGAACAAATAATCCATTTCAAAAATGGGAAGACATGAATGACATTTTTCCAAAGAAGACATACAGATCACCAACAAACACATGAAAAAATGCTCAACATCACTCATCATCAGGGAAATACAAATCAAAACTACAATGAGATATCACCTCATACCAGTCAGAATGGCTAAAATTAACAACACAGGAAACAACAGATGTTGGCAAGGATACAGAGAAAGGGGAACCCTTTTACACAGTTGGTGGGAATGTAAAATGGGGCAGCCACTCTGGAAAACAGCATGGAGGTTCCTCAAAAATTAAAACTAGAACTATCCTACCATCCAGCAATTGCACTACTAGGTATTTACCCAAAGGATATAAAAATACTAATTAGAAGGGATACATGCACCCCAATATTTATAGCAACATTATCAACAATAGCCAAATTATGGAAAGAGCCCAAATGTCCATCGACTGATGAGTGGATAAAGAAGATGTGATACACACACACACACACACACACACACACAATGGAATCTTACTCAGACATAAAAAAGAATGAAATCTTGCCATTTGCAATGACAAGGATGGAGCTAAAAAGTATTATGCTAAGTGAAATAAGTCTGTCAGAGAAAGACAAACAGCACATGATTTCACTCATATGTGGAATTTAAGAAACAAAACAAATGAACATAGGGGGAAAAAAGAAAGAGAAAGTGAGGCAAACCAAGAAACAGACTCTTAAGGAAGAGAACAAACTGATGATTACCAGAGGGGAGGTAGGTGAAGGGATGGGTTAGGTGATGGGCATTAAGGAGGACACTTGTGATGAGCACCAGGTGTTGTATGTAAGTGCTGAATCACTGAATTCTACACCTGAAACTAATATTACACTGTACGTTAACTGGAATTTAAATAAAAACTTGAGGAAAATCAATAAACATTACTTTAATTTTTAAGAAATAAATAATTTTTTTAAAAGTCAGGGGTATAAAAAATTATACAAACGTCTATTATGGACTGTATATATTCAAATAATTCATGAAATAATCTCTCTATGCAAGAAAATACTAAATATGGCTTCAAATAAAGGAATATATAAACAGCAATTATGAAAGCCAGACCAAAATACCCCAAGCAAAAAAGAAAAGAAAAAATTAAAGCAGAGAATACTCCAAACTAAGTTTCTACAAATGAATCACTTTTCAATGTTTTAAGTACACTGTAGTTTACAAAAGAAAAATTTTATTTTACTCTAAAAATCTAGAAAGACCCACTTTATTTATTTAAAATGTCTAACGGAATGTTAGTTCTTTTTCCACCTAACAAAGAGGGGGTCTACTCATGGCTTTAGGTTATATTATCCATTTATTCAAAGTGGAAAAACTACAAGTGGAAAGTACAAAGTGGAAAAACTAATCTTGAATGATAATACCTCATTCACTTATATGAAAGGGCTCATAATGGAAGGAGTTAATACAATGGTTTTCAAATTATGTCCCTGGTTATGTCTGACAGAGGAACTCTTTTATATTTTATTTATTGGACTTTTGAATAAAATTTTGTTTGCACAGGAATTTTATTCGTAAAAACAGTTTTTAGTTTGAAAACCCATCACCTTAAGGCTAAAGGATTTTAGCCCTATTCAAGCCTTAGCAAGAGAAATTGGGATATTTAGGCTATAACCAGGCCAGGCAAAAGTTCTTTTTGAAAACAACACACAACTACTTGGTAATAAGGATTCTAAAACTGCACACCATATTTTAATGTTCTCAACTATACACTAAAATTAGAAGCAGTAAACATATTAGAAATATTTCAGGCCTTTAAACCACACAGTATAAGTTGAAATTCAAGCTCTGTCACTGACTAGCTATGTATTCTTGGTTTATTTAATTAACTTCTCTGAGCCTCAGTTTCCTCTTTTGTAAAATAAGTTATAATGCCGTATTTTACAGAACTGTTTTAAGATCAAATAAGATAATGTATTTGAAGCACTCAACACAATATTTGACACAGAAAAAAATCAGTAATAAATGACAACTATTATCGTTACTAAAAAAATATTTTGTATCTTACTTTTAAAAAGCACCCACACAACATCTGGCACATAGAAAGCATTCAACAATAAATGACAGCTATTATCATTACTAACGAAATACTTTGTATCTTACTTTAGAGGAAAAAAAATTCTAATAGATTCACCTGTCAGCTTTTTTTTTTTTTTAAAGATTTTTATTTATTTATCTGAGAGAGAGAATGGGAGACAGAGAGCATGAGAGGGGGAGGATCAGAGGGAGAAGCAGACTCCCCGCCGAGCAGGGAGCCCGACGCGGGACTCGATCCCGGGACCCCAGGATCATGACCTGAGCCGAAGGCAGTTGCTTAACCAACTGAGCCACCCAGGCGCCCCTCACCTGTCAGCTTTTTAATAAGAGGAAACATGCCAGAAAAACAGAGTATTATACTAGTTGGTTCCTCTGTTTCATTCTGTGAAAGAACATAAAAATATTTTTTTTTCCATCTACAAGGCATGTGATTATTGATGGCTATAATATGGGTACTTGGAAAAGATTTGTGTAATCATAATAGCATTCTTTTTTTTTTTTTTAAAGATTTTATTCATTTATTTGACAGAGAGAGAGAACACAAGTAGGGGGAGCAGCAGGAAGAGGGAGAGGGAGAAGCAGGCTCCCTGCTGAGCAGGGAGCCCAACTCAGGACTCGATCACAGGACCCCAGGATCATGACCTGAGCCGAAGGCACTTAACTGACTGGGCCACCCAGGTGCCCCTCACAGTAGCAGTCTTTTTTTTTTTTTTTTTCACAGTAGCAGTCTTGTGAGATGCTTAGGTTACTTGAAAAGCCAATGAATGCTGATATTTTGATTAAGCATCTGCTTATATAATATAACAGGCTGGACAGTAGAAACAGTTTTATACTATAAGAACTTTAATGTAAGAAATAAAATCCCTCTGCATTTAAGAATTTTATTTATTTACAAAGATTTTATTTATTTATTTGAGAGGGAGCAGAGAGAGAGAGAGCACATGAGTTTTTGGGGGGGAGGGGCAGAAGGAGAAGCAGACTCCCGGCTGAGCGCAGGGAGCCCTGGCTGGGCTGGATCACAGGACCCTGGGGTCATGACCTGAGCCAAGGCAGTCTTTTAACCAACTGAGCCACTCAGGCACCTACACAGGTGCCTCCATTTAAGGGTTTTAAATTCTGACCCTTTATTCATCCCTGTCGTCTTTGGTTTGTGTTGTTTTCTACACTGAACAGGGCTCTCTCTCTGCCAGTAAAAATCCTTTCAAATACAAGCTCAAATCCAGTCTTCTGCAAATATCCGTGATCACTGGACAGTGGTCAGTTAATCATGCTACTGAACATAAAGCACATATTATGATTCATACCAACTGTTGTCAAGTCCTTTAAAGTTCATAATGCATTTTCACATTTTATTTATCTTATTTGTGCCTCAAAAAGCCCTGACTAAAGTAGAGTGAGAATTAAAATTTTATCTCCCAATGGCTGACTCCAGGCCTGGAGAATGAATGCATTAAATAAGAAAAATAAAATCTCCATTTTAACAATATGAGAAGACCGAAGTGTAAAGACTTAATGAAGACTACAAAAATCTTAAGAACAGCAGTTCAAATCTACATCTTCTTCATCACCCTACTTACTGCTCAGGTTAATGTCTCTCTCCACAGCAGAAAACTTAGAGGTAGAGCAGGAGTCATTGCCTTTACTCCCAAGAAGTTTTAAGAATTCAGACTTTTTCTATTAATAAAGTCCTTGTGTTTTGTAAAACCAAACTTAAGACAACAATTTTTCTCCTTGTTTCTTTTGGTTCTTACCTATTTTCCTAACTAGATTTTGTAAGTATTTAAGTGACACCCAAAGAAGTGACTATCAACTAAATATTATCTAAATGGAAAAACATTTTAGGCACTAATATTAGAATAAAAAAATTGGGGGAGGGTTTGGTAGATTCTCCACACTGATTAGTTAGTAAATAATCTAAAAATTCCCCCCAAATCTTGTTTATCTCTATTTTGTCAAATATTTGAAATATACCAAAACTGCTAATATACAAAGCGTAATTGCCTTGATTAGAGAGAATTTCCAATTAGATGAAATTCTTTCATAGCACACTATTTTAGGTTAATGAAGAACTATGTTTCAGTATACAAAGAACTTTAATTCTACCTTAACAGGGAAATTTCATATTCCTCCAATGGGCATTTACTGAGTAATGGCTATATACAAATTTACTGTGCCACTTTATAACAGCACTCTATAATCATATGTAACTACACTATCTAAAGCCTCTACTGAATAGAAAGACACTAATCTAATTAGGAAATCATTTGTAACCACATACTTTTATACACTATAGTCATAAAAACTAATACTTCTTTTAACAGTGTATTTAGGATATCAAAGACTTCTATAACTTACAGAAGTTATTTTGATTTTTCAGCCCATTTTTAGTGCCAAGTGAGAACAAATTCAAAGCTGGTTAGCCTACTTAATTAACAGGAAAAAATAAAACATCTTATTATTTTTAAAATATATTTTTATTTAAATTCAATTAACTAACATATAGAATATTATTAGTTTCAGAGGTAGAGTTCAGTGATTCATCAGTCTTATGTAACACCCAGTGCTTATTACATCACGTGCCCTTCTTACTGTCCATTTTATTATTAAATAAGATTTTATTTAAAATCACCCAAGGGGGGAAAAAAAGTCACCAAGAAAGTCATTCAAGAACTGTTAGTACCATTCCACTTAACAATGTATGAAAAACTTAACATGAAGGCATGAACTTGAAAACAGAAAGTCAATTCCGTATACATACTCATCAACTTTCTTCTTATAATTTTTTTTAAAAGTGCTAAAACCAACCTGGTATAGAAAGTGTTGGTCCCCCTTGGTAATGTGATGATCCTGTATCCTGGGTCAAGTCAAACAGTAACTCTGAAGAATTATTAGACACAACTCGTGATGAGTTCGTTATATAACCCTGTTAAAATATTTCAAAGGAAGAATGTTACATTTACTCACCACAGTTACAATTATTTTGTTTCATAAGCTTTTATAAAGGTAAATTTAAGTGTATGTCAATATTATAACTTTGATGACTCAGTAATTAACAAGTTATAAAACACAGAGGTAATTATTACTATCTGTCAAAATCATCTACTAAAACTGAAAGCAAGCTCTTACTTACAGCTGGTTTGTTCCTAACTAGCCAATTAAAACAGGGCAAATTCTAGTCTTTTTTTTTTTTCAAGAGAAAGGAAACATATATACCCATTTTAAATCAGCAGGATTGATACACTCTAGAGAGCTACTAAAAATGCAGTATTCCCATCAAAGAGCAAACAGTAAAACTTCGCAAAATCTATGGGTAAGAGGAAAAAAACAGGAAAACATACTGACATAAGTACAAATTTAAAAGCGTCTGTATC
Organism: Leptonychotes weddellii; assembly: GCF_054177405.1. NCBI lineage: Eukaryota > Metazoa > Chordata > Mammalia > Carnivora > Phocidae > Leptonychotes > Leptonychotes weddellii. The sequence continues at coordinate 86,215,505 of NC_138377.1, forward strand.
TCTATAAGCCCCCCAGACAAAATATCAGGGCAAACAAATTGGGAATCAATCTGCAATACTGTGCATCAGGATTAGGGATGAATATAGCACATGATTTGAGTTTTAGAATCATCTTTATTGGAAAAATTTATAAGGCAAGGGTCAGGAAAAGAAAGAATGCCCCCCCGCCCCACTCTTCCTGCTATTCCAAATAAAGCCATGCAAGATTGGGATAATCTCCCATCTCAAAGAGCAAATATGAAAGCTGCCTGATCAACAGGGTAAACCCCAATAAGAAAGCCAGGCAAATGGGTTAGAATGAAAGCTATTTATAGGAATAATCTGGGACAGCTGCTCTGCTCCTGGAAGCCTTAGGGCTCAAGAGAAATTTTAGCCTTTCTGTCAGGAGAAAAGATGGTCCCAGAGAAGATGATCTCAAGAAGAGTGAAAAGTATGAGATGAATGATAATGTGCTCAAGAATTAGGTAGTATAAATTTGTGTTAGCACACATAGATATTTAGTATAATTACGAAAAGTGTGATCAATTTAAGGATGTATAGCCAATACTATTACATATTAAATATACTGACACACTCACAAAATATATTCCAATTCTATTTTTAAAAGACCATCGTTGTACAGTAAGCACTCAGAGTGAATTCTGGACCATTCTATATGTCATAATATACAAGCAAAAGTTTCAGGATTAACAATGCTTAAAAATCAAAAGGGAGGGTCGCCTGGGTGGCTCAGTCATTAAGCGTCTGCCTTCGTCTCAGGTCATGACCCCAAGGTCCCGGGATCGAACCCCGCATCAGGGTCCCTGCTTGGTGGGAAGCCTGCTTCTCCCTCTCCCACTCCCCTGCTAGTGTTCCCTCTCTCACTGTGTCTCTCTCTGTCAAATAAATAAAATCTTAAAAAAAAAAAAAATCAAAAGGGAAACAGTCACCTTAAGAGAAAAATGGGCAAAGGCTATAAACTGAGACACTTCAAAAGCAAAATACAAATGACCGATACATAAAAAAACTCTTTCCAACTTACTAGTCAAAGAAATGCAAATAAAGACAGGGGCAATTTTTAACTACTGAACTGGCACTGTTTTAAAGATAATAATATGTAATACAAAATAACTGGATACTCCTCTTAAAAGTATTCAAGTCGTGAAAAGAAAGAATGAGTACAGAAAAATATAAGACTAAGAAGAAAAAACTAACTGTAAAGTGTGATCCTGAATAGGACTCTGGGAATGAAAACTGGCATTAATTGAAAAACTGGTAAAATTCAATTAAGGTTTGAAGTGTAATGTTAATTACCTGATTATGATACATAAAATGTTAGCATTAGGGGAAACTAGGTTAGGCATATATGAGAACCTCTGTATTATTTTTCTTCTAAGTCTAAAATTAGCTTGAAATAAAAATTTAAAAATTAAAAAGTAATGATAACATTCACTATTGGTAATAGTAAATATTGGTTATATTTTGGTACAACATTTTTGCATGAATTATGTTGGCAGCAGCTATCAAAGGCTTTATTAAGTTCACATCGTTTGGTCCAATTATTCCACTTAAAAAATTTATGATAAGGAAATAAAGATGTTTAATGAGAATTCTTTTTAATAAGAAAAAATTAAAATCTGTATGTCCAACAAAAGAATGGTTAAATAAATTATGATAGACTATCATGCAAACACTAATACTATGTTTTTGAGAAATATCCAAGGGCATAAACCCAGTAGAATGTTCAGAGAAAAAAGAGGAATACATATTTGTATACATAGTATGGTCCTGATTTATATACTCTATAGTATGCTGCGGGGGGGGGGGAAATTCAAAATATAGTATGTACCCTTCTCTCTTTCTAAACTTCTCTCCAAAATAAATATTAAAGATAGAAACACAAAGGTTTTATTTGGTTTGTGCTTATTAACTAAGGGATAATTAAGTTTTCAGAATTTTGGTTTGCTACTAACTTTTCTATTGACATTGGTGTGTTAAGTTATGGAAACAAAATCAATGAAGGGAGTATAAACTTTCAGTTATGGAATAAATTAGTCATGGGGATGTAACGTACAGCATGGTGACTATAGATAATAATACCATATTGCATATTTGAAAGTTGCTAAGTGTAGATCTTAAAATTTCTCATCACAAGAAAAAAATTCTGTAACTACATATGGTGATATAGATGTTAACTACATTGCGGTGAACATTTTGCAATATAAATAAATATCAAATCATTATGTTATACACCTGAAATTAACATAATGTTGAATATCAGTTATACCTCAATAATAAACGTTTAAAATTTTAAAGAGATGAGCTTTCCTCACCACACTGCATAAATTGCAGAATAAATAAAATACCAAATAAGTAAATAGTTGTTGTTTAAACAAAAAAGAAGTTATGGAAATAGGTATCGAAGTAACTCAAACCACTTCTAGAATCTGAGGCCTAACAAACCAAAATCTGCATTTGAACCTTAACATGTAATATAAAAAAAGCGTAACCATGCTCAATCTTATTTCATAATAAATATTTTCTCCAAATATTTGCACTTAAAAAATGGAAAATATTCACTTGTATTTTCCAAAATAGTTCTTTAACAAAAATATAAAGTTAACACTCTTAACACTTTATTAGGAAACAACTCTGGTTAATTAAGCTCCGGAATTTCAGCGAGCAGGCACACATTGTTCAACAATAACTGGTTAAAATAATTCTCCAAGAGTGAAAATATAAAAAGTTCAGAAAGATATCAAATACAATAATAAGGGTAGAATAGACACCAGACTGGGATTCAGAAGACCAGCACATTTAACTATATACCTTGGATAAGTCACTTCTGAGCTTCAAGTTATTCACCTTTCAAACTGAAATAATAGTCACAATTGTTTTAAATGTACTTGTACTTCATGATTCATGTATGTATTAAGTCAAATAGTTGTCACATTACTAATAAAAAACTAATATTATACCCTATTTTATAAATAGGTAAACTAAGGTTAGGTGTAGTTAATATAAGGCTCCCAATACAGTCCTGCTTGTTATTGATGGAGCTATAATGAGAACCCAGAGCCTGATTCCAAAGCTATACCCTTAAGCTAGATCACAATGACTTTACTATAAGTGATAATAATATATCCCTGCTATCTGTGAGAGTTCTGAAAGAGATGTTGAAGTATAGAGATATTCCATGAAAAAGTAAACACACACACACACACACACGACATAAAATGAAAAACTGTAATTATAATTTATTAAAAGCAGTGGCTTCCAAAATTCAGAGTAAATGCCCTTAAATAGGAGTCTCAATTCATCCCAGAATATGTCTGTCATTCTTAACTTTGCACATTAGAATGACTTGAAGAATTTTTTTTACAATACACCATTTCCAGGACCCACCCAGACCAACTGGCACAACCTCGCCTTTTAAAAACTTAACCAAGATTGGGAAACACCAGTTGAGGTGTTTTGACTTTAAAACTATATGCAACTAATGAATCGATCACTACATCAGAAAACACTAATGATGTACTATATATTGGCTAACTGAAAATAATAAAAAATAAATAAATAGAACTATGCCCAGAGAAATAAACATCTCAGAAATAGTTCTAGTTTCTAACTTTTATAACACCAAAGATACACACTTTCCCTTTGTTGTTTGTTTTTGTTTTGTTTTTCTCACTGGGTCCAATGTTGGAAAGATTTTTATTTATCAAACTGAATTAAATAGTAAAGTTTCTTTTTCCAGTTTTCTATCCTGCAAAAGCCACAACTTATGAAAAGTACACTGAGTTAATTTGATTCCAACTAAGAGCAAAAGATCTTTACATTTTAAGTAGGTTTCCATCTTTTGAAATATTAGGAATAACCTGCAGAACCTTAGAATCCAAGCTTGAGAGTCAGTGGTCTGGGTAAAATATCTCATTTTAGAAATGAAGAAAATGAGGCTCAGAGAGGTTTCAACAATGCTTATTAAACAAGGCTGAATCAGCATTCAAGTCTCTTGCTTCAATCTAAGTTTTTTAAACTACTGGTCCAGGGCTTATATCACTATTAGTTATTATTTCAGATAGTTATTATCTCAAGTAATAACAATTCAGGGAGAGAGAAACGTTTGCCTAAACCTATTCTTTTATGATACATACATCTTCAAAATATAAGTGGGAGTTGAATTTACTTAGCCATAGATTTAAAAATCTGTAGCCTTCCTTTTCATTGTTAAATAAATTACAATTAAAATAACTCTTCTATGAAAAATAACACCTCAAAATATCAGTTTTTAGTGCTAACACATCTGCAGATTACCTAATAGTAATATGATATGAAATACAGGAAAAATGGATTATTCCTACAAAAATATTTGGATTCAATTCTGGTTTTGAACTTGAATATTTGCAAGAAAATTTACAGGTGCTTTGGGAGACAATAACGGAATTACTGTCAAAAGAACAAACATTTTCATTAAAATTTATTATTTCTCTAAAGCCAGTGCCAAATAGCTTACGATAAGCATGACAAAACCACTGAGTTAATTCAATTCCAACTAATAGCAAAGAATCTTTACATTTGGGATAACTTTTTCTTTGAGTACTCTAACTCCTTGGCTTCAGGACCCCTTTACACATTTAAAAATTATGGAGGACCCAAAAGAATTTTTATTTATTTGGGTTATACCTATTGATATTTACCATATTAGAAATTAAAACAGAGAAATTTTAAAAATATTTATTTGAAGTAACAATAATAAACCCATTACAGATTAACATAAATAACATTTTTATGAAAAGTGACTATCTTGCAAACAAACACAAAAAAATTAGCGAAAAGAGTGGTACTGTTTTACATTTCTGAAAATCTCTTTAATATCTAGCTTAATCAAAAAGTGTTGCAGTTTCCTATCTGCTTCCGCCTTCAATTTGTTAGGACATGTTATTTTGCTTGAAAAATATAGAGAAAATCTGGCTTCATAAAGATATATAGTGGAAAAAGGGAGTAGTATTTTAATAGCAATTTAGGATAACTACGGATATACTTCTTTGATACTACACCAAAATTCAACAGTTGGTATTTTCTTTTTTTTTTTTTTTAAAGATTTTATTTATTTATTTGAGAGAGAGAATGAGATAGAGAGAGAAAGCATGAGAGGGGGGAGGGTCAGAGGGAGAAGCAGACTCCCTGCTGAGCAGGGAGCCCGATGCGGGACTCGATCCCAGGACTCCAGGATCACGACCTGAGCCAAAGACAGTCATTTAACCAACTGAGCCACCCAGGCGCCCCAACAGTTGGTATTTTCTTAAGGGTTTACTGTAATGTGGCATCTGACTTCCTAATTACTAAACTTTTTGTGCTTTGTTACATTAAAATCTATTGGTCAGTCTCACACTTTGAATGGATCTTTTTTTTTTTTAAGATTTTATTTATTTGAGAGAGAGCATGAGAGAAAGGAGGGTCAGAGGGAGAAGCAGACTCCTTGCTGAGCAGGGAGCCCGATGTGGGACTCGATCCTGGGACTCCAGGATCATGACCTGAGCCGAAGGCTGTCGCTTAACCAACTGAGCCACCCAGGCGCCCTGAATGGATCTTTTATCTGTATGATTTTGTAACATCATGCACTGGTTATTTCAAAAATATTGGTTTCTTTGTATTATGCTGATCCTCCAAATGTTCATAGAATTCATTATACAATATCAAAAAATCATATTTATTAATTGCACCACCGAGAGGAAAGTCTTTAAGTACTGGGAAGCTGTCAAGATCATAGTGGCAGGTTACAAGTTTTCAAAAATTCTAATTTGTGCTTGAAAGCTCAATTTTACCCAAGAAATGCTATCAGCTGTTTTCCTTTAAGTGTGCACTTTGTTCAGTTTTGAGGAAATGTCTGCCAAATAACCAAGACTGAATCACTCACTATGTGTAGCAAACAGACTCTCAAGTGGCCTCAATGATTCCCACCCCCTGGTGTTCATGTCCTGCATGATTCCCTCCCTTTAGTGTAGGCAAGACATGTGACTTGCTTCTAACCAACAGAATACAGCAAAGGTAACAGGATATACATGATTTTGTGTACGGGACTACATTGCATAAGATCATAATGCCATTCTGCCAAGGATTTTCTCTATTGTGGGCTTTGAGCAAATAAGCCATGTGGGAAAGACCCACTTGGCAAAGCCAGAGATTCTCAGTCTGACAACTGTTAAGAAACTGAATGTTGCCAATTACCATGAGAACTTGGAAGCAGATACTTCTCCAGTCAAGCTTCAGATGAGACTGCAACCTCAGAGTCCACACCTTGAATGTAGCCTTTTGAGACCCTGAAGCAGAGGATCCAGCTAAGCCATGACCTGACTCCTGACCCATAGAAACTATGAGATAATATGTGTGGTTTTAAACCATTGTTTGTGGTAATACTGATACACAAAAATAATACACCATGGTTTATCAGTCATTCTTCCAAGTAAAAGTAGTCTTCTATTTTTAAAAAGTGGGTGGGTTAGGTCACATTTCAATCACACAAGTGCTTTTCTTCAAGATAACCATTAAACTTCAAACACAGAAGTGCTTTTGCATACTATCCACTTCATCACACAAAATATTTTTAAAAGACACATATTCAAAGGTAGAGATCTAACAAAATAACATGTAAATACTTCATCAAGGAAATAAGTATGAATATATTTTACTGGGAGTGCATGGTGGGGATGAATACAAAAACTACTCATACTTGGTACCACTGTCTTGATTTATACTAAGGCACCAGCAGTTTACCCAATATTACTTTTGAATCACCAATGAATATGTCAACATGGCGGAAAAGGCAAATAGTGTCTTTGTATTATTATGACAATAGTATTGACTCCCAAACCCATGAAAGAGTCTCAGGGGAACCCCAGGGGACTGAAGACTACACACTGAAAACTGCTGCACTAAGGCAATGGTTCCATTTTAAGTATATATTTATATATAACATATACATATATATGTATGTAAATACATATAAACTAGGGGTTAGTCTGGATTGAAATCCCAGATCTATCATTTTGCCAGCTGTGTGACCTTGAATGAATAATTTAACCTCTGTGAGCCTGAATTTCCTCAACTATAAAACAGGAATAATAGTAATAGTGCATACTTCACAGGGACAGTTAAGAATTAAATGATTAATTTATGTATAGCATTTAGAACAAAGCCTTACACATAAGTATCAACTTAATAAATATTAACTATTACCATTAACTATTACTATTTGTTAAGAGTTTTTTAAACTAAATTATGAAGATACATTTTCAGAATAAAAATCTACAATGTCCTCTCAAAAGTTTTTCCAATTAAAAACCAAGAACAACTGACCCAATTTACAATCTTAAATAATTTTCCATTATGCAATATTCATTATGCTTTTATTCATGTTTTGTAACACAATTTTCAATACTTTACCTATTTAATTTAAGCATGTCACCTGATTTAGGAACCAGCTCCATGGGTAGTTCCTGTAGTTATTACTCTGGGTACTGGCTAAGCTATCATAAAGATGGTGACATTTTCTGATGCTAATTATGCTTCTATTGAATGACTACCCAGAATTGTAATTGGTATTGTTTATACTGATAAGTAATATCCAATGTATCCCTGAGCTGTGTAGTTTCAGAAACACTTACAGGTTTAGACAAAGGCTGAACAATAATAGAACTATCTGAAGATCTAGATTCAGGATGAAAATTTACTGGCGAGGCAGCCACTGGATTTGATGTTGGGTTCGTGTAGTGTTGACTTGTAGGCTTGAATGCAGCAGTAATACCTGTATTTAAAATTACATAATACATTAAATATATTTTTATATAACCAATGATGTCAAAATACTTCACTTTAAAAGTAAAATAGTAAAGCAATACCATACCTCGACTGAGTGCACCATTCTTTATTCCCCTTGAATATGAGCTGGGGTTTACTCTATTCAAAATATCTACAAAAAATTATATTTATTTTAAAATTCATTATTTGAATAAAATATATGTTAAGAAAATAGAAATCATGAATTGAAAACCATCAAATAGACTCCTGGAAGGAATATATAAGTTGTCACTCACTTAAAATACAGTTAATTTTAAACATATATATCTTTATCTACTAAAGAAAGATTACTAGCCTTGTTTTAATAGAATAAGAACAACCTAACTGTAACTCAAAATCCAAAAGCCAGAAGTAGAAGATTGATAAATCTGACTACATGTAAGTCAAATTTTCTACAAAGCTTCTTTTATGGCAAAGAAATAATTCACATAATTAGTAAAAATCTCCCAAAAATATATGTATATATAACCTATAATTAATGTATATATCTTTCTTTGAGTGATGACAGGGCTATATCCACTCAGGTTCCTATCACTCAAAACCAAACCCCTATCCAACCTCCATATTCCATTCACACTTTCCTTGGAAGTATCGTTATGAGGGATCTTACTGGATTATCCGCAGCATTAATTTTGAGTCCTGAAAGGGAAAAACTAGCAGAAATTGCAGACTAAAATAACAGTTTATCAGAGTACCTTATAACTTAAGGGGTTTCAAATCTACCAGTATACCAGAAGTCAATCTGAGCCTGATAGAACTTTCAGGATCACTTTAAAGTCCCTGATTCTGGCATGCACGTGAACTTCTGCAACTTCTAGATTATTTGCTAGTCAAACTAAAATTGGGAAGAGTGGGGATTTGCCAAAAATCGCTGGTTACAAAAAGGTAAAAGCACAAACAAGTACAAACCTCATAAAAATTTCCTTTTTCCCTCATAGTAAAAAAGAACCAGATCCCATAAAATAACTCTATGAAGTACAGGGCCACACAATAGTAGGGTTGTTTTCTGACAATGGCAATGCAGTGCTCTATACCTAAGCATTACCTATGTCTCATAGAACAAAAACCTGCTCAAACAACTTGACACCATTTTCACTCAGAAATTCAAGATTATTACTCAAACCATCAAAGTACTATTGGCCAAAGTACTTTTTAGTGGCTGTATTCTACAAAACACAAGTTTTTACCCTCCTTGCTAGCAGTTCTATACAAACACTTAACCCATATTCCATATATTAAAATATTTTATGGCTTACACAAAAACAACAATAAATTCATTTAAATTCTGCATAACAGTCCAGAAAATAATTTTTACTGGGGTCAGTCTCCGTTTTGACAGAATTATTTTAAAACTAATATGCACTGTTCTAGTTGAATACTGTTAACATCTTCTACTTGGTATAATTCAATTTGATCTTAACTTATTTTTTTCAATAAGATAATATGAATAACTATTTTATAATATGGTAATATTCCATTATAAAATGATCACAACGACTAGAAACAGTAATTAAGAGAATATATAATCATGTTCCACTATCATCAAAAAGCATGCCATCATGCCTAGTTCAATTTATAATCAAAGTGGCACTCCATTTAGAACCTAAGAGATTACCAATCTGCCACAGGAAATGGTATTGAGAATTTAATTTAAGTGATCCTCCCTCTGATAAAACTGAATAAAAATGCTATTCCAAGTTCAGAGGAAATAGAAGAAAGAACCAAGCTTTCAGAAGATTTAAAAGTAGTGTCTTAATCATACTTTTAAGCACTGCCTTGATAAGAAAACTCTATTATGCTGGTCATATTCTTTGGTAAATTCACCTGGCTTAAACAAGCAAACAAATAAACATGTACCTGCAATTGGAAATTATCTATTTTCTCTTTCTGCCCTAACATTTGTATGTTATTTCTCTGTACTTTTTTACATTTTTGAGTGGACATTTTAATAAGTGTCATTGGTCTTTGCTTTGTAGCATTCTAACAACATCAAATCCAACTACTCTAACTAAAATCTAATAATCCACAAAGGTACCAAAATATTCTGCTAGAAAGCCATAAAAAAGATTTAAGTATTAACTAATTGCTACATCATCCAAGTACATGGCTGTAGACAGTGTTCTTCTATTTGATAAATATAAATGAGAGCTGGTAGAAGATGAATGTGGTCAGAAGCTGCAGCCCCTGTTGGCACACAGGTTAGAGACTGCAATTATTCTCTGCCTATATATTTTGTAGCAATGTATGATGACATTGTAGTTGCCTGAATGTGAGAACCCCTGTCTGAGACTGAAACTTATTTAGTATACTATGACATTTGAAGAAAAGTATTCAAACCTCTTCCAGTTCTCTAATTCTGGGTTTAAGTGGAGGGAAAAAAAAGATAAACAGATAAACAGGTTACTTGGCTCCACTAAAAATTAGGATTTCCAATTTCAAAAGACCTCCCATGTTACCAGCTAATCTTAGACTATTCTTTTCCTCACATCTGATATTTTAACCTTTTACTTCCCTCCTCAAGTCCTCAATCATGTCCTCACCCTGATTCTATAATTCTCACTCACCTCTCACCAAATCTTTCATCTCTAACTCCTTACAGAGGAACAAGGACATGAGTACCTTATAAGGCAGTTCACAAGTTTTTCCATTAGAAACAGTATTTCATAAAAATTGGCTCCACTAAAAGTAAATGCTTACTTGAAATTGCTGGTTTTGAACTTGTTATCTCTCCAACAAAGATTGGCTCATCATCATCATCATCCTCAACCTCTTTTACTTTCTTCTGCCATGGTTCTAACTCTTCTTCTTCACATTCCATAAAGAGTTCTGCCATTTTTGAATTATCTAATTTTCAAAAGGAGAGAAGCAAACCTTATTTTCAAAAAAAAAAAGTAAATACATTTTTTAAAAATTCACAGTATATTTAAGATCTATTTTAATAGCCCTAACAGCAATTTGTGACTTGATATTTGTAGTTAGTTCATGGCAGCAACAGTGAGAAACTCAGAGCTCATTCTCTAAGACATAAACTAATGAATTTAGATAAATAGATAATGGTTGACAGTAGTCATTTACATGAAACAGTCAAAATGAATTCCAGTCATATGCCTGGAGTATAATTTTATCTACAAAAAGGATTGCACCTAACCATTATCTTGGGGGAAAAAGTATTAACAAAGGGGAGATAAACTAAGAAGAAGAGGTAACTCACAGGAGATATACTAGAAATACTGAACCAAATTCAGGAATTCCAGGCACAAAGCAGGGATAAGGCGCTGGACTAAAATAAGGGAACAAAGTGAGACTTACTCTATTCAGGGCAAATTAGACATTTCTTACCTAAAGAAACAGATCAAAGAACGTGGAATAAATATGAACATACACCACCCTAGAAGTTCTGACCAAGCACAGAGCTCCTAGGTAGAATTTTAGTACCTCACTCTTAAATATTAATGGACAATCAAAAAGTACCAGAAATTTCAGGAAAATCTCCAGTCTTTTAGACCAAATCAATAAAAAGATAAAGAATCCTAAGGAAAAGAGATAATGCAGAGAGCGAGAAAAATATTAAAGAAAATATAATTAGCATCTTTAGAGATATTAGATAAGAATTTTATAAAAATATTCAGGAAAAAAATCAGATTAAAAATATGATAGCCAAAATTTTTTAATTCAGTTTTTTTAAAAAATCATAATGTCCCCAGAGGTGGAGCTAAGAGAAAAAGAGAAAAATACACACACACACACACACACTAAATAAAGAAGAAAACACAAGGTTTTCAGAGAAAATCAATTTCAAAGTACAACATTCACCTAATAAAATTTACAGAAAGAGAACAGAGAAAAAGCAGGGAGTAGGTTATCTGAGAAATAATACAGAAAAATTTCCTAGATTGGAAAACGTAAATCTCCGGGTTGTAAGGCCTCACTAGGTACACAGCACAATGATCAAGAAAAAAGTTATATCAAGACACATCATCATGAAATTTCAGAACAAAAGAGATAAAGAGAATATCTAAGATCTATGGGGCGGGTGGGGATTGGGGTGGGGTGGAAAGAACCGTTCATACTCAAAAGGTCAATAAAAATAAGAACTATATTATAATACTTTAGTAGAAGACAGTAAGTAATAATTCAGTAACTTCTAACCAATATTATTTTTCAATCTAGAATTCTTTACCCAAACTTTTCATCAAGTGTGAAAATAAAGAAGAGCAACATCACACAAGATTTACTTCCCACGTAACCCTTCTCAGGAAGTTACTACAGAATCCATAAAAATATGAGACTTAACCAAGATAGAAGACACAGCATGTAGAAAACACGGTATTCAATACAAAGTCCCAGGACAATGGTTTTCAGCAGACCCAGAAAACAACCAGTCCAGACTAGACTGGAACAGTACTTCAGGAGGAAATGTCTCTGGGACACCAAAGAAAAGATGATTAAAATGTAAATTTTTAGACCACCTGACAAGTTCTACTATGTAGAAAGCTGAATTGAGAGGCTACTGAAGAGTATGGGAAGACGTGCCTATAGATTTTTATACAACTTAGCAAATGAAAATACATGAAAAGCATTAATAGCTAGATACATGAGAAAGAAAAAGAAAGAAAGAAAGAAAGGAAGGAAGGAGGGAGGGAAGGAAGAGTAAATGTATGTATTCTATGTATAATAGCATATTAAAAGCATATTACCATGCTCATCAGTGAACAGCATTTATTATAGTCATCATAATGAAACATCAACTATGAATTAAACCAAATATTGAGATAATAATTATACTAGGAGATACTTGGAGGAAAGGAAGGGCTAGCTCTAAGAAAGCAAAAATTCTCATGACAGATTATTAGAAAGTGGTTAAAACTGATTATGCAACAGACAGCACAACATATATGCACATATGAACATAAGCACTCTTCAAGAAACTGGTTAAGCTATTTAAAGTCTTTTCAGATGGTCTGACTCTTTAAACTATGTGCATATATTCCTTTAAGTGGAAATGGAGAAAAAAGAGAAGGTGAAGGGAGAAGGGGAAGAGAAACAGTACTGAGGACCTAAAGTAATAAGAGTGGAAATGGATATAAGTGGATATAACTAAATATATGGAATGAGATGGGGGGTGGTCTACCAAAAAAAACCCCAACAAACAAATAACAACAACAAAAAAACGCTCCAGCGTTCTGGCTTTGACAATATCTTTCATTTATCATTTAAATACAGTCATTTCTAAGGGTAATTTTTTATTATATTAGAGTAATGCCACTTCTACTTTTGACTCAAAATTAGGACAATGTTCTACCACCTCTTAAAAGATACTAACTAAAACAATGCTTTGGGGATGGCATACCATGGATGGTATGGGAATGGAAATACCATATCAAATTAAGAACCATTTTTCTATAAATTTTTAAATTTTTTCCTTTCTATAAAAGTGTGTCGCAAATTATTTCCTGTCTTAACATTATTTAAATGTTAATAGTCCACCTACCAAAACAAAAAAGGCCTTCCCATTTTCCCAAATGTCATGAACATCATGAACTGATCCCTTTCTTTTCTATACTATACTGTTTCATTAATTATATAGAATTCTTCAAGTCAAATGATTAAAAATATTATATGTCCCAAGACCAAACTGAGCTCTTTGAGTTTATTTCCTCCTACACGCTAGATAGGCAGTAGGGTACACAGTACATAATAATTTATGGACTAGGAAACTAAGCAGTCAGGCAATGCCTAATTTTTAAAAATTAGGGAAACTCATTGTATATGGATAATAAAAGTTTCCAATCAGTTTGTGTTATGGGCTGAACTGTGTTTTTCCAATATTCATATGTTAAAGTCCTCACCATCAGTACCTCACAATATTACTGTATTTGGAGACAGGGTCTTTAAAGAGGTGATGGGGCGCCTGGGTGGCTCAGTTGGTTGAGCGACTGCCTTCGGCTCAGGTCATGATCCTGGAGCCCGGGATCGAGTCCCGCATCGGGCTCCCTGCTCGGCAGGGAGTCTGCTTCTCCCTCGGACCCTCCCCCCTCTCATGCTCTCTGTCTCTCATTGTCTCTCTCGCAAATAAATAAAATCTTAAAAAAAATAAATAAATAAAGAGGTGATGAAGTTAAAATGAAGTTACTAGGGTGGGCGCTAATTCAAAATGACTGGTGTCCTTAAAAGAGGAGATCAGGACGTGGATACATGCTTGGAGGTAAGACCATCTAAAGACATAGGAAGCATATGGGCATGTATAAGCCAAGGAGAGAGGCCTGGTACAGATCCTTCCTTCATGGCCCTCAAAAGGAATCAAGTCTTTGAGTTGATTCTTATGAGACCAACACTTTGATCTCATACTTCTAGCCCCCAGAACCATGAGAAATTCTGAAGTAAATTTCTGTTGTTTAAGCTATCCAGTCTATGGTTCTTGGTTATAGAAACCCTAGCAAACAATACAGAAGACAAAGGTCTTCCTCATTCTTCTTAAGAGGGCACTGCCATTGTCAATACACCCAGGATAGATTGTTAAGAAAAAAAAATTTAAAGACACATAACAGCTTTATGTATTTTTTTTTCAGCTTTATGTATTTTAGAAATAATTATTTTTTGTCTATGCATAAAAGAAACATAGGTAATTATGTACACCAAACTAAGTTATCACTGGGCATAAGAAGAAAAAAAACTTCATTTCTACTTTACTCACTTCTTAATTTATATTATTTGTTATGTGAGCATTTGTTACTCTAACAACTTTAAGTTTTTCTGTCTATAAGAAAATGTGCCTACCTCTCCTCCTTTATACTGAAGCAAATTTATCAGTTCAAAAGCCACATATACCAGTAGCAATTGTGGCAGCAAAACTTACTTTTTGGCTGAAAAGGGTTGTCGCCCATCAAGTTGCAGAGTTGACTTTCTGTAAATTGTCACCTAAGTACTGACACATGATATCAGTCAATTTTATGAGTCACTTTAAGTAATGCCAAATATTGAAACATGAAACTCGGGGTTCAGAAATTCTTGGATCTAATTTTGATCTTGAAACTCACCATGTGACTCCAGACAAAAGAGCAATTTATATCTCAGTTTTCCTTCCTATAAAATAAAGATACCTAGTATTAGAGTGGATCTCATTAAATTAAATGTACACATACTTAATCTTTTTTCCTATGAAAAGTTCAATTTTTAAGTTTGATATGTCTGACATACACTTGCAACTCACTTTATATAACTGGTTCATTCTTGAACGAACCTAAATTTAGTAAATAAAATGGTGATTCTATTAAGCACTTACTACTTGAAGAAGTCTGAATTATTAATCTACAAATAATTTCTTAAAGTTATCCTTCTATAAAAATGAGTAATCACTTCACGATGTATTGTTTTAGTAAGTCTGAATTTTCAAATACAAAGGGATATACTAATCTTTAACTGTAACCTATTCATATTTCAGATATAAATGTAATTATTTCCACAAGAAAACATAACTTTATTTTTTAATATTTAATTCATTCATTCATTCATTTTTAAATCAGAGAAAGAGAGTGAGCACAAGCAGGAGTGGCAGGCAGAGGGAGAAGAAGGCTCCCCGCTGAGCAAGGAGCCCGATGTGGGACTCGATCCCAGAACCCCGGGATCATGACCTGAGCCGCAGGGAGCCGCTTAACTGGCTAAGCCACCCAGGCATCCCAAGAAAACATAACTTTAAACAAATTTTAGTTTAGGGGCGCCTGGGTGGCTCAGTCATTAAGCGTCTGCCTTCGGCTCACATCATGATCCCGGGGTCCCGGGATCGAGCCCCACATTGGGCTCCATGCTCAGTGGGGAACCTGCTTCTCCCTCTCCCACTCCCCCTGCTTGTGTTCCCTCTCTCGCTGTCTCTGTCAAACAAATAAATAAAATCTTAAAAATAAATAAAGAAAAATAAATTTTAGTTTATATATTTCTGATTTTTTATCAAAGACCTTAAAAAGGAAAGAAAAATAATTGGACATATTTCATCACAGATTAATTCATTCATAAATAACTACTCTTTCGGTGCCTGGCTGGCTCAGTCAGAAAAGCATATGACTCTTGTTCTCAGGTCGTGGGTTTGAGGCCCAGGTTGGGTGCAGAGATTACTAAAAAATATAAAAATAATAACTACTCATTGCCTTCTGAATGCAAGATGATGTGCTAAGTTCTAGGGAAAAAAAAAAAATGAGTAAGTCACAGTCCTTGCCTTCAGAAATTTATAATCTAGTATATCTATATTTCTTTGGGATTGAAAAATGATTGCTATTAGAATAAAAATTATCAAAAAGAAATTTTCATTTATTTAAAACAAGAATTATTCTGGATTCCCACACACACAACAGCATAAATTTTATAAAATTTACAAATTTTAAAATAACTTTTAGTTATAAAGCAAAAAAAGATAAAAACTAGACAGCAGACACCTAAAATACTAAAATGCACACTAATTCAATCTTTGTATTTCTCCTTATCCTCAGGCTGACACAAGCAAATTTTCTTGCTTTTTAGGTTCCAATTTATTTGGACTGCATTAATCCACAGGGAAAAATAACTATTATTTTAACTTCAGAAGTTACTGTTATAAATGTTTTAACTACTATCACAAGAGACTCTAATGAATGTTTTTTTTAAAGATTCATTTATTTGAGAGAGAGAACACAAGCGGAGGGAGGTGCAGAAAAGGAGAGAGAATCCTCAAGCAGACACCCTGCTGAGTGCAGAGCCCCACATGGGACTCAATCCCATGACCCCAGATCATGACCTGAGCCAAAATCAAAAGTTGGATGCTTAACCTACTGAGCCACCCATGCACCAAGACTCTACTGAATCTTGTGTTTAACTGAATTCACCAAGTTCTGAAGTCTATTTAAATCTCATTAACTCGGGGTGCCTGGGTGGCTCAGTCGTCAAGCATCTGCCTTCGGTTCAGGTCATGATCCCAGGGTCCTGGGATTGAGCCCCGCATCGGGCTCCCTGCTCGGCGGGAGGCCTGCTTCTCCCTCTTCCACCCCCTCTGCTTGTGTTCCCTCTCTCACTGTGTCTCTGTCAAATAAATAAATAAATAAATCTTTAATAAATAAATAAATCTCATTAACTCAATTATTTGAATAGTTGTAGCTTATCTCTAAACTAATATCAGTGTTATGACTATGTCAAGGCGATAAATACATGACAATTTTTGCTCATGTTAAGGACCTACTTGTTACCAAGAATACAGAATATTTTTCAAGAGCCACAATTACACAGCTTATGAGACTCATATGTAATATTTTTTTATTTGAATAGTTATTGGGTTATAATAATGGTTATACTGAATATTAAATAGTTGACATATATATAATATTTTTTGCTAAGTGATCATATAAATATCTTTTACCAAAACTCTGAAATTAGTATTCAATTTACAAATATTCAATTAGTGAATGACTTATCTATATGAACAGACATCTACTGCCTATTATGATAGAGATGAGTTTAAGATAACCTACTTCAAAAGCTTAAGGACCACAGTAACCTACTTAGAAACCTCAACTGATACAGTCTCAAACACACTATAAAGCTGGAAATCCTCAGATGTAATTAGAACCATAATTTCAGCCAAAAGCTGCACTATGTAATATAGTAGCCATTAGCCACATGGGACTATTTATGTTTAAATTAATTAAAATTAAATAAAATTAAAATTCAGTTCCTCAGTTTTACTAGCCACATTTCAAATGCTCAAAGCCACATGTGACTGGTGGCTACTGTATTGGACAGTACAGCTACAGAACATTCCTACTGGACAACACTGGACTAAAGAATCACTGCCATATTTTGTTCTGGTTATTAAACACTTTCATGGATTCCTTTGGCATCTCTGCCAAAATTACCACCATAAAAACCTCTCCGGTCACCACTTCAGAATTTTGGTGGTAAGGCACAGAATTCTATGAAGGATTAAATCAGCTGCCACTGAAGTGGAATATCCAGCAAAGATACGCAGTGAGGATCTCAAAGTTCCAAAACGTTCTAATAGCTTCTACAGCTCACACTGAGCCCCAAAATGGCCAGAAAAAGAGAACACTCAATTTCAGCTACTGACTCATTTCATGACCATGTTTAATACACTTGTTTCTATGAAGAAAAACATGAAATCCAATTAACTGACTAATCAAAGACTTTTTAGAAAATAATTCTTTCACTGTTGGAGACTGCTCATATAAATTTTAATTCCTATCTTACTATTTTTTGTTTCAGCTTTTATATATCTAAAATTAAACAATATCTTAAATAATTTTTATACAGAAATTTAAAAAATCGATGGAAATGTAGGTCTAAATTTTTAATTGCTTGAAAAATTTACTTTTATCCATTGAGAGGTCTCACCCAATACAATATCACTGTGTTAAATAAAGGTAATACATTTGATCTGGTACATAAGCACACAGTATGGCACAGGTGTGCTATGTACTAGATATAGTTCTATTTACTTTCTGATAAAGATTAAGCAATTTCACAAACCACAACTGTAGAGTCCGCACATAAAAAAAGAAGAGCATTAGGCTAGAAGCCAGAAGAACCAAGTCATAGCCCCAGCACTGCTACAACATTCAATCAAATCACGTTACAATTCTGGGTCTCAGCTCTTAGGTCAACTAATAATCTCTACCGCTTAATTTAGCTCTATACTGTATACTTTAAACATTTATTAATAATAAACAGTAAAACATGGTGAAGAATGAATGCCACATTCAAATTCTGATTCAACCATTTATTATCTGGATGACCTTGGGAAAGTTAATTTCTGTGCCTTGCTTTACTATATGTAACTTATTTCATAAAGTTATAGTGAAGATTAAATTAGATAACAAACATAAAGCACAGAGCTCAGTGCCTGAGACACAGAAATCATCCAATAAATCTCAACAATTTTTAACTCTGTGCTTAATACCATTTTCAAGAACTCTAAGAACAGTTCACAATTTTGTTACTATACTAGAATTTACAAGCTATCAGCTGAGCATTTAGAAATTATTTTGTTTTTTAAGATCTTCATTACAGTAGTATTTCACATGATGAAATGTTAGCTTTGTAAGTATACCTTCTAGAATGTAGCTGTCAAATCTATCCTACCATATTTTCATCTTTTTAAGCATTTATAAACTAGTGAAAACACATAAAAAATTTTAAACCTTCATATAAACACACATACCTGCAATTTATCAATACTGTTAAATTATATACTACTAGTCTCATAGAGTAAAACAAGTAATTCAAAAATACCAACATACAAAAATTAGCATTTGGATAAAGTGCCTTATACCATTTCCATAAAAAAAAAACATTCATTTTACATGCATCACTGTATTTTAATTTCTAAAAAAAATCCTTATTTTTTTTAATTTTTTTTTTTAAGTTTTTATTTATTTGACAGAGAGAGAACACAAGTAGGCAGAGTGGCAAGCAGAGGGAGAGGGAGCAGGAGGCTCTCCGCTGAGCAGGGAGCCCGACACGGGGCTCGATCCCAGGACCCTGGGATCACGACCTGAGCCGAACGAAGGCAGCTACTTAACCGACTGAGCCACCTAGGTGGCCCTAAAAAAATCCTTTTTAAAACTGAGTAAGCCGGGGCGCCTGGGTGGCTCAGTCGTTGGGCGTCTGCCTTTGGCTCAGGTCATAATCCCAGGGTCCTGGGATCGAGTCCCACATCGGGCTCCCTGCTCCGTGGGAAGTCTGCTTCTCCCTCTCCCACTCCCCCTGCTTGTGTTCCCTCTCTCGCTGTGTCTCTCTCTGTCAAATAAATAAATAAAATCTTAAAAAAAAAACCAAAAACTGAGTAAGCAGCAAGTAAAATAAAAAAAAATTGAGGAATATGGTGAATGGTTAAATTCTCCATCTCCCCAGACCCCAAAAGTTATTCAATGAAATAATCTGAGAAACTGTATTAAAAAGTTAATCTCTGCTTTTTTCTCATCATAAAAATGTTTAATTGGGGGCTTGCATTCCTAACCAAGAAATTAGCAACAACAAAAACCAGATTAACATAAAAAGGAAAATACAAAACCAAAATTAATAGAATCATCTTAAATACTGAAAATTTTTATTCAAAATAAGGATAGCATATACAAATAATGTTCAACTAACTCATAAATTTTGTCTAAGATTAACAAGCTAGCTGTAACCTTTAACAATTTTACTTATTTACTTAGAAGAGTTTTTGAGTGGAATGATTTGGATGACACAGGGTCATCAAAACACTCATTTTTTTCCTCTCACAAATTTAACAAGAAATCAGGTATTCAAATCATTCCACTGTCTTTAAAGCTTTGGTTTATGTTCTATTTCATTTTATAAACAATTCTTCAGTCTTTGCGACTAATGGCATACCGAAATGGAGGTCTATAATTTTAGAATTCTAATCCCAAATGAATAGAGCTTTAAGGAGTCAAAGTGGGTTGTTAACTATGAGTAACAATTTAATATTTCCAACCCCGGTTCTGTGATCTCTCAAGAATTTCCAACGATCTCAAGGTGATACTAGAAAATTCATTTTAATGTTCATTATCTTAAAAGCATACACAGTCTTCTGAGGACAGAGATTCATTTTAAAAATTCCACTTTTATATCACCTTAATATCCATCACCTATTGATTCTACCATGGAAATTAACTGTAACAGGGTTAGAAAAACAGAGAATGATGATGTGCACCTTGGCATATAAATCACACAAATACAAACCTTAAAGCATAAGCAATAAACCCTATATAACTGAAAAAGACCCACAACTGTTTCATAAAATTCAGATGTTTAAACATGAAATTTTATAAAGAAATTAGCTTATTAAATTTATTTACAAACATTAAGCAGATGAAACCAAATTTCAAATCAGTACTTCCCACTTTTATGCCTCTTATTTTTTAAAAATGCTTTATTGTTAGAAAACTCAGTACCTATCTTTTTTTAGAATCAGTCCAGTTAATCGGTTACTGTTACAAACTACAGACTTATTCTTGAAGAGGGCACATTTCAACCACAAAATGTACAATTAGAAACAGATGATCACTTAGCAGCTAAATACTATAGGCAAAATACTGGGGGATCATAGAAACTTTAGAAGACACCTCATCAAATCTTAACCAATTTCTGAAAGATTCTAATTTTTATTTTAAACAGAATACTGTGTTCTGAAAATGGTCACTCCAAGAATAGGAGAAAAGGTCCCCCAAAAGAGGAGACTACAGATATACAGTATTATTTTTTAAATAAACCAAACATTTCAAATGTCATTTTAAAAAAAGATCGTACATGCAGGAATCTTAACAGTGAACAGGCAAAAGAAAGAAAGAGGGAACAGATTGGAACTCAGCCTTGATTGGAGTTAATAGGAAAAAGGACAGGACAGGAAAGGAAGGAAAGGAAGCATTCCATGAAGAAAGAACAGCATGTGCAAAAGATCTATGTCACAGGAAATATGAGAAACTGAAAGAAAAAAAAAAAAAAAAAACTAGTGTGAGTGGAAAAGAAAAGCAAGGGGGTATATGGTAGGAGATAAGACAGAAGTCAAACAACACAGCACCCCAGAGATCATGTTAGGAATTTTCCCCTTAACCTAAGAGCAATGGAAAGCCAATGAGGGGATTTTCAACAAGAACTGATATGATCAGATTCATGATACGGTGTCAAAAATAACAGAATTTGAGTCTAAAACCAAAGAGACAGTGGTTTTATTCTATTCTGTCTTAATTGATCCCCACTTGGCATACTGTGTATTGGCTATGACTCTTTCAACTATAAGTAACAGAAAACCCAACTCAAACTGGCTTAAGCAAGAGAATTCCTTGGCTCATTTACAGAACTAAATACAGGTACAATTTAAACAATGATATGTAAATCTAGTTTTTCTATCTCCATTCCTGGGTTTCACTTTCTCTATGTTGTTTCTACCCTCAGAAGAGGCTCCCCACTGTGAATGACTATACCAGCTCCAACTTAACACTTTCCAAGATTCAAGTCTAAGACACTGGTAAGAGGACAAGCTCTGGTTGGAGTTGACTGGCTTGGCTTAAGTCATATGCCCTTCCCAAATCCAATCATTATTGCTAAGGACTTGTAATAGGTTTAGTCCTACATCACCTGCTCCCCCTGGTACCAGAGATAGAGACCCAACCAACCAGCCAACCAACCAACCAAAAACAAACAAAAAAACCAGTAAGATAAAGATTTTCCCAAAGGAAAATCAAGGTATGTTACCAAAGTAGGAGGGAAGATGCCATGTAGCAAAACAGATGTCTATTATAATGAATTAGATTTAGAGTTCTGTCTAGGTCAAAAGACTAAAGATATTTAACCTAGGAAACATGAGACTGTGGGGTAGAGGTGGTAGAAGTAAAAGCTATTTACAGATATTTTTAAGTTTGTCATGAGAAAGAAGAAAAGAGGATAACTTATTCTTTGTGGTTCAAGTGATAATAACAATAACAATATTTGTAATATTTACTTGTTTTGAGTAAACTAGAGAACTTCATTCCTCATGTTGAGCTTCAACACAACTACTTAATTCATTATATACTATTCCATTATCCTAATTACAAATTACGCTATTTATAATAACTTTCATTACCATTAGCTAACATTAGTTAAATGCATACATTACTTGGTCTAATCCTCCAAAACTCTATGATGTAGACACTATTATCATCCTCACTTTACAGCTGCAGAAACTGATTTATAGAGGTTAAGTACCTTGCCCAAAGTAACACAACTAAGAGTAGAGCAAGGATTCAAAAGCTTCTATGTAAAAGGAACCTTTCTTCATAAGGATATGGGGAATCTCTCTTTGCACCACGTCCTTTTCATCCATGTAAAACCCCTGCTGACCCTGATCCAGGCTGCAGTCCTTTTGCTCTAGTTATCACCACCCATTCTGTCAGTCAAAACTAAGCTGAGCACAGCAGTGCAGCTACTACATTTTCTACTGCACAGTATTCTGCTGAAGGTATCCATCTGAAGATCCCAATAACCCCCCCTTGCCAAATCAAATTACCCTTTCTTCACTTACATTTTCCTTATCTTACATCTGTTTTATCCCAATTTCTTGAAACATCCTCCTCAAAAATTTTTTATATGACAATAGACTGGTTCTCTACCCACCTCCTCCTATTTAACTCTATACAGATTCTCCATATTCTCTTGCTCCTTAAATAGTGTAAAATCAGGTTTTTCATAGAGTTTACTCCTCAGCCCTACACAAATTGTTCCCTAAATGACATATCTAATAAATCCCACAGTCTTAGCTATCAGTTCTCAACAGCAGCCTATAAAATCATCAAATAATAATCTCCAACCCTGACTCCTCAACTAAGTTCCAGCCTGTCATCTCATAACAGCTGAAAACTGCTATCTGGACATTTAAACTCACCTCAAATTCAGTATTTCCAGAACTGAACATAACTTCTCCATAAAAATTAGTCCTACAGCATTATTCATAATGGCCAAGAAGTGAAAACAAGCCAAATGTTCATCAACTGATAAATGAATAAAAAGATATATCCATACAATGGAATATTATTTAGCAGTAAAAAAATGAAGTACTGATACATGCTAAATGGATGAACCTTAAGAACATTATGCTAAGTGAAAGAAGTCAGTCACATATTGTATAACTCTATTAACATCAAGTGTCCAGAATAGGCAAATCCATAGACACAGAAAGTACATTGGTGGTTGCTAAGGCCTGTGGGGTGGGGAGAATGGGGAGTGACTTCTTAATGGGTAATGGGTTTCCTTTTGAGAAGCTGAAACTACTATTCTGAGAGTAGTGCTGATGCTTGTTTAACACGGTGAGTATACTAAATACCACTGAATTGTACACTTTAAAATAATTTAAATGGTGAACTTAATGTTACGTTAACCTTACCTCAGTTTATAAAAATTAGTTCTACCTTTGCACTTCTCTTTTACCACCAATGAAACTGTAATCATTCTGATCTTGAGTCCTTAAAAATTTTTTAACAATTTTTTTTTAAGTAGGATCCAAGCCCAGTGCAGGGTTCAACATGAGGCTTGAACTCACAACCCCGAGATCAACATCTCAGCCAAGATTAAGAGTCAGATGCTTAACCAACTAAAGCCACCAAAGTGCCCCATCTTAAAATTTCTTTTCAGTGTTTCCCTCTTTTACTTATCATATCTAATCAATTCCCCAGTCCTATCGTCTTCCTTCAAAATATTTCCTACAACCCTTCATTTTCCATTCACTGTGTATTTGTTCATGCCCTTAAAACCTCACGCCCATAGTAAGATTTACTTTGTAAAATTC
This sequence comes from Leptonychotes weddellii, assembly GCF_054177405.1. NCBI lineage: Eukaryota > Metazoa > Chordata > Mammalia > Carnivora > Phocidae > Leptonychotes > Leptonychotes weddellii. The sequence goes on from NC_138377.1 coordinate 86,239,644, forward strand.
ACTTTATACTCAGCCTCAGAGCATCCGGATCTGATTTCATCCATTTAACACAGAACCAACAAATTAATAATGTCCTAAAACTCTCCACCAATCCATGCAGAGCTACGTTATCTTAGAAGCTTCCAGAATGCAGTGAGGTACAGAACAGGCCACATGTTCTAGGAACTGACACTTCCACCAGTGGTGGGTGCTGCCAGGCTACTCCTATGCTATCTAACCCAAGAAAAGAACATGCAATCCTGAGATTACAAGGCTGAGGTTGGAATGAGGGAAGACCAAGGCATCATATCCTACAAAATTAATATACAGCATCTGGCACTCAATAAGTATTACAATGAGTGAAATGAACTTTTTCAGACTCAGTTCCCTCATCTGTAAAGGACTGATGATGATAATACCACCCATCTCAAAGAAGCATTTTTCTGAGGATGAAATATGATCTATGAATATACTCTGTAATCTCTAAAATACTACAATAAAAGATTAGAAAGACATCTCTTGTGTTATAACTCCTCAAACATAAATACCAACAATGTAGTGTCAAAAAAGTAGGGCCAATTTTCTTATTTACTTTTTTCTATTCAATAAAATTGAGAGGTCCATTATTATTTTTACCCATGGACCTTAATAAAGCCATTTTGTTGATTAGGGCCTTTCTATCAGTAGTCAGCAATCCTTGTATAAAGTCAGATAACCTTAAATGCTGACTGGGAAAAGCAAAATGAGTAAACAAAGCAGGAGATAACGGATTACCTACATCTAAAACACTCAGACCCCTCCCAAGCCCTTCATGTTTTGCTTCTCAAATTTGCCAAAGGTAACAATTATGCACAAAATAAGGAACACACAGGGGTAGAGCCTAGAAGCAAGGAGCAGATTATTTCGTAGACTAACAATCTTTGCTTTGGTTAACAGCCCTCATTCAAGCAGTTGTCATGCTGAAGAAATCCCAAACCTAGCAAAAAAAGAAAAAAAGTATGTGTTTGATTAACGTCTAATGATGAAATCTTAGAAGTCCACAAACCCCAACCTCAGAAATTTAAGATATATTAATTTACTTAAAAATGACTATAAACCCATTACATATTAATATAAATAGTTGTGTGAAAAATATTTTCCAAAACAAAAATTTAGAGGAGCGGCATTGTTTTTACATTATTGCAAAATGCATTTATAGTTGTCTTAATAAAGACAGCTGTATTATCTTACCTGCTTCTACATTTAATCTGTTGCATTACATTGTTCTAATGAAATGAAGAAAACCCAGCCTCAGAAGTTAGGTAAGTAGTAAAGAGAGGATCTTACAGAACCCCTGAAAGCACCTCAAGTCCCCAAGACCACAGTCAGAGAACTGCTACACTACATAAATCAATTCAAAGCCTTTGTTTAAAAAGGCGAGCTAAATTACTATCCTGGCTATACTGGCTGGTCAAAAATTTTGTATATACCAATCCAAAGAGTAAAATAGTAACTTTAAACAGGGAGTATTCACGTGAATAGTACAACTCTAAGAAAAAGCATTTATCAAGCAGAGTGTAAAGCAAAACATGTACCATTCCAAAAACTCACTGTGCTCATCATGATGTACTCAACCAAAAAAGCAGAAATGTTTGAAATAAAAAATATTTTTTGTTTAATCCAGTTCGCCAAAAAGCCTAAATATTACACCTTGATCCTACAGGGTTTCAGTTAATCATTTTTTACTGCAGATGAGCTCTGAAGGTAAAGTTGAGAAGGGAAGCAAAAATGGTAACAACAAAAATATTTTGGAACAGAAACCTCAAGGGATAACTTTCTAAGTACTACCTACATTCATTAGAGATGGAGTGGAAACAGCTGAAAAAACTATCATGTTACTAGATGGAGAGGCAGGGAGGCATAATATGTGTGTTGGAAAGGGGTGGAACTGTATCTAACGGTCCAAATTAACCATTAGCTTTCAATATACTATCAGAATCCATAGAAACAATTTTAGTTTTTTTCTTTCTTGAGTAGTTCTAGTTGTAAAGATTGACATTTTATGGCTTTTATTGTTTCCTAGATATCTTCAAACAATATCTTATTACTTTTAAATAGAATAAAACTCATTGTATTTTACAATTACTATGTAAGCTTACAGATTCCTTTTATAAGTCTAAGATACATTATGTGATTTTAGTGATTTTGTTTTTCCTACCTCTTTAAATATTTTGCTAATTCCATCATCCTAGGTATTACTTCACCATTGCTAAACAAATATTCCCAACTATGCTTACCAAAAAAATCAAAATAAGAAAACATAAGAATGATTTAATTGCCTAGAAGGTTAATGCAATAATGAAATAAATCATCACTATGCATTATCTTTCACTTTTCTTATCTTTCAATTTTCTTATTGTTTTGCACAAAATATTGCATCAACTTTCAAAAACGTATGATTGAAGACATCATCCTTGCAGTCTGCAAAAGAAAAAACTTTACCTCTACCCTTTTATGTTGCAGTACCTGGGAACCTGGGGATTAAACTAACAAAAAACAGATTAACAGGAGGAAAAGCACATAATTTTTATTAATATTTATATACACGGGAATTCACAAAAAAGAAGTCAGTCTCAAAGAAGTGGTCAGATTCAAGGTCTTATATACCATTTTAACAAAGGAAAGGGGATTAGGGCTTTGAGAGACAATAAATCATGGAGAACTAGAAAATACATGGGAGAACGAATGGAAGATAAGGGTTATTCTCATTAGGTCTGTTTATGCAAACTCATCTTGGTATTAACGCTCCATCTCGAGTAGCAAGAGTCACTCTCCCTTTCCTACTACAAGGGGGGAAGAACATCTTCACAAAGGGATATTTATGACTGGCTTTTAGGCAAATAACAGGAGGACAGAAAACAGTTTTTGTTTCTGTTAATTCTAAATTGCAGTCCATTCAAAATAATCCTTAGGTCAAAGTGGCGTATGTTAGCACAGAATATCCTGATCTACTTCATCTGTCTTTAGTTTTCACTGAATATAGTTAAGAACTCAGAACTTTTATTTTCTGCCCATTATGGAACAGAAGAAAACTGGCAGAGGCCACATTTCACAATTTAGATGAACCTAAAAATGAATGCAAAGATAGACAGCAAGCACCTTAGACTTTAATGATGAAATTTGGGAAATCTCAGACTGAATCTTCAGAGGAGAGTAACTTGGTACAGTTCATAAGTGGACAAGTGTTGAATGCAGGAATATATGAAGGTGACTAGAAGGAAATAGATGATGTGGAAATTTTTCAAATTCATTGGATTGGTTATGTTAATTGGTATCTACAAATCTAGAACTGAAAATATCTTGCAATTATGAAGCAAAGAAGATGGCCAGCCTCCCTTCAACAAAATTAAGAACCCTCAAAAGTTTCAAAAAATTCTTTAAGTATTGCATTTAATGATGCACAGGCAAAAAAGCCCGGAATGATAAGCTAGAACGTAGCAGAAGTATTTTAAATCTCAAATCAGTATTTACAAAATGGATACATTCCAGGTTCACATGACAGCTGATAAGTAGTCACATTCAGAGTGACTGATTTCACGTACATATACCCTCAAAACCTGGAAAATGTACATAAAAATCTGGGCAACATGGGACAGTGAAACATCCTAAGCTTGAAAGATGTAAATCTACACAGAGCATCAGAAAAGGAATAAGAGCAGAACCAAGATTAACACAAGAATTACAAGAATGGACAAAAGAATTTAAAATTTCTGTCAGAAATACAACTTGTGACAAAATTTTTATAAGTGTAGAACTGGCTTAGTATTACCCAGCAAGAAATTTTCTTGATTTGGCAATATCAGGAAGAATAGGGTTGAACTTCTATGGATTTTCACAAATGGGAAGCAAGAAAAGTCAATTGCACATAATCTGGACTTCATACATATTTGATGATTCTTACTGTCCTAAGAAAAACTAGTTTTTCTTCTCAGCTCAATGCATTCTCAAGCATAAATGAATTTCAAAAACCCTTGCAGGGGCACCTGGGTGGCTCAGTCGGTTGAGCAACCAGCTCTTGATTTCGGCTCAGGTCATGAGATCAGGGTCCTGGGATCAAGCCCCGTTCTTAGCAGGGAATCTGCTTGAGGATTCTTTCTCTCCCTCTCCCCCCACTTGTGCACTCTCCCTCTAAAAATAAATAAATCTTAAAAAAAGAAAAACCTTGCATAAATTAACATGAAGAGGGCCATATTATAAAATGAGACTACAGGAGAGGTAGATACACTCATTAAGAGGGTCAGAACCTATACTTGCAAAGGAATGACTTGAAAATGATGAACTATGATTGATAATAGTGCAGATAACTCTTTCAGTGTATGGGGAAAGCTTCAGTTACCAAGAAGAATCTTCCTCATACAACTAGGAAAAGAACGTGCAGGAACTAGGAAGAGAATTTTGTCTAACCCTTCAACCACAACGTTTTTTTGCACAGATCCTCAAAGTGGGAAGACTAAAGGAAGATGTTCTTTGCGTGCATATAAAAACTTAAAAAGTGTGCATATTCACTGTAGGGGTGGTATGCAATTAGATGCATGATATGTATTTGTTTTTCATGTCTCAAGATATATACAAAGAGACTGTTTAAATTCTAATTAAAAGCTCTAATGAGTTGTTTTATATTATCCCTTTATTCTTCTATAAATTATATAATGAAAATTATATAAAATAATTTAAAATGTAAAAAAAAAAATGAAATAGTTCCTTTAAATCTACATAGTGAATAGCGATAGCTATTTTTCCTGGTATAATGATAGTTAAAAGAGTCCTTAAAAGAAAATTGCTTTGTAGAAATGAACAGAAATTCCAAACACACGTTTGATACAAATTACCAAGTAAATCATTATTTATATCTTTAAAATAACCTGACTGAAAAATCAAATTTTTGAGTCCTTTGAAGCAGGAAAAGATAAACTATCCAGGACTATATATTTAATTAGTGAACATGTCATAAATAAATATATCTCACCTTTCAAAAGTTACTTTTGAAATGTAACAAAATGTTGTCAATAATCTCCAATTTCCTGTCACCTAAAACTATAGTTTACTTTCTATTTACCAAAATTGTTATTCCATTCAGATACATCCCCTGTTGAATTTGTACAGAAAAAAAAAATCTTGGTATGGTTCTAAATGTTCTCTTGAATAAATAAAGCAAGTGTGGGAGAAGAGTGTACAAAAATTATCTATTCCTTTCCTTTGCTTTCCTCTCCCCTACTAAAAAGGCCAATTCTGAATAGGAAAACACTGGACTAAAGAAGCAAGACTGGAATAGATAGCTTAACTGGTACGAATGGGTTGAAGTGGGGATGCTGAGATTTGTAGTTCTCCAACATTTAACTCCCTCAGAACTTTCCTATTAATCACAGCTCATTACCACTACAAGGGCCCTAAGCAAACTTTCAAAGAAGGCAAAGTCTCTGACAACTGCTTTCTAAGCCTCCTCTCCCCTAACCAGCCTAGGCTCTGATGCCAAAGGGTAGCAGCAACTCCAAGTTCCCTAAACTAAGTTGGTCCTGTCCTCCAAAACTGCTCCTTTCCTTCACATCCAAACACCCATTTCTAGGGGACTGCTCCCAATGATCTCATTATCAGATTACTGCAGGTAAATTCATACCAATACCAATGCCAAAATATCACTCCCTACATTACTTGCTAATTGCAAAAGAAAAAGCTTAGCGTGCAAAGATAGTCTGTCACCATTTTATTGGTGAGATCAAATTTAGGATTACTAATAGGATAACAGATAACCCTCCTTTATGTTCCTTCTGATGTTGTATAATGTGAGGTACACTGCATGACTTAAGTATTCTTGCCAAAAATATTCAGCCTGATCTACACAAGCCTTCAGATCTAACTTCAAGTTTACAGAAAATACAGGGGATAGAAGGTACAATTTAAACCTAATGAAGAGGAAACTTAGTAAAATACAGAATGTGGGTTATTCTACAAGACTACTGGTAGCCTGGTCTCTACAAAAGGTCAATGTCATCCCAAAAAAAAGAGAGAGAGAGAGAGAGAGGGAACTACACTAAATTAGAAGAAACTAACAGAAGCAAATGTAATGCATGACTGGACACTGGTTCCAAAATAAGTGACTAAAAAGGACATTTTCGGGACAATGGGGAAAATGTGAATACATACTACATACCTATATTAGACTGTAGAGATTCTTCTTAAGTGTGATTACAGTATTGTAAAAGTATTGTACAGAAAATTGGTCTTACTCTTATATGACATCCATATAGACACATTGATAGAATTGTCGTATCTGCAATGTGCTCTGAAAATGTTCACCAAAATCATGTAAGATAGGCAGATAAAGGAAACGTGGCAAAATGGCAACACTTTAAAAACTAGGTGGTACATATGAAAGTCCAAATGGGCTATTCTTCAACTTTTCAATATGTTCGGGGGAAAAAAATAACATGAAAACTTCAGGAATAAAAAGTTGAAAACCTAAAAGTAAACTCTTAAAAACAAAAATGTAAAAGGAGCAGTTGAATAGTATTTCTTAAATTTTGTAGGTGAGCCTCCTTGCTTCTCCTCAGTCACCTTATTTCCACAAAAAAATGAAATATAGTGAATTGAGCACTGAATGAGGACTCAGAAGACCTAAGTTTCTAGAAATGGTTCTATCACTTCCTAGCCATGACCTCATTAAAGACGTCTCCCTGAGGCTCTCTTTCCTCATCTTTGAAACAGTTCCATAAACACAGACCAATGCAAAAGGGTCTTGAGGTACAAATCAAGCATATCAATGACAGATACAAATTCAAGATACAATTATAACGGTATTTGTACTGATGTTTTAAAACGTCAAGAGCACACAGCACTAACAATTCTCTAAGCAAACCAGTGCCTTCAATGGCATAGCAAGTTTCCACTTCTTAGCCTGAGTTGTCACTAATCCCCCAAGGCAGGACTTAGCACAAATGCTAAGAGGTGGCTTTTGCACTTTAAAAACTCTCTCCTAGGTTTCAATTTTATGTCTAATGGCACTAAAAGACGTCAAATTCTTCAGACCCAGTCCAAATCTGAAAACGATAAAGTTCACGTTCACAGAATTTTAAAAAAACAAATCTCTGCAAACAAAGAGAACCCCTGGGACCAAGGTCTTCCCGTGCTTGCAGAAGCGGGTTCACTTTGACGTTTCTCAACTCTAGCAGATTTCTCCTTAAAAGCCTTCAAACTTGAGCTAAGTTGGGAGGAACTCCCTCCATCTCTAGAGCTGGATAAAACCTCAGAGTGAGCTCATTCTTTCCGTCTCAGTAAGTAAAACCTGAAAGCTCGGTCAGTAAATTGTGTGTCCAACTCCACGTTTCTCCTCAGGGCCCTTCTGTAGACAATAACGGGACTTCTAGGGCAGAGCAGGGAAGTCCCTTTGACAAGAATGAGGGTGTGAGCGTGGGATGACTCGTCACCTGGGCGGGGGGGCGGGGGAGACAAGGGCCCTCGGGCCCGGGATGCCCGAAAGTTCGGAACCCCCTTCGGTCTCGGGCTACCATGAAGACACTCCGGGGAGCGTTGTTGTTTGGGAAGCATGGGTCCCCGCCAAACATCGGCACAAAATGTACGGTGGACCAAGGGAGTAGCAGAGAGAAAAGCCAAACCCAGGCTGGGGCAAACAGGCGCAAGGCCCTGCGAGGCGAGCTGGAGGAGGTGGAGAAGGCGGAGGAGGTGGAGAAGGCGGAGGAGGCGGAGGAGGCGGAGGAGACGGAAGAAGAGGCGGCGGAGGCCTGCGCGGCTCCGGCCTGCCGCACCGAGCCGTCTGCCGCGTCGCGCTGGGATCCCTCCCCCGCCGGGGCCGGCGCAAGATGGCGGTCCGGCCGCCGCCGCGCAGCCGGTCCCCTCCCCCGCGCCCTGGGCGCTCTCGGCAAACCGCGCCGGCCTCGACACCCCCGGCCCAGCGCCCCCGGAGTGAGGCGGCGCAGGCCGCGCGGGAGGGCCTCTGCCTGCTGCAGCGCGGGGCGGGCGGGGGCGGGGGGCGCTTACCGTGAGCGGAGCGGATCGGCCTGACTGGGGCCCTGAGGAGGAGGAGAAAGAGGAGGAGGAAAAGGAGGAGCACGAAAAACTACACAGCGGCGACGGCGGCGGCTCCCATTGCGGAGCAGCAGCTGAGCCGTGGGAAGGGGGGGGGGGTTCTCGTGGAGCCGGCGCGCTGCCTCATGGGTAGGCTCCGGGTCAGCCTCCGCGCGTCCGGGCTCCCTTTCTTCTCGCCGACGCGGGAGGCGGGCGCGGGCATGTGCGTCGCGTCACAGGCCTTCGAAGGCCGCGGCGCCCCGCCACGCGCAGGCTGCTGGCCAGGGCCCGGGCCTGGCGAGGCTGTGGGTGGCCACCTGCTTGCGGGCCCGCCCGGGGCGGCGAGCCCGAGGTCGGGGCTGCACCTCAGCCGAAGGCGTGGGAACGTGAGTTCCGGGTCCTCCCTGTGTGTAACAGCCAGTGCTCCGCACGCTTGGAAAGTAAGAAGGTCCAGGAAGAGAGGCGCCATTACAAAGAAATGCTGTGCCTGTGAGGGGCGAAGACATAAGCCAGAGGAGAAGCAGAGTCGGTTTCTTTTAATAATTGGCTAATTTTCCCATATTTGTTTCAAACATACGATGTCGCTTGTGTCTCCTTTAATTCCTAACTCTGCCATATGGATCCCTGTAATAACTTTTAAAAAAAATGTTAAATGCATTTTCGAGAACACTTAGCAAGATACTGCTTGTGTAAATAACTTGCTACACCTTATATTCTGATCTGTAAGGGAAGTTTCCTCTCCCAGTTGTCCTCACAACATCAGTCAGTCTTGCTTCCTTAGATCCTTAACACACACACCAATCGTTGCACAAACCCATCACTGAATTGAACTAATTCTTCCTATGTGAATTAGTTCCTTCTTTCTCATCCAGACAGCCCCCAGCTTTTCTATGGTGTTTAGCATTACAGTCACTTCCTTATTGGTTTACCACCCCCAGATCGATCTTACCAAAAGACCACTTAAATTATCCCTAGACCTGGAATGGCTATAGGTAACCATGACCTACTCCCTCCCAACGTGCCAGAGATAATCTATCCAGGTTTCTCTTTCTTGCTGGCCCTGCAAGTAAGCTTTACAGGAAAAGAGAATAATCAAAATAACAAACTGGAAATCTAGAAGTTCAAAAATCTTGCCGTATTCTTAAGTCATTATAGTTCAAATATAGTTCTAATGGTTTGCAAGGCATGTTATGGTAATGAAAATGAACTGAAGATTCACTCTGTGTTCTATAGTTTGGTCCCAGGTGTAGAGACAAACATCATGTTGTTAGACCCTAGAGCTAATTTAAATCGAGGGGATGATTCATGCCAACCAAACTTACTAGAGACTGATGTACAAACCAAAATTCAAATTTATTCCTTTTTTTTTTCTTTCTTTCATGAAAAGCATATCTGCCCCGAAGACCAGAAAACTCGGGTTGACACATTTTCACTCAAAGGAAACACTTACATGAGAAGCCAAATTATAAAAGATTTCCAATGAGTATGAAATCAACACACATGAAGTAATTTAGATGACTTTTTTGATGACTCCATCCTTAAAACTCCTCCCATGGCTTATAGAATATAACTCTCTTGGCTCTCTTGACTTCCTATCCACACTTTCCTATTTTAAGAGTTTCTCTTCCTCTGACTTGTCAATTTTCTGCCCCTTAACATTCTGTACCTACTCTTTAAGTATCCTCACACTACTTATTCTCCTTAAGTGAGGTCATGCTCCACACCCTTCCCTGACTGTAATGGATATAGGTGATTGCCCAGCTTCCATTTCACAGCTTCATTGTGTTCACCTATGTAATTTGGGTAGAATAACCACTACCCACCCCCAATTCCAAGAGTCCAGCCAGCCTAAAACTATTAGAATTACCCTTACCTCCCTTTGAACCAGTTTTTGTTTCAGAAACCAATCAGAGTGCAGCCCAGGATTTTTGTTTGACTGTGGGAAAAAGAGAAGTTCTTTCTCTGGATGATATAGCATTGGCATTAGAATGTGAATACTGGAAGAGCTACAACTTTTTTTTACTAAGGAAAGCCAACTGATAATAAAGCTAACAGGTGGAGGAGGAAGGGCTGGGTCAATCAATCATAGGGAAAGGAAGACAATCTCTGAGAGCATCATAAGCCTCCAGTTGAAACCCATTCTAAACCCTGTGCTACCTCTAGACGTCTCTGTTATATGAGTGAATAAATTCCATTTTCTGTTTAAGCTGAAGGGGTCCAGAATAAGCCTCTGTGACATAAAAATTATTTTTAGGCTGAAGGCATCTGAGTTTCTGAAATCTCTGATCTACCTAAAAGCAGAGCCTCCCAAAAGAACTCAATTGTCATAAATCTCCTCCCAGGGAGCAACCAGGGAAGATTGGCTCTTATCACCAGAGACAATGAGAATTGTCACCACACCTAGAGTCATTGTCACCAAACTATCATCTCTCCCATCTATTCTCCTAAGGGCCCATTTATCTTTCCTAAATGTCATTGTTTTCCAATAAGAGCACTCTTTCCCCCACCCCCCACCCCCCTTCCAAGAAGTCATTTGTTTTCATATAAGTGCCCTCTCCCCTCCCCTTCACCTATTAAAATGGTATTTAAGCCCCAAATTCTAACCACTCCTTTGAGTCACATTTCTTGGTAAACTCCTTTACCTTGTATGTGATTAAAATCTGTCTTTTCTCTTGCTAACCTGTCCTTTTGTCAGTTTAATTCACAAGCCCCCAAAAAGTAAATCTAAGAGGGTAGAGAAAAGTTCTCCTCCCTGACAAAGCCAATTTGAGTTGGGTTTTCTGTTTATTTACAAGTGAAAGCATCCTAACTGTGGTGGAGACAATGATAAATACTCACCATGGTACTTTCCTCTTGCATACCCAGGAAACCCACATTTCCTAGTTCCTTTACTTCTGTATCAGGCCATGGGACTGTATTTGGCCAGTGCAAGGTAGGCGGTGATTTCCCAATCTAAGCCTGACCCTTAAAACCTCCAGTGATTTATAGTTCCTTTTTGTTTTTCACATTTCAGTCAGTCGGATATGGAAAATTCTGAGGAGCCAGCGGATGGCAGTAACATCAGATGGAAGGACCACAGGTCTTAATAATTGCACAAGAGCACATCTAATACACTGATCCTCATTGTACTGATTAGAGCAAAACATAAACCTTTACTGAGTTATGACTGAGATTTGAGGGTTGTTTGTCACTAAATCATTAACCCTGATTAATAATAGAAATAGTGGCCTACTGTAACAAAAAATCCAAAATATGTGGCATTAGTTTAGTATAGCAGTCAGGTGGGAATTAAGGAACCGTGTAGTAGGCTGGATAACCAAAGATCCATATTAGGCAGTGGCTAAACTATTGTCTACAATACCTTAGAAGGCAGATCAGTACAAGCACATATTTTCTAGCTCTAAGGGAAGAGTTCTGAAAATATTAATAGTAGATGTTGGTGATTTTTTTATATGATTTGTGAAATACTACCAGAAAGAGATTAGCATGGAACAGAATTAACCAGTTTACAAAAAAAATGAAAGAAAATAGAGAGAATCCAGCATTTGGGCCACCTTGCAGAGTTTGAAAACACAATACTTCTAGATTCCAAAGAGAAAGAGCTATATTTTAAAAGGCTTTGAGCAAGGAAGAGCCTCAGTAGGATTTGAACAGAATGACTCAGCCTTTAGGAAAAGATCAAATTATACATGTTGTTTCAGATAGTATCTATTGTTTCAGATAGCCTCAAAGAAGCAGCTACTACTTTTTCCCCAGGTTTATTGATGTATAACTGACAAAATTGTATATAAAGTATACATGATGATTTGATACACATATCCATTGTGAAATGATTACCACAAAGGTTAGTTACCACATCCATCCCCTCAAATAGTTACAGTCACTTTGTATGTGTGTGGGAGACAGCTTAAAATCTACTCTCTTAGCAAATTTCAAGTGTACAATACAGTATTAGGCTATACATTAGATCCCCAGAACATATAATTGAAGAGGCAGCTATTAAATTGAGAGAGAGAATTGATTAAGAAAGTAGAGAAATAAGGCAGCTTTTAGAACCATGTCACCCCGGGGGTGAATATTGTTGGTGCTTCAACCATTACTTTTGGATATCTATCCACCTTTTTTGGGTGCTCCCCTTTGCCACAAGCTCCACTGTGCCTTTACTTCCAACAGCCAGGATCTGCAACTCTTTTACAGGGGACTACCCTTAGGCTATTAGAGCCACTTTGCCTGCCTTCACAGAGACTGAAAGTACCTGGGAACTTATATGCCCATAAGACCAGCTCTTTTTTTTTTTTTTAAAGATTTTATTTATTTATTTGACAGAGAGAGAGACAGCGAGAGAGAACACAAGCAAGGGGAGCGGGAGAGGTAGAAGCAGGCTTCCCGCGGAGCAGGGAGCCCGATGTGGGACTTGATCCCAGGACCCTGGGATCATGACCTGAGCCGAAGGCAGTCGCTTAACCGACTGAGCCACCCAGGCGCCCCGCCCATAAGACCAGCTCTTAACCAAGGACTGATAAATGCAGGAGTGTGGATGCCCTAACTTCCTTGTCCTGGGTGAGAACAACTTTGAGGCATGACTTACACTCCAGAATTCCCCTGTAGGACCAGGCTGAAGTGACCTTCTGTAGTCTTTTGTCTAATGTACCCCTGCTGATGTGCATGTTAAGCTATTCTGCCAGCTCCAAAGCCACCCTTCTTACCTCATCTTTCGGGATACTGGGAGCCGGTATTCTACAGAGCCATTCTGGGCTTTGCCAGCTGTTCCCGGTTACATTTCGCCAATAGAGGGCCCTAGAGGGAGTCTGCAAGGCTGAAGGAGGAAGAAGGGCCTTGCTTTATGTTTCTGTCTTCATGAATCCAACAACAGTGACAACTCGTTCCTGCAGCAAAGGCTGAATCTACTTAACAGTTTTCCCAACACTTGCAGAACTAGTCTCATTGTACCCCCACAGAGATATCAACACCAGCTACCATCACCCCCTCCTCAGTAGTCTGGGTCCCAGCTCTATGGTACCTCTGCTCCAAGCACAGAGACTCCAGCACCAGGTGAGCAGTGCCCCTTTCTCAGAGGTCTGAGTTTCAGCTCCACGGGGTCATTCCCCCAAGCTTCTAAGTGTCTGTTATGGACTGCATATATGTGCCCCCCCAACCCCCCCTGACCCCTGCCCAATTCATGTGTTGAAGCCCTTACCCCCATTGTGCTGGTATCTGGAGACAGGGCCTTTCAGAAGTAACCTTGAGATCTCTCTCTCTCATTCATTCTCTCATTCTCGTTCTTTCTTCTTCTCTTTCTCTCTTTCTCTCTCCCTCTCCCTCCCCTTCTGTCCCTGCTCCCACCCCCCACCACTCCCTCAGGATACAGCAAGAAGGCTCATGTCTACAAGCCAGGAAGCAGGTTCTCCCCAGGCACTGAATCTGCCACAACTTGATCTTGGACTTCCCATCCTCTGGACTGTGGGAAAGAAATGTTTGTTGTTTAAGCCACCCAGTCTATGGTGTTTTTGCTATAGCAGCTCGAACTAAGACACTGTTAGTGATTCAAACCTCTTTGTTCCCTCAGCCCTAGAGGTGGTAGCTGCTTCCTGCAGTCTCCACCTCCATAATATTTAGTGTTATCTTTTTGCCATTAATAATTCTTTATTTTCAATTCTCTTTGTTAAAATAATTAGTATGCTCCCGTCTCCTAACTGGATCCCGAGTGATACACTTGGCTTCCTCTTCTTCCTTGTCTGGCTTTCCCCACTCTCATACAATTTTCTTAATAAGTCATTGTTCACAAATCCTCTTCTTAGGATCTGCTTCTGGGGAATTCAATCTAAAACAGTCGCAGAAAGAACTCTGGGTTCTTATTGGCATATTGAACTGACTGGAAACAAATGGATCAGAAGCCTACTACATTTTTGAGGAAGCTGTATTGTCAAAGTAACCATGCACCTAATCTAAAATCATTTTTAATTGTTAAAGTTGTAAAACCATCTTTGGTTGACCCCAGCCTCTCCAAGTATGAAATCTCTATAGTGTCCAGGAGAGTAAAGTCTCATTCAGATATGGCCATGGAAGATTATAAACAAGGAAAACTTTCCCAAGGGTAGAGCCAGAGGAAATGGAGAAAGAGAGTAACCTGGTTAACTTGTTGTGTTGACTTGACTGGGCTAAGGGATGTCCAGACAGCTGGTGAAACATTATTTCTGTCTATGAGAGTGTTTCCAAAAGAGAGAAGCATTTGAATCAATAGACTCAGTAAAGAAGATTGCCTTCACCAATGTGCGTGGGCATCATACAACCTGTTGAGGGCCTAAATGGAACAAAAAAGACAGAGGGAGAGTGAATTTACTCTCTCTGCTTGAGCTAGGATGTCCACCTTCTCCTACCCTCGGATATCAGCACTCTTGGCTCTTGGGTCTTTGGACTCAGATCAGGACTTACACCATCAGCTCCCCTCATTCTCAGCCTTCAGATTTGTACCAAATACATCACTGGCTTTTTGGTTCTCCAGCTAGGTATAGATACAGATACAGATATATAGAAATGAAGAGGGGTGCCTGGGTGGCTCAGTTGGTTAAGTGTCTGCCTTCAGCTCAGGTCTGGATCCCAGGGTCCTGGGATTGAGCCCCGCATTGTGCTCCCCACTCAGCAGGGAGTCTGCTTCTCCCTCTCCCTCTGCCACTCCCCCTGCTTGTGTGTGCTCTCTCTCTCTCTCTGCCAAATAAATAAATAATTTTTTTTAAAAATGAAGATACATATCTATATCTATTTACCACCTATTGGTAGTTTCTCTGGAAAACCCTAATGTAGAGAGTATCTCACCAAAAGAAGAATTAGAGGTTTAACACCTAACCAAGGAAACTTCTTCACCCCTGGTATAAAGGGCCTTCAAAATGTCTTGTAAGCAGGATTTCAGAATTGCTCTGAAGCTGTAACTGCGATGTCTCACATTCTGCTCCTTTCCTACCAAGAGTGTCTTTTGCAGCTATCCTCTTTCACTTCTACCATCCTATATTGGGTGTAAGTCTGGTGGGAGGAGTGGATTGCTTGTCTTCTTAGTTCATAGGTCACCAGACCAAGAAAAATCACATCCAGATCTGATGAAGAAATCTGTGCCCCATCTGGGACTTTAAGCTAGATGCAATGACTTGATGGGACTTTGGGTTATCTCCCTTGGAAAGAGGTTAGTGTGAGGGAGGAAAAGATAAATGGATATTTGGGACTAGAAGGGTGGATTAAAGACGGAGATAGGGCGCCTGGGTGGCTCAGTCAGTTAAGCAGCTGCCTTCGGCTCAGGTCATGATCCCAGGGTCCTGGGATCGAGCCCCGCATCGGACTCCCTGCTCAGTGGGAAACCTGCTTCTCCCTCTCCCACTCCCCCTGCTTGTGTTCCCTCTCTCGCTGTCTTTCTCTCTGTCAAATAAATCAGTAAAAAATCTTAAAAAAAAAATGGAGATAATCACTTACTTTCCTCCTCTGAACATTTCCCATCCCTTTTACATTCAATTAGCAGCATGTAACTTGTTCAGGCCAGTGGAATGTCACCAGAAGCGGTTTACGCCAATGCTACCGAAGTATGGTTCAGAGATCAGTATTGTTCCATGATTTATTTGTTTCTCATCCATAACAAGGTAAGTACAGCAAATGAAAATGTTTAGAAACTTTTATAGAAATTAGACATTCTCACAGCATCTTTATTGTCTTTTACAAAAGTAATAGTCTGCAACAGATTGGAAAGTTTTTAAAAAGTGGTCCTTTGCTACAGATAGTTTGAGAAGATGTGTGCTAACAACACTTCTAGCCCAGCCTCTAACACCTCTTTACATTCTTCCCAGACCTTTTTGTTCTTCAGTTGGTCATGTGCAGAGATCTACCAGAGTCCTTGAAGCCCTAGGAAACAGTGGAGGTACTAGGTAGAAGTAACCTGGGGTTTCTGAATGATTAATGGAACAGAAACACCCCCCCCGCAACAAACACATAAATATTCACTAGACTATAAGGTGAAAAATAAACTTTAATATGTTAAGTCTCTGGGATTTGGGGATTATTTTTTTGAGTACCTAGTATTAGTTATCCAAATACAGTTACTGAATTTTCCTATGACATTGACTTTTATCTCTATTTTCATGATTCCTGAATTTATATCTTCAAAGCACACCCCTCTCCAAAGCCTCAGAGCCATATACCTCATCATATACTTGACAATCCCATTTGGACATCCCACAGGACCTAAGAACTCAACATTTCTAACACTTAATCTACTATGCTCCCTTCTTTTTCTCTATTTTGTTTTGTTCAGCCATATCGGCATCCCTCCATCTGTCCAACCCTGAATCCTGGGAGTAACCCTCAGAAGGAGAACCTTCTCTAGTGTCCATCATAACCCATCAACCCTATACCAACTTCTGAAGGTTCTACCTTCTTCACATCTTTCCAATTCTTACCCTACTCTTGATTTCTAGTTCTTCTATCTCACTTGAGTGACAATATCTTCTATTGTACACTCCTGCAATTAATTCCTTCCAACATCATGAAACACCTTTCTAAAAAGCAAATCTAAGTATGTAACATCCATGCTTTAGAAATATATCCATTTTTTGCATTGGCCTTAAGACATAACTCATGCTCCTTAACATGGTGTGCTAGATACTATGGAAAAACTACTTCAATCTTCATTCTACTCTCCTTCTAATTGGAGATGATAGGAAGCTAAACAAAATAAAAGACCAAAAAACAACTAACTATATTCTCCATACAGCCTCTGATTTCTATTCCTCTAGCCCTTTTGCTAATATGGCAGTTCCCTGGATTTAATACCTTTCTATCTGAAATACCTAAAGTAGTTTCTATTTCTTGCACCACCACCTGACCAACTGACATGACATGCAAGGCTTTCCATGATCAAGCCCTGATTTCTCTCACCAACCTAATCTCATGATGCTCTTTCCTGCTGCCACTTCATACATATCCATCCGCATACATTGTAGTGGAGCCATTGTAGATGAGCTGAACTACCTCCTGGTCCTCAAATGTACCATGTTTTCCTTGTTCATGTTACTCCTCTTCAATTTTCTAACTCCTATTGATTCTTTAAGATTCAACTTGAACCTTACCTACTTGGGAAGCCTTCCCTGATATCTCTGCCCTCATCTGCCAGCTTGTAATAAAAGATTTCTCATTCTTTCCTTTGCCACCTAGCATGTGAGCCCCTACCTATGTCTGAGATAGTCCCCATTCTTATGGGACAGAGGCTTCCATCTCTATGGAAATTGAAGATGCCAGCTCCTTGCTTTCCCACTTCACCTGTAGTTAGGGAATGTGCACATGATCTAGGATCTGTCAGTCAGACATGACTACCCAAGATTATGAATCAGAAGCTAATGGCATGGTTTTCTTGAGAACTCTGACAATGTGTAGCAGGAGAGAAGGCACCTAAAACCAGTTTCTAGAGGCCGTAGTGCCAGTAGTTCTAGCAACAGAGGCGTGGGCAGCTTCAGCTGGAGTGTCTGCGCTACTGGCAATAACAATAATGTCTTCTCCAGCCTAGTTCTGTGGGATTTTAAAAGTTGTTCTTGGCTGCATGCACTCTGAGACTGATTTTTAAGGCTTCTAAGAGGCTATATACTAATGAATAGCTCCTTAATAGATTCCTTTTATGCCTAAATAAGCCAGAGTCTGTCTGTATGACTTAAAACCAAGAATTTTGATTTATATAATATCCTCCCTGCTCTCTCCTATTGCACATCATATGTAAGTTGAATTATTGCTCGGCAAATATTTCCTCCTGTATACTCCGGATATACTTTCCTGCTCTATTGGTGTTGGGCTTGATCATATGTTTTGCTTTGGCCAATGAGATGTCAGCATTTATAATTCGAAGAGGGGCTTAAAATACGCTCATGTGCTTGAGCTTTCCCTCCTGTGCTCCAGTGATGAGAAGAGCATGTCCCAGGTGGCTGGTGATTATTCAGCCTGGGCTACATAGTGAGACACATGGACAGACCACATACCTCAGTAGCCAATGGTGCAAAAATAAGGGACACAGAGAGCCTCCCTGAACCCTATCAGCATTGTTGAGCTCAGAACCTGGAGCCTGGAGTCTTAGCTAGCCATCCCACAGACTATAAGCAAGAGAATAAGTTTACTATTTTAAGTCACTGCATTCTTCTTTTCTTTTTGATTTCTTATTTTTTTTAATTGAGGTATAACTGACATAACATTATATTAGTTTCTGGTATACAACATAATGATTCAATACTTGTATATATTGCAAAGTGATCACAATAACTGTAGTTAATATCTGTTATCATACATAGTCACAAAATATTTTTTCTTGTGATGAGAACTTTTAAAATTTACTCTCTTAGCAACTAATGATGTAGTATTGTTAATTATAGTCACCATGCTATACATTATAACCCCATGACTTATTTATTTTATAACTGAAAGTTTGTACATTTTGACTCCTTTCACCCATTTAGCTCAACCCCCAATCTCTGCCTCTGGCCACCACCAATCTGTTCTCTGTATCTATGAATTTGATTCTTTGCCTGTTTGTTTAGATTTCACATATCAGTGAGATCGTGCAGTATTTATCTTTCTCTGTGTGACTTACTTCACTCAGCATATTGACCTCACCATCCATGTTGTCACAAATGACAAGATTTCATTCTTTTTTATGATTGAATTACATTCATTACATACATTTTTACATATATTACATCTATTTTTTATTTTTTTTAGGTATCTCCGTACTATTTTCCATGATGGCTGCACCAATTTGCATTCCTACTAACAGTGCACAAAGGTTCCGTTTTCTCTACATTTTCACCAACACTTGTTTTTTCTTATAATAGCCATTCTAAAAGATGTGATGTGGTATCTCATTGTGGTTTTGGTTTGCATTTTCCTGATGATTAGTGGTGTTGAACATGTTTTCATATACACATTGGCCATCTGTATGTCTTCTTTGGAAAAATGTCTATTCAGATCCTCTGCCCATTTTTTAATCAGATTGGTTTTTTGCTATTGAATTGTATGAGTTCTTTATATATTTTGGATATTAACCCTTTATCAGATTATGATTTGCAAATATTTTCTCCTATTCTAAGTGACTACATTCTTATGTAACATTGCATTTATAGCTAATACAGTATGTAATTAGTATTAATAGCTATAGTAGAAGTCTGCTTGTGTTGTAATTATTGTCTTTTTCTCTCTACTAAACTGTAAGCTTGTTGAGAGTGGAGACTGTGTCTTATTAGTCTTTACATTTTCGGTGATTATCACAAAACCTATACCAAGCCTCAGTGAATGTTTGATGAATTAATAGACAAGTAAATGAATGAATGAATGACAAACACTCTAAAAAACTGCATTTTTTTTTGTCCATTGTACCATTATAGGGAACTTACAGAACATTTCTTTATTAAATGATTTCTTCTTCAGTCAAAATTGGTAAAATTTAGGGATGCCTGGGTGGCTCAGTCGGTTAAGCATCTGCCTTTGGCTCAGGTCATGATCCTGGGGTCCTGAGATCGAGCCCCACATCAGGCTCCTTGCTCAGCGGGGAGCCTGCTTCTCCCTCTGCCTGCTGCTCCCCCACTGCTTGTACGCTCGCTCTCTCTCTCTCTCTGACAAATGGATAAATAAAATCTTTTTAAAAAAATTGGTAAAATTTATTAGATTAAGCTGGATTGAATTATTGCATGGTAATACAACCATACTTTCCTGAGACTACTCCTTTTTTATTTTACTTGGAATTTTGGGTCCTCCTTAATGAGGTAAAAACACAGGTTCAGCTCATAATAAATATGTTCAATGAATTTCATTTCAGTTTTCTTTCCATACTCATTAGTTACTGATTTACACACAAACTTCTACTACTTCTGTAGATAGTTTGTTACTTCCATTATGTATAGATTCTACTAGTTTCATTTTTAAATATTAAACAAATCCTTGTTTTCAAATTTGGACATATTTAGTAGTGTCTCACTGTTTCATGCACCAAATACCTAACTGATAGCTGAGACTTTGTGAAATGAATTTGGCATTTGTTGTATTAATAGTTTCCCGAGTCTGTAAAATTTTTTTTTTTT
>NC_138377.1:86260269-86276304 GCF_054177405.1 Leptonychotes weddellii
CTTTAATCAATTTTGAGTTAATTTTTGTGAGTGGTATAAGATAGGGGTCTAGTTTCATTCTTTTGCATGTGAATATCCAATTTTCCCAGCACCATTTATTGAAGAGACTGTCTTTGTTCCATTGAGTATTCTTGGCTCCCTTGTCAAATACTAGTTGATCATACATGCACGGGTTTATTTCTGGGCTGTTATTTCTGTTCCATTGGTCTATGTGTATATTTTTATGCCATCATACCATTCAGATTACTATAGCTTTGTAATATAGTTTGAAATCAGGTAGCATGTTGCCTCCAGCTTTGTTCTTTTTTCTCATGATTGCTTTTGCTATTCAGGGTTTGGGGTTTTTTGTGTTTTTGTTTGTTTGTTTGTTTTTGTGGTTCTGAACAAATTTTAATTTTTTTCTATTTCTATGAAAAATGCCATTGGAATCCTGATAAAGATTGCATTGAATCTATTGATGGCTTTGGGTAGTGGACATGGGATGTGAACATGGGATATCTTTCCATTTATTTGTGTCTTCTTCAATTTCTTTCAAGATCTTATAGTTTTCAGTATACAGATCTTTCACTTCCTTTGTTAAATGCTAAATATTTTATTGTATTTGACACCATTGTAAATGTGATTGTTTTCTTTATTTCCCTTTTCAGATAATTAATTATTAATATATAGAAATGCAACTGATTTTTGTATGTTGATTTTGTATCCTGCAACTTTACTGAATTCGTTGATTAGATCTAACAACTTTTTCACAGAGTCTTGAGGATTTTATATATATAAAAGTATGTCATGTGCAAACAGAGACAATTTTTTTTTCTTTCCAGTTAGGATATCTTTCTTTTTCTGCCTGATTGCTCTAGGTAGGACTAGTACTATGTTGAATAGGAGGGGTGTGGGGTGGCACCCTTGTCTTATTCCTGATCTTAAGAAAAGCCTTCAATCTTTTACCATCGAGTATGGTTTGTCATATGTAGCATTTATTATGTTGAGGTACATTCCTTCTATACCCAATTTGTTGAGAGGGTTTTTTTTTTTATCATGAATTGATGTTGAATTTTGTTAAATGCTTTTTCTGCATCTATTGAGATGATCATATGATTTTTATTCTTCATTCCATTAATATGGTACATTACATTTATTGGTTTGCATATATGGAACGATCCTAGTATCATCCCAGAGACGAATCCCACTTGATGATGGTATATTATCCTTTTATGGTGCACCTGAATTCAGTTTGCTAATATTTTGTTGAGAAATTTTACATCTATTCATCATGGATATTGCGTTATAGTTTTCTTTAGTATCCTTATCTGGTTTGGAAATAGGGTAATGCCTCATCTGTGAAATGAGTGAGTCTGAGAGTGTTCCCACCTCTTTACCTTTTTTTGGAAGAGTTTGAGGATTGCCATGAATTCTTCTTTAAATGTTTGGTAAAAGCCACCAGAAAAACCATGTGGCCCTAAGCTTTTTTTTATTGGGAGGTTTTTGATTACTGATTCAATCTTCTTACTCTTCATTGGTCTATTCAGATTTTGTTTTTCTTCCTGAGTCAGTTTGGTGGGTTGTATGTTTCTAGGAATTTATTTATTTCCTCTAGGTTGTCTAATTTCTTGGCATATAATCATTCACAGTAATCTCTTATGATTCTTTGTATCGTGGTATCAGTTTTAATGTCTCCTCTTTCATTTACAACTTTATTTTTGGTTAGTCTGGCTAAAGATTTGTCAACTTTGTTTATCTTTTCAAAGAACCAACTCTTAGTTTTGCTGATTGTTTCTATTGTTTTCCTGTTCTCTATTTCATTTATTTCTGTTCTAATCTTTATTATTTCCTTACTTCTGCTGCCTAGGGCTTAGTTTTTTCTTCTTTTTCTAGTTCTTTGAGGTGTAAAGTTAGGGTGTTTAGTTAAGATCTTTCTTTATTCTTTTTTTTTTTTTAAAGATTTTATTTATTTATTTGACAGAGAGAGACACAGCGAGAGAGGGAACACAAGCAGGGGGAGTGGGAGAGGGAGAAGCAGCTTCCCGCCGAGCAGAGAGCCTGATGTGGGGCTCGATCCCAGGACCTTGGGATCATGACCTGAGCTGAAGGCAGACGCTTAACCACTGAGCCACCAAGGCACCCCGAGATCTTTCTTTATTCTTGATATGTGCATTTATCATTATAAACTTCTTTCCTCTTAGAACTGCTTTTACTGTATCCCACAAGTTTTGTATTTCCATTTTTGTTTGTCTCAAGACTTTTTTCTCTTTTGATTTCCTCTTTGGTCCATTAGTTGCTCAGGATTGTGTTGTTTAATTTTCATGTATTTGTGAATTTTCCAGATATCCTCTTGTTCTAGTTTTATACCATTGTGGTCATAAAGGATACTTAGTATTATTTCAATCTTAAATTTGTTAGGTCTCCTTTTGTCACCTAACATATGATATATCCTGGAGAATGATTTGTGTGCACTTGAGAAAAATGTATATTCTGCTGCTATTGGATGGAATATTCTGTATATGTTTATTAGGTCCATTTGGTCTATAGTACTGTTCAAAAAAATCCTTATTTTTTTTTAATTTTTATTTAAATTCAATTTAGTTAACATATAGTGTATTATTAGTTTTAGGGGTAGAATTTAGTAATTCATCAGTTGCATATAACACCCAGTGCTCATTATATCAAGTGCCCTCCATAATGCCCATCACCCAATTACACCATCCCTCCACCCACCTCCCCTCCAGCAACCCTCAGTTTGTTTCCTATAGTTAAGAGTCTTTTATGGTTTGTCTCCCTCTCTGTTTTTATCTTATTTTATTTTTCCTTCTCTTCCCCTATGTTCATGTTTGTTTCTTAAATTCCACTATGAGTGAAATCATATGAAATTTGTCTTTCTCTGACTTATTTCACTCAGCATAATACCCTTAAGTTCTATCCACATCATTGCAAATGGCAAGATTTCATTCCTTTTGATGGCTGAGTAATATTCCATTACACACACACACACACACACACACACACACCACACTTTCTATATCCATTTACCTGTCCATGTCCATTGACATGTGGGCTCTTTCCATGTTTTGGGTACTGTGGACATTGCTGCTATAAACATTGGGGTGCCCCTTTGAATCCCTATATTTGTATCCTTTGGATATACTTAGTGCAATTGCTGGGTTGTAGGGTAGTTCTATTTTTAACTTTTTGAGGAACCTCCATACTGTTTTCAAGAGCGGCTGCACCAGCTTGCATTCCCACCAACAGTGTAAGAGGGTTCCCTTTCTCTGCATCCTCACCAGCATCTATTGTTTCCTAAGTAGTTCATATTAGCCATTGTGTTAGCCTCATTCTGTTTTTGATTTGTATTTCCCTGATGATGAGTGATGTTGAACATTTTTTCATGTGTCTGTTAGCCATTTGTATGTCTTCTTTGGAGAAATGCCTGTTCATGTCTTCTGCCCATTTTTTAACTTTTTTTGGGGGGGGGGTTGATAAGTTCTTTATAGATTTTGGATACTAGCCCTTTATCTGATATGTCATTTGCAAATATCTTCTCCCATTCCACAGGTTGCCTTTTAGTTTTGTTGATTGTTGTGTAAAAGCTTTTTATCCTGATGAAATCCCAATAGTTCATTTTTTGCTCTTGTTTCCCTTGCCTTTGGAGATGTGTCTAGCAAGAAGTCAAAGAGGTTGCTGCCTGTGTTGTCCTCTTGGATTTTGATGGATTCCTATCTCACATTTAGGTCTTTCATCTAATTTGAATTTATTTTTGTGTATGGTGTAAGAAAGTGGTCCAGTTTCATTATTCTGCATGTGGCTGTCCAGTTTTTCCAACACCATTTGTTGAAGAGACTGTCTTTTTTCCATTGGGTATTCTTTCCTGCTTTGTCAAAGATTAGTTGACCATAGAGTTGAGGTCCATTTCTGGGTTCTCTATTCTGATCCATTGGTCCATATGTCTGTTTTTCTGCCAGTACCATCCCATCTTGATGATTACAATTTTTTAATACCGCTTGAAGTCTGGAATTGTGATGCCATCAGCTTTGGTTTTCTTTTTCAACATTACTTTGGCTATTTGGGGTATTTTGCGGTTCCATACAAATTTTAGAATTGTTTGTTCCAGCTCTGTGAAAAATGCTGGTGGTATTTTGATAGGGATTGCATTGAATGTGTAGAATGTTTTGGGTAGTATAGACATTTTAAAAGTATTTGTTCTTCCAAACCATGAGCATGGAATGTTTTTCCATTTCTTTGTGTCTTCCTCAATTTTTTTCTATAGGTTTCAGAGTACAGATCTTTTACCTCTTTGGTTAGGTTTATTCCTAGGTATCTTATGGGTTTTGGTACAATTGTGTATGGGATCAATTCCTTGATTTCTCTTTCTGCTGCTTCATTGTTAGTGTATAGAAATGCAACAGACTTCTGTGCATTGATTTTATTTCCTGCCACTTTGCTATATTCCTGTATCAGTTCTAGCAATTTTTTGGTGGAGTCTTTCAGGTTTTCTACATAAGTATCATGTCATCTGTAAAGAGTGAAAGTTTGACTTCTTCTTTGCTGATTTGGATGCCTCTTTTTTTTGTTGTTGTCTAATTGCTGAGGCTAGGACTTCCAGTACTATGTTGAACAACAGTGGTGATAATGGACATCGCTGCCGTGTTCCTGACCTTAGTGGGAAAGCTCTAAGTTTCTCCCCATTGAGAGTGATATTTGCTGTGGGTCTTTTGTATATGGCTTTTATGATATTGAGGTATGTTTCCTCTATCCCTACATTGTGGAGGGTTTTTTCAAGAAAGATGCTGTATTTTGTCAAATGCTTTTCTATATCTATTGAGAGGATCATATGGTTCTTATCCTTTCTTTTATTAATGTGGTGTATCACACTGATTGATTTGTGGATGCTGAATCAACCTTGCAGCCCAGGAATAAATCCCACTGGGTCGTGGTGAATAATCCTCTTAATGTACTGTTGGATCCTATTAGCTAGTATCTTGGTGAGAATTTTTGCATCCATGTTCATCAGGGATATTGGTCTGTAATTCTCCTATTTAGTGGGTCCTTTGTCTGGTTTTGGGATCAGGGTAATGCTGGCCTCATAGAATGAGTTTGGAAATTTCCCTTCCATTCCTATTTTTTGGAATAGTTTCAGAAGAACAGGTAGTAATTCTTCTTTAAATGTTTGGTAGAATTCCCCTGGGAAGCCATCAGGCCCACGACTCTTGTTTGTTGGGAGATTTTTAATTACTGATTCAGTTTCTTGGCTGGTTATGGGTCTAATCAGGTTTTCTGTTTCTTCATATTTCAGTTTTGGTAGTTTATATGTTTCCAGGAACTTATCCATTTCTTCCAGATTGCCTAATTTGCTGGCATATAATTTCTCATAATATTCTAATGATTTGTATTTCATTACCTCCCCACTCACAGCAATGGACACATCATCTAAGCAGAAGATCAACAAGGAAACAAAGACTTTGAATGACACATTGGACCAGATGGACTTAACAGATATATACAGAGCATTTCATCCTAAAGCAGCAGAATACACATTCTTTTCCAGTGTACATGGAACATTCTCCAGAATAAATCACATACTCTATCAAAAATCAGGACTCGACCAGTATAAGAAGATTGAAATCATACCATGCATATTTTCAGACCATAATGCTATGAAACTTAAAGTCAACCACAAGAAAAAAATTTGGAAGGACCACAAATACATGGAGGTTAAAGAACATCCCACTGAGTGCCTGGATGGCTCAGTTGTTAAGTGTCTGCCTTTGGCTCAGGTCATGATCCCAGGGTCCTGGGATCGAGCCCCACATCGGGCTCCCTGCCCAGCAGGAAGCCTGCTTCTCCCTCTCCCACTCCCCCTGCTTATGTTCCTTCTCTCGCTGTGTCTCTCTCTGTCAAATAAATAAATAAAATCTTAAAAAAAAACCAACATCCTACTAAATAATGAATGGGCCAACCAGGAAATTAAAGAAGAATTTAAAAAAATAGATGGAAGCAAATGAAAATGAAAACTCAACAGTTCAAAACCTTTGGGATGCAACTAAGGCGGTCCTATGAGGGAAGTATATAGCAATACAAGCCTTCCTCAAGAAGCAGGAAAAGTCTCAAATACACAAACTAACCTTACAGCTAAAGTAGCTGGAAAAAGAACAGCAAATAAAGCCTAAATCCAGCAGGAGAAGAGAAATAATAAAGATTAGAGCAGAAATCAATGATATAGAAATAAAAAAAAACAAACAAAAAACCAGTAGAACAGATCAATGAAACTAGGATCTGGTTCCTTGAAAGAATTAACAAGAATGATAAACCCTTAGCCAGACTTATCAAAAAGAAAAGAGAAAGGACCCAAATAAATAAAATCATGAATGAAAGAGGAGAGATCACAACCAACACCGAAGAAACTCAACTATTATATTGCTATTGATTTGCATCCAGTTCTGTTAGTATTTGCTTTATATATTTAGATGGTCTGATATTTGGTGCATAAATATTTATATAATTATTATTTTAATTATATCTATACAATGCTTTGTTTCAAAGAAGAAAATATATAAAAGATACAAACAATATGGAAAATCAAATAAATTAAAAATAAGAAAGTCAAAAGGGAAGAAAGGTTAGGAAAGTTTCATATCATCCTAATACAGAAAGCAAACCAATTTCTTAGGAGAGCAAAACTATGCTTGAATTCAAACCAGAAAATAATTTCTCCATTGGGTCATTATAGTCAAGATTCTATGTATGGGGCGCCTGGGTGGCTCAGTTGGTTAAGATTCTATGTATGGTATGCCTTAATCTGGGACTAGATTTCAGTGTAGCCAGAGAAATGGATGAATTATAAATCCTGTAGGTAGTCCTCCTTAGTGTTTCTTTCATCTAAGCTTTAAAAAAAGAATAGTGAACAGCTCTGAATTTGAAATTAACCCACCTGAGAAATACCTAGAATATAGCTATTCATTGTCACTAATTACGTACAGAGCCTTATGTTTTTTTTTTTTTTTTAAAGATTTTATTTATTTATTTATTTGAGACAGAGAGAATGAGAGACAGAGAGCATGAGAGGGAGGAGGGTCAGAGGGAGAAGCAGACTCCCTGCCGAGTAGGGAGCCTGATGCGGGACTCGATCCCGGGACTCCAGGATCATGACCTGAGCCGAAGGCAGTCGCTTAACCAACTGAGCCACCCAGGCGCCCGAGCCTTATGTTTTAATAATCAGTAGAGCTGGGGGTAGCTTTGACATTTTCTGGTGAATATTAAAACATGCAAAAAGCTGCCTGTATAAAAGTCACTCCACCTGGTACTTGGAGTTGTGCCAAAAAAATAAAATACTAGGACTACGGATGAAATTGTCTTGAGAAAGTAATTTGTGTCCCCTCTAAACTACAGAGAAATGAGTAACTGATATTATAGAGTTCCACACCATAAAGCATGGCAGCAATAATTTTGGTCTGGAAAATACTAAATACCACCACCACACTTAGCCATTAAAATTTGTTATACTAAAATATCCACAGAGCATCAATATGTAAGTACTATTAATTTGTTATTATGGAATAGCCCACCTGGAACTTGTCTGCTTTTTAAATATAATATTGGTCCAAGATGGCTAAAGTTGCAATTTATCAAGTATGAAAGCGGCAGTTTAAATATCTGGTAAGCGGCACATAAGTGAAGCTTCTTATTTTCATTGCACAAGGAAGCAGTTTGTTTGTTTACTTTTTAAAGATTTTATTTATTTACTTGAGGGGGGGGAAGGGAGAGAATTTCAAGGAGATGCTGGGCTGAGTGCAGAGCCTGACACAGGGCTCAATCTCAAGACCCTGAGATCACAACCCAAGCCAAAACCAAGAG
This sequence comes from Leptonychotes weddellii, assembly GCF_054177405.1. Lineage (NCBI taxonomy): Eukaryota > Metazoa > Chordata > Mammalia > Carnivora > Phocidae > Leptonychotes > Leptonychotes weddellii. The sequence continues at coordinate 86,268,112 of NC_138377.1, forward strand.
TCAGGTGCTCAACCAACTGAACCACCCAGCACCCCTGGAAGCAGTATTTTTAAGAAGGCTCTACACCCAGCATGGAACTTGAACTCATTACCATGAGATCAAGACCTGAGCCGAGATCAAGAGTCAGACACCGAACCGACTGAGCCATCCAGGCACCCCAAGGAAGCAGTATTTTTAAATTGGAATAGCCCATGTTACAAATATTTAAGAGCTATCATGAGATGGCCAAGTCATTTGAAGTGAGATTCTTCATAATTTTTAGAATATCCTTGGTCATTATTTCTTCAAGCATTGCCTCTGTTGCATTCTCTCCTTCCTCTCCTTTTGGAACTCTAATTAAATGAATATTAGATCTCCTTTCCATGTCTCCTAACTTTTCTTCTATATTTCCTATCTTTTTTGTCTATCTGTGCTGCATTCTGGATAATTTCCTCCAAAATATTTTCTAATTTGCTCTTACATTTATCTGCTCATTTTTTTTTAAGGATTTTATTTATTTATTTGACAGAGAGAGAGACAGCGAGAGAGGGAACACAAGCAGGGGGAGTGGGAGAGGGAGAAGCAGGCTTCCCGCCAAGCAGGGAGCCTGATGCGGGGCTCGATCCCAGGACCCTGGGATCATGACCTGAGCCGAAGGCAGACGCTTAACGACTGAGCCACCCAGGCGCCCCATCTGCTCATTTTTAAATTTTATATATTGCATTAACTTATGTACAGTAGCATTGGTTCTTTTAAAAATCTTATCAGTAACTTTTTAGACATTCTCAATTTTTTTTTTTTTAAGTATAGTAAGTCAGAGAGGAGGAGGGGGGAGAGGCAGGGAGAGAGACTCTTAAGCAGGCTGCACGTCCAGTGCAGATGCCAATATGGGGCTTGATCTCACAACCCTGAGATCATGTCCTGAGCTGAAATCAAGAGCTGGATGCTTAATGGACTGAGCCACCCAGGCACCCCCGGTAAGTCATGTTTTAAAAATAATCTCTGTCTAATAATTCCGATATATGCTATATTTTATTTCTGTAATTTTTCTCATGGGATGCTTTCCTTTGTGTGTGTGTGTGTGTGTGTGTGTGTACACACACGCACACCTGTGTGTTTGTGTTTTACTGTGCACTGCTCATTGTCCCTAAAATATTATGCAAAAGGATTCTCTGAGGTCTAGAATAAATGTACCTTCTCTCAGAAAGGATTTTCTTCTATCAGTTCAGGACCAAATTATCCAAATTCATGGCTTCATGTTTCCTGGACCATTCAAATCCAGGTCTGTAATCCTTGGGAAGAGCAAGCCCATAGCCACAACCTATCAGGGAGGAGTTTTTCTCCTTTTCTTCTTATATCTGTTTTTCTCAGTGTCAAAGCAACATTCCCTTTGGTCCTCTGGGTGTATGGGTAGGTATATTTCAGGTTTTCTTTTGCTCTGAAGGTTGACACCACTTTAGTGGAGAAGGGGTGGTCTACTATGCTCCCCACCTTGAGCAGGACTTGGGTTTCAGTTTATGATTTCTCCATGTGTAAGATCACTAAAACCAATCTCCAAACCTGCCCAGATCAACAAGTTCACTCAGAGTAAAAGCAGCTTCAGTGTAGCAGTGCTCTGCTTATCACTCCAGAATCTAGTGTTTTCTTAGATTTTTGTCATAATTTTGGCTTTACAACACTTTAAAAAAAAACTTAATTTTTCCAATATTTTTAGGTTCCTTTGTCAGGAAGATTGAGACTAAAAATAGAATATATAACTTTACAAAGAAGAGAGATTTTCTTTTCTTCCAATGTCTGTGTCTGGTTTTGGTGTTAGAGTAATCCTGGCTTCTCAGAGTTGGGAAGTGATTATCCCTCCTCTTCAATTTTTTGGAGTGGTATTATTTTCTTCATTAAATGTTTGGTAGAATCTCCCAGGAAAGCCATCTGAGCCTGGATTTTTCTTTGTAGGAAAGTTTTTAATTACAAATTCAATTTATTTAATAGACATACATATATTTAGGTCATCTATTTCTTCTTGGATGAGCTTTGGCAGTCTCTGTCTTTCAAGTAATCCATCCATGTCATCTAAATTGTCAGAATTATTGGCATAAAGTTGTTCACAATATTCTTTTTAACCTTTTAACATCTGAAGAATATATGTGTCTCCTCTCTCATTCCAAATATTGTTAATTTGTGTCTTCTCTCTCTTTTTCTTCTTCTAATCAATCTGGCTAGAAATTTATTAATTCTTTTTTCATTTTCCCAAAGGACCAACTTTTCATGGATTTCTTCTATTGTTTTTCTGTTTTCTGTTTTATTGATTTCTGCTCTGATCTGTTTTATTTCCTTTCCTCTGCTTATTTTGGGCTTGACTTTCACTTCTTTTTCCAGTTCCTTATGGTGAAAGCTGAAGTCACTGAATTGAGACCTTTCTTATTTTCTAACATAGGCATTTAGTGCTATAAATTTCTAAGTATAGATGTAGCTGCATCTAACAAATTTGATTTGTTGTGTTTTCATTTTCATTCATTTCATTTCAGCAAAATACTTTGCTTCAATCCAAATCTCTCTTGATATCTTATTTGACACATAGGTTATCTAGAAATGTGATATTTACAAATATTTGAGGGTTTCCTAGATATTTTGTGTTACTGATTTATAATTTTTTGTTGTTTTTTTTTTACATTAATAGACTTTATTTTTACAACAATTCTAGGTTTTCAGAAAAATTGGGCAGGAAGTACAAAATTCCCATTTACCCATTCTCCTTCCTGCCCCACCCCACCCCAATTTCCCACATTATTAACATCTTGCATTAAATGGGTACATTTGTGGCAGTTGTCTACAGTTTACATTAGGGTTCATTCTGCATTGTACTGTTCTACGAGTTTTGACAAATGCATAATGTTAGGTATCCACCATTGTAGTATCATACAGAATAGCTTCATTATCCTAAAAATCCCCTGTGCTCCACCTATCTATGTCTCCCTCCCCCCAAACCCTTAGCTATGACTGATCTTTTTATTGTCTCTATAGATTTTCCTTTTCCAGAATGTCATATATTTGGAATCTTAGAGTATGTAGCCTTTTCAGACTGGCCTGTTTTGCTTAGCAATATGCATGTGAGGTTTGTCCACGACTTTTTATGGCTTGATAGCTCATTTCTTTTTATTGCTGAATAATATTCCATTGTCCTGATAAACCACAGTTTGTTTATTCATTCACCTATTTAAGGACATTTGGTTGCTTCTAGTTTTTGGCAACTATAATTAAAGTTGCTATTAACATTTATGTTTATGTTCCAGCTTTTGTGTGGACACATTTGAAATCATCTGGATAAACATCTAGGACACTAAGAGTTTGATTCCCTTGTCCAAGGTCATATAGTTAAGGAATAACACAGCTAGAATTTGAACTCAAATAAACTGATCCAGAGTCTGTACCTTTAACCACTACCTTAAACTGCCTTTCAACATGTGATACAAGTCAGACAAACATAGTAAGAGAAGATTCATGGATGATGAGGTTTGAATTCAATCTTTTTTTTTTTAAGATTTTATTCATTTATTTGAGAGAGAGAGAACATGAGCAGGAAGGAGGGGAAGAGGGAAAGGGAGAGGGAGAAGCAGACTCCCCACTAAGCTGATGGAGCTCAATCCCAGGACCCCGAGATCATGACCTGAGCTGAAGGCAAACGCTTAACCAACTGAGCCACCCAGGTGCCCCTGAATCCAATCTTAAAAGAGGACTAAGAGTTGGATAAATAGAAGTAGGAAGAAACTTTCAATCAAGGGTATGGTGAAATGTTGCTTGGAAAAGTATAGTGTGGGAAAGTGATGATGGTTGCACAATAATGTGAATTGCTTAATGCCACTAAATTGTAAACTTAAAAATAAAATGGTAAATTTTATGTTATGTGTATTTTATTGCAATTTTTAAAAAGGTGTAGTGTACATGTTGATTTATGGGTGTGGTAGTAAATTAATCTGACAGAAGTTAAAGTTTTATTGAGGGAATAAAAGGCAATGAAATTGAATATGTTAATTTAGAACAAGATCAGCATGAACTTTTAGTGATAGTATAAGGTTTGGGGGAATCATTAAAAATTTTGGAAGATGAAGTAGACATGAAATCTGCAAGTTTCAAGTTTTAAGCTATGCTTTATGAGAAATTTATTGAAATGGAGCAAGAAAACCAACTCAACTCAGTCTAGGTGTGTTCACTAGGTGTGTTCACATGTACATTATCTCATTCTCTCCAACAGCACCATATTTATAAGGTGGGTATTACTGCTTCCATTCTAAGTCAAGGAAGCTAAGGTTTATTCATGCTCACAATACTAGTACAGAGTAAAAGCACAGTAATTTGAAACCAGATCTCTTAACTTCAAATCTAGTGGGTTCATAGAGAGCAGAAATAACATGGACTTAGGAATTACACAGACCTCTGTTTGAATCCTGGCTCTTTTATTAGCTATGTGACTTAAGGAAGATTATTTAGCTGGTCTGAGCCTCAATTTTCTCATCTGTGAAAATGTGACAAAAATATCCATCCCCTAAGGATTAAATTCTTTGTATATAAAGTGATTACTGAGTACGTAGCATCCAAAAAGTGCTCAATAATTGTTCATTCACTTTCTTCCTCCTTAATTTCTGATGTTCATCTGACATTTATTTGTAGCATATATGGGCATCATTAAATTATTTGTTGATTGTCTAATGATATTTAAAACTTATTTGTAAATTTAGGTTTTCTTGCATTGACAAATGATAAATTTTCACATATTAGTCTCTTTCTGGATAGTAGAAAAGCACATTTTACTAATTAAAGGCACAAAATTCTAAAGAAAAATTATAAACATGGTTTGGAAACTCATGTACATATTTATTTAACACCATTTCATATCTTTGAGAAGGCTTTTGGAAACTTATTTAGAAAGCTGAAAAGTCCTTGAATACCAAGTGGTTTAACAAGAATTTTTTAATGAGTTAAGTGTAAAGGAATCAAAAACATGAATTCTATTTTCTGTAAATAACACATGGTTTTGAAAACTGAAAATGTACTTGGAAAAAATTATTCCTGTGCACTATTGAATTAAAGCTCTTGAAAAATAATGTCCCCCCCAAACTGAGGCAAGTTCCATTTAGATTCTAGAGTACTCTCTGTCCACAACGAAAATATTGACCACAGCATATCTTACGTGTTTGCTTTTGTTGACATAAAATTACTTTAGGATGGTGTCCAAAGTAGGAGGAGACTTCCTGGGTATTTCCACTTCCACGGTGGGTAGAATAAATCATTTTCTTTTTGGACAAAAGAGGAAGCAGTTGTTTTCATCAACATAAATTGTTCACAGAGGAGCAATTCTAGGACCTCAGACATGAGAACAGTGGGATGACAGTGAATGGAGGAATGTGGTGAAATGTGACATCACAATTTCCCAAGAAGAATAATTTATTTTGTTGGAAAGGCAGGAAAACTAATCAGCTAAATTTTCATTAAGATATTAAAACCTTTCACTGACAATGCCAAGTAATATAAGTGTCTTTATATATTTTACTTATATTGTGCCTATAACTGCCTCTCTCTTTTCTAAGAAGGAGATGGCTACCATATATAAGATCCAGAAGAGGCAATCACATTTTTAATATTACCATTCTTTTTGAAACCATCCAATTCCCAATTCCTTCTTTGGGTATTCAGAAAAGTTTCCACTCATTTGAAGTAGTTCATTGCCTTTTATAATTTGTGGTCCTCCTCTCCCCTAAGATGGCAAAACTGACTACATTTTGTTAGTTGTAGAATGAAAAACATACAGATCAAGTTGCTTTAGAATAAAGCATATGTTTGTGCAGTATGGACAAATGGACATTGATTAAAAGAACCAGAAGCACTGGCAGAAGGATAGACATATAAATGGAATAGAATTGAGAGTCCAGAGATAAGCCCTCGCATTTTAATCAACTGATGTTCAACCAGTGTGCCAAGACAATTCAGTGGGGAAGGAACAGTCTTTCCAAAAAATTATGCTGGGAGAGCTAGTTATCTTAATGCAAAAGAATGAAGTTGGTCCCTTACCTTATACCACATACAAAGTTTAACTCAAAATAGATCAAAGACCTAAATGGATCAAAGACCAACTCAAATTAATCAAAGCTAAACTAAAATTCTTAGTAGAAAACATAGGCATAAATCTGCATGACCTTAGATTTAACAATGGTTTCTTAAATGTGACACCGAAAGCACAAGCAACAAAAGAGAAAAAATAAAGTGGACTTCGTCAATATTAAAAACTGTGCTTAGGGTGCCTGGGTGGCTCAGTCGGTTGAGTGTCAGACTCTTGATTTCAGCTCAGGTTGTGATCTCCAGGTCGTGGGATTGAGCCTCCTGTTGGGCTCCACGCTGAGCCTGCTTGTCCTTCTCCCTCTGCTCCTCCCCCTGCTTGTGCTCTCTGTTTCTCTCTCTCAAATAAATAAATAAAATCTTTAAAAAAAAAAAACAAAAAACTTCTGTACTTAAAAGGACACCATCAAGAAAGTGAAAAGACAACACACAGAATAAGAAAAAAATATGCAAATCACATTTCTGAGGAGGTACTTCTAACTAAAATATTCAAAGAACTATTACACTCAATAATAAAAAGACAAATAACCCATCTTAAAAATTGGCAAAATATCTAAAAAGACATTTCTCCAAAGAAGATATACAAATAGCCAATAAGCACATGAAAAGGTGCTCAATAGTAGGGAAATGCAAATCCAAACCACAGTGAGATACCGCTCCAAATTACTAGGATGGTTATAATAAAAAAATAGAGATGATAGCAAGTATTAGCAAGGATGTGGATACATTGGAACCCTTATACACTACTGGTGGAAATGCAAAATGGTTTGACTTCTTTGGAAAACAATCTGGTCATTCTTTAAAAGTTTAAACACAGAGTTACCATATGGCCATACGGCTCATTGATTCCACTCCTGAAAACAAGAAAAATGAAAACATATATCCACACAAACACTTGTACATGAATGTTTAGCAGCATTATTATAACCAAAAAGTAGAAGCAACCCAATGGATAAATAAAATATAGTATATCTATACAATGAACTATTATTTGGCAATAAAAAGAAAGGAAGTTCTGAGGCATGCTACAAAATAGTATGCTAAGCAAAAGAAGCAAGTCACAAAAGACCACTTATTTTATTATTTCATTTATATGAAATGTCTAGAATAGGTAAACTCATAGAAACAGAAAGAACAGTGGTTGCCTAGAAATGGGAGAGTTGAGGAAACTGAAAACATTCTAAAATTGATTGTGTTGATGGATGCACAACTCTATGACTATATTTAAAACTACTGAATTGTATACTTCAAGTGGGTGAATTGTATGGTATATGAATTATATCTTAATAAGGCTGTTCCCCTCCCCTGCAAAAAAGAACCAGAAACAAATGATAAATAGAAATGTTGGGTGATTTTCACCTTAAGATATTTGTATATAATTTAGAACTGAACTACTATATATGTGTTGAATTTCAGATTAAAGAGGTGAGAGAAGATGGATAGATGGTCTCTAAAGGTCTGATTGTAATTGTCTTTTCTTTTCTTTTTTTTTTTTTGTATTTCTTTTTGTACTTCCCAATGCACTGGTTAGAATATGAAACTAATTCCAACATTAATTCCAACTGTTTTTTTGGTGTTGGAGATGCAGGGAACGGGACAAATTCCTTGCTGTCAGCTTACATTCTAGTAAGGGGAATAGAGAGGGGGTGGCAGGAGGGAATGGCCTCTTCAAGGAAGTAATATTTGAACAGAGATCTAGATAACGTAAAAAATCTGGAGGAAGAGAGCATTAGGTGGAGGATGCAGAAATAAAAGCCCTGAGTTGGGAGAAAGATTAGTATATCAGAGCAGTGGTTCTACAACTTAAGCATGCCCTGGAATCAACTGGAGATCTTGTTAAAACAGATTGCTGGCTCCACACACAGACTGTCTTATTCAGTAAGCCTGGGAAAGGGCCCAAGAATTTGTATATCTAGCAAGTTCCCTAGTGATGATGATGATGCTGTCCTATGGACCACACTTTAAGAACCACTGTTAGGAAGACGCAACCCACAGAATGGGAGAAGATATTTGCAAATGACACTACAGATAAAGGGCTGGTATCCAAAATCTATAAAGAACTTCTCAAACTCAACACCCAAAAAACAAATAATCAAGTCAAAAAGTGGG
>NC_138377.1:86276804-86328907 GCF_054177405.1 Leptonychotes weddellii
GTATTAAGGAGGGCACGTACTGCATGGAGCACTGGGTGTTATACGAAAACAATAGATCATGGATCACTACATCAAAAACTAATGATGTATTGTATGGTGACTAACATAACATAATAAAATTAAAAACTACAAAAAAAAAAAAGAACCACTGTTAGGGAAACAGCAAAGAAACTAATGTGGCTGGAGAAATTTGAGTAATTGGGAGAATGGTAGGCAATAGTGTGCCGAAGTCAGCTTATACTAGCTCACAAAAGCCAAAATTGTGCATCTCTTTCCAACCTTATATTCAGTGATGTTCCATTATTAGCTTGATAGCCATGGGTGGAAGTATTTATACCTCGGAAACTGGCAAGTGCAACATATTAAGGATCCATCATGAGTGATAGGATTGAGGTCAAAAAGGTAGGCAGGTGTCAGAACTTGAAAGGTTTTGTACTCCATGACAAGGATTTTGGATTTAAGTTTAAGGGCAAAGGGAAGCCTTTGAAGAGTTGTGACCAAAGGAGAGATGTGATCTGATTTGTTTTTTAAATGGAATATCCTGGCTGCTGATAGGTGTATAGATTATAGGGGTTATGGTTGTACCCTCCAAATTCAATCTGTTCTGTACTGTAATTAGCTGCTTAACTAAAGGCTACATTTCTCAGCCTTCCTTGCAGCTGCAGGTGGGTATGTGCTTAAGTATATGCCAATAGAATGTGAGTAAAATGATGTGTGACATTTTTGAACCACTGGATAAAGAAGAAATCCTTACCCCAAATGTCCACCCTTTTCCCTTTCTGGAAGCCACAACCCAAACATAGCAGTGAGTGACCCAGTTTGGACTATGCCAATGATGATAATACCCAAAGAGATGGAGAAGAAGCAATGACTTAGAAGTAACCCTGATCTCTGAATCACTGCAAGAACAAAGGTCCCCATCAACCTGTGAGAGACAAAAAAAAAAGTTTTTCTTTAAGCAATAAGTCATGGCATTTTTGGGTCTCTGTTACAGTCCTCTCATCTTAGCCTAACAGTAGGAGAAGTTAGAGTAGAAGCACGGGAAAACTTGGGAGACTACTATTTTGTTTTTAGAGATTTTATTTATTTATTTTAGGGGAGGGGAGCACCAGGAAGGGGAAGGGCAGAGGGAGAAGAGGGACAAGCAGACTCCTCACTGAGCAGAGAGCCCGACACAGGGCTGGATCCCAGGACCCTGAGATCATGACCTGAGCGGAAGGCAGATGCTCAACCTCAACCAACTGAGCCACCCAGGCGCCCCCAGGAGACTACTGTAATAGCCAGTTAAGAGATGACGATGGCTTGAAGTAGGGTATGTGCCAGTTGGGCCTATTTGCTCTCAGACTCATTCCTTTCCCTTCTATTCCTCTGCTGCCTGGTCCCTGAAGAATGACTCCCTGGGAGCTGACTTCTGGCTGGCTTTCAGCACTCTCTGGAGTTGGGAGGGCAGGAATGGGGGAAGCCAGGTCATTTCTCTCTCTCTCTCTCTCTCAATCTCTACCTCAGGCAGCACTCTGGCAGGGATGGAATGGCTCTGGCTTCTGCCAAATGGTATCGCCATGGATCCAGCTTCTTCTGGGGGATCGTGACCCTTCCTCCTCTGTCCTCCCAGCCTGGACATGGCAGCCTCTTCCAGGGTTGTCTCACCATCCCATTTGGTTTCTCACTTCTCATGTCACTAGTATAACCTGCATTAAATCCTCTCTGTTTTAAATGGTTTCTCTTCCCCTGGGTGAGCCTGGACTGATACAGGAACAGGAGGTAAGTGAGTGAGAAGTGTTAGAATCAGGGCATATTTCTAAGTAAAAATGATAGGATTGGTGAAAGATTGGATATGGGGTATGAGGTAAGGGTTTAAAGATCAAAACAAAACATTTCCCTGCAACCTCCCCCACAAACTGCTTCTCAGTCTTCCCACTCTCAGAAAACTAACACAATCATTTACTCAGTCTCAAAACAAAAGTCTCGGCCTCATCCTTTATTTACTGGATTCTTCATCTAGTCCTTCATAAAGTTTTTCTCCAGCCTTTGTGGCATGTGGGGACTTGTCTGGAGTTGTAAGTATCCATATACATTTTATCATACCTGATCAAAAATCATATACTGGAAGTAGAGCCTAATGTAGACATTATTGCTAATTTCAAAAATTCCAGTGAACTTCACAAAGACTGGCCTTTGAGAAATAAACCAGAAACTATATCTGGATTAGACAGCCTGGCCCCTGGACAATGGCCAGAACAGCCTCGGGGAGTGTAAGGATGTGCAGCAGCCAGGGTTTTACTGTGTCTGTTGGGAGACCAGAGCAGGTTTAGATAGGCTGAAACACAGGAGCTAAAGCACACTTGGAAGATGTTAGGCAAGTGGAAAGTAGTCACTGGTTATAAGGGCTGGGCCTCAGAAAACATCTCGAATTTTCCCTTGATTTGAGACTACTGAGGATAAACACAGTCTCTGGGATGGAGAAAGACTTCTCTATTTATTAGCTGTATAATTAGGACAATGTTGGTAACCTCTCTAAGCTTCAGTTTGCTAATGTGTCAAAAACAGGAAAAGCATTACCTACCCTGCAAGATTGTTGTATTAAATCATGTGGTAGGCCGTCCTTAGAACATGGCACATAACAGCCCTTCTTATGCATTTTTATTCTTATCCCTTTCATTTCTCCCACACAGGTAGCATTGTAGAGTAGATTAACTATAACTATCTGTAACTTAGTATACTCTAAGTGATGACTATTGGTCTGCTACATATATGGTCCCCAGATCAAATGTATGCCATGGTTTGATTCATAATTAAGATAAAATGTTTCATTGTGAAATTCATTGCCAACTTGTTTTCAGAGAGACCATCTGTGGGTAATGGAGTAGGGTGCAAAAGTTTTGGGAAGAAAAGCAAAGCATTATTATTATCTGTTACATGCAAGACTAGCAGTTGCAAAGTAAGGACCATGGTCTCATAAGAAGCTCCTCCCTCATGAACACCCATTGTTTTGTTTCTCTGGACCTACTGGATTGTACAAAAAAGTGGCAATATGTACTATGGACAATTCACATTTACTGGCATCATAAGTTTTATTAAGACACTTCATAAATTTAACTTTAAAATATTCCTTATACAAAGACTTTAATTCTCCAATTTAGGAAGACATTCTAGACAAAGACCAATTGAAAAAGATAACTCAAAATGATGAGGACAGGGTGCTTTTGTTTTATTTATTCTATGTTCTGACATTTAAAAAAATTTATAGTAATAAGAAATCATTAATTTTTCTTCCACAAAGCAATTGATTTCTCAAACATGTTGCTTGTATGATTACTGGATTCTCTCAAGAGCTGGCCAGTTCTTTCTGTTTACAGCTAAAATGAAATGAAAATATTAAAATGAGTTACTTTCCTACATAAGTGGACATAATGGTTAATTTTATGTGCTAACCTGGCCAAGCCATAGTACTCAGATACTTGGGCAAACTCCAGTTTAGATATAAGATAAACATTTAAGTCAGTGGACTTGGAGTAGGACAGACCACCCTCTGTAATGTGGGTAGGTCTTATCCAACCAACTGAAGACCTTATGACAAAAAGACTGAGGCTCCCCTAGGAGAAGGGAATTCTGCCTCCAGAATGCTTTCTCAGACTGCTTTCAGACTCCAGCGGCAACATCTGTCCTTCTCTGGGTCTCCAGCTGGCTGGCCTGCCCTGCAGATTTCAGACTTTCCAGCCCCACAGTCATATGGGATAATTCCTTAAAATAATAATTCAATCTCTCTCTCTCTTTCTCTTTGTCTTTCTCTCTATATATGTATGTATATGTGTGTGTGTATGTATGTTTGTATAGATAGCTATATATATATATATATATTACATTGTATTATATTATATATATTATATACGTGTTCAGTTTCTCTGGAAAACCCTGACTAAGAGAGTGGGAAACACTAAACCAAGTATCAAAGTAGCAAAAAGATAATATTTTTCCAGATACAGATAATGTTCACCAGATAAAACATTTTTAAAACTTGGAACAATTCTTATTTTATTATTAATTTGCCTTTGATATTCTATATCAAAATAACACCACATTTTTTTTCCCCCACAAGGACTGTATCTCAAAAATTGGACTAATGTGAAAATCTTCTCATTTTCCTTTTGTTCTTTCTAATGGCTTACTTGGGATATACTACCAAAGAAATCACTCATTTAGTATACAATTCACCCATGCATATAAGGTCAATTAATTTATGACAAAAGAGCCACATACAATGTGGAAAGTACAATCTCTTCAATAAATGGTGCTGGGAAAACTGGACAGCAAAATGCAAAAAAATGAAGCTGGACTTATACCATACACAAAAACTAACTCAAAATGGATTAAAGACTTAAACATAAGACCTGAAACCATAAAATTACTAAAAGATAACATAGGCAGTAAGCTCTTTGACATTGGTCTTGGTGATGATTTTTTGGATTTGACACTAAAAGCAAAGGTGAACAAAAGCAAAACAAGCGGGACTACATAAAACTAAAAAGCTTCTGCACAGCAAAGGAAACCACCAACAGAATGAAAAGGTAACCAGCAAATGAGAGAGGATATTTGCAAATATCTGATATCTGATAAGGGGTTAATATCCAAAATATTAAAGAATTCATACAACTCAATAGCCAAAAAATAAACAATCTGATTTAAAAATGGGCAGAAGATCTGAATAGACATTTTTCCAAAGACATACAGATGACCAACAGACATATGAAAAGATGCTCAACATCACTAATCATCAGGAAATGCAAGTCAAAACCATAATGATATCTCACCTCACATCTGTTAGAATGGCTCTGATCAGAAAACAAAAACAAAAACAAAAAAAACAAGAAATAACAAGTGTTGGTGAGGATGTGAAGAAAAGAGAAACCTCATGTAATATAAATTGGGATAACCACCAGGGAAAACAATATAGAGGTTCCTCAAAAAATTACAAATAGAACTACCACATGATCCAGCAATTCCACTTCTGGATATGTATCCAAAGAAAACAGAAAAAAAAAAACTAATTTGAAAAGATATTAGTTGGGCACCTGGGTGGCTCAGTTGGTTAAGTGTCTGCCTTCAGCTCAGTTCATGATCCCAGGGTCTCAGGATCAAGTCCCATATCGGGCTCCCTGCTCAGCAGGGAGTCTGCTTCTCCCTCTGCCCTTCACCCCACTTGTGCTTGCTCTCTCTCTCTCTCTCTCAAATAAATAAATTAAAAAAAAAGAAAAGATATTAGTTCATTGCAGCATTATTTATAATAGCCAAGACATGCAAACCATCTAAATGTCCATCAATGAATAAATAAAATTTCATATATATATGAATATTATTCAGCTACTCAAAAAATCAAATCTTGCCATTTGCAATAACATGGATGGAACTTGAAAACATTATGCTAAGTGAGATAAGTGAGACAGAAAAATATAAATACTGTATGATCTCACTTATATGTGGAATCCAAAAACAAAACAAAGGGTGCTTGGGTGGCACAGTCAGTTTAGTAGCTGACTCTTGGTTTTGGCTCAGGTTGTGATCTCAGGGTCTTAAGACTGAGCCTCGAGTTCAACTCCACACTCAACGGTGAGTCTGCTTATGACTCTTCCTCTTCTTCTCCCCCTCTCCCCCCACTCTCTCTCTCTAAAATAAAATAAATAAATCTTTAAAAAATAAAATAAAACAAAACAAAAGACTGAGCTCATGGATATAGAGAATGGATTGGCGGTTGTCTGAGGCAGGGAGTGGGGGTGGGCAAAATGGGTGAAGGAGCTCAAAAAGATACAAATTTCCAGTTATAAAATGAAGAAGTCATGGGAAAGTAATGTACAGCATGGTGATTATAGTTGATAATACTGTATTGCATATCTGGAAGTAACCAGGAGAGTGGATCTTGAAAGTTCTCATCACAAGAAAAAAATTTGTAATTATGTATGGTGACAGATATTAACTGCATTTATCATGGTGATCATTTTGCAATACATACAAGTACAGAATCACTACAATGTACAACGTACACCCAAAACTAATATAATGTTATGTCAATTTATGCCTTAATAAAACAATTTTAAAAAACTTTAAGTATGTAATTCAATTGTTTTTAGCATATTCAAAGTTGTGCAGCCATCACCATAATCAATTTTAGAACATTTTCATTGCCCCAAAAGGAAATCTCATATCCTTTAGCAGTCATTCCCATCCCGCTTCCCAGTGCTCAGCCTTAGGTGAACATTAATCTACCTTCTGTCTCTATGGATTTGCCTATTCTGACATTCTATATAAAAGGAAGCACACTGTATGTGGTCACTTATGACTGGTTTCTTTCACTTAGCATAATGCTTTCAAGGTTCACCCATGGCATAGCAGGTACCAGTGCTTCATTTATTTTTATTCCCAAATGACATTCTATTGTGTGGCTATACCACGTTTTATTTATCCATTCCACTAGTTGATAGACATTGGGCTGTTTGGATCTTATCATTTGTCTTTCTCTTGATCTTAGTACCAAAATGTGAAATGACTAAAAGGTAAGAAGAAAAAAAATATTAAATTCTGGAAAAGTTCTCAATTAGGTGAATGTTCAGTGAATAAATGAGTTCTCAGAGCACTATATTCAGTATATGCATGACTCCTATTAACTAATCATTTCTAAAGCCATAACTATTAATTAAATGTCCTTCAAAAAATTTTCTTATTAAAAGTATTTGTGCCTAAGTGTTTCTGTTTATGGGACAAGAAATTGAAATGACTGTCTTGGCAGTGTAACTCCAGTTGTATAAGCCAAGGGATTAAGAGTACTTTTGAGAAGGAGTAACAATGTGTTCTCTGTGGCTTTGGAAATGATGGTAAATTTATATATAATGTATGGATGATTTTATTATATATACCCTTACGAGAGTGTCAATCAAAACAGCACTACTATCAGGAGATAGTTTCCAATTCACAGTTTTTTTTTAATATTAGAATCCAAGCTGGTCTTCAATGTTCACATTTCCCCATCAACTTAATTTTTAAAATCCATTTCCAAAAATGAAATGACTAATAATTCTGACTTCGAGCAACAACTATCCATGCCAGCCTGGTATGGGAAAGCTTAAATCTAATCCTAACATCACTCTTCATATAATATAAGTGCCTTTGATGTTGCAAAATCTCAAGGTGCTACTCTTTAATTACCCTTAAACTAGCTGCTATGGCCAGTATTGCTTCACAGGATATAAAAAGAACAGTAGCTAAGCCTGCATAGAGGAGAGGTATGCCCTAGAAAGAACAATAATGTCAACTGGACTTAGTGTGGATTGCAAGGCTTAAAAATTCCATAGAGTAGAGAAGGAAAGCAGGAATTTACTTATAGGCATCTAAAAAGAGTTTGCCTTCTCACCAAGATGTGCTCACATACTAAACTTTAGATTTTATTTGCCTATAGGTATGTTTATATAATTTTAACTATTAATAACATGTGAGTAACAACTTGACTTGCATTTTTTTTTTTAAAGATTTATTCATTTACTTGAGAGGGATGGGGGGGAGGGAGGGGCAGAGGAAGAGAGAGAATCTCAAGCAGACCGCCGCTGAGCATGGAGCCCAAGTCGTCTCAATCCCATGACCCTGAGACTATGACCCAAGCTAAAGTCAAGAGTTGGGCGCCCAACTGACTGAGCTGCCCAGGTGCCCCTTGACTTGCATTGTTTTTACACAAGTCCAGCTAGATCAAATTGTTAAATGGGCAGTGTTCATCTTGGTGTTCAGTGTTTATCTTGGATATTCCTTAATTTCTATTTCCTCTATTTCCTTTCTCAGTGTTCCTTCCTCTAGAAACAATTTCTTAAAAGTGATTTACACAAAGATGTCAATGATGACATATGACGACATCTGATGATATCATTTCCAAAGAAATATAGGCATTTGAAAAGAGCCCATAGAACACAAAGGAATAAATTTTTACCAATGGAATTTCACATATGCATGCAGATCAGAGAGGTATATTTCACGGGCTTCCTGAATCCACACTTTCTTTTCCCACAGTAAATCAGCCCTGCTATAGACCCTAGATATAAAAAATGACCTGCAGAACTGCATAATGAGTGCATTTAGCTGAAGGAAGGGGAGTTCTTAAATCACAATCTCAATATCAGCCAAGAACAGCTGTTTTCATTCATACCTGAAGATTGTTGGAATGATTGGGTGGTAGAAAGACACTGATGGTTCTGATCATTGAATCAGAGGGCATGAAGATAACTGCATGCAACATACAAAACTATCAATGACCCATTTCAGGCCTACTTCTCTGACTGATACTCCTTTGTTTTCTACTTTCTTATCAAAATGCTCTTGATTGTAATTGTCAGTTGGGGCTCCTTGGTTCAAATAGCCACAATATTACCTGAAAGGGTTCTCTAACTTGGAGGTTTACAAAAACAATAAAACAACAACAACAACACAAAACAAAACAAAAGACAAGCAAAACAATAAAACATTTATTTGAGAATGACTTATCCTAAACTACAGAAGAAGAATTGATATAGATTTCCAGTTCAATAATAATGGAGTAAAATTGGCCTTTCCTCCTTCTCCTCTAGGAAATCACCCAAAAGAAGAATGAGAAAGAGAAATGCAAAGTATGATACATATGAAATCTTTATGTTTTTGTTTTTGTTTGTGTGTTCTTTGTTTGGTTTTTTGGTTTTGGTTTTGGTTTTTTTTGGGGGGGTGTTTGGTGGGCAGCAGAGCAAGGTTTATTGAGCGATAGTGAAGCAATAGTACAAAGCTCCCAAAGAGGGAGGGGACACGAGATGGTTGCCCGATACATATGAAACCTTAAGCCACAGATAGATAGACGGGCTGCCAAAAGCAGTGACGATCAAACAGGATGTGGGAGGAAGCTGAGGGGAGGACTGTGAATGCAAATCCCTCAGAGAGCTGGCAATACCCCAAGATGAGGAGCATGCCCAAGATAAAGAGCTAAAATCTTCAAGTGTCCTAACAGGGACAGGGAGCATGGGGTGGCGACAGAAGCATCCATACACTAGTTTGACTCTGAGAAGAAGAGGTAATAGGACTGAACAAGGATATAACTGATTGACAAGCCATTTTTTTAAGCAACAGCTGTTGGTGAGGTAAAGGACTGAAAAGTCTCTGAATGATGTGAGTCTTAAAGCTGCCCCTCTGTTGGCCAGGGAGAGGTAACAGTTAAATGGACTCTCACATTTAACTAAGGGCTCTAGGGAGAATGCTGCTAGCCTTAGACATAGCTTTAGCATCTCCAATATATGATCCATTAGCAAGTAGCTGGTCAAGGAACCCACTTGTCAATTTGAAAAATCAAAAATAAACCATCCAGGATCTATATAAAAATATGACAAGAAAAGAGGAGAAAAGGAATAAGAATACAAATGCAGATGAACACTGATCAAAGCAGTATTTCCATGAAACAGATGAAAATGTTGATCAAATGTTTTGTCATGGATTTAAACAGTTAATGAAACAATTCATCAGTAAACAAGAGCATACATACAAGCAATGTATTTAAAAGCCTTGAAAAAGAAAGGAGAGAAAATCAATGAAACCAAAAACTGGTTCTTTGAAAAGATCAATAAAAGTGTAAATCCCTAGCCAGCCTAACTAAGAAAAAAAGAGAGTTGATAAAAATTACTATCAGAAATGAGAGAGGGAACATTGCTACAGATCCCATAGATATGAAGAAGGTAATAAAGGAAGACTAGAACAAGTCTATTCCCACAAATTTGATAACCTAAATGAAATGGACCAATTTCTTGAAAGACACAATCTGCAAAAACTCACAAAAGAAGAAATAGATTGCCTCAATAGGCCTACATCTATTAAAGAAATTGAATCAATAATTAATAACCTTCCAAAACAGCAAGCATGAGGCCCAAATCAGTTCACTGGTGAATTCCACCAAACGTTTAAGTAAGATATCATACCAATTTTTGCCAATCTCTTTCAGGGGATAAAAACAGAGGGAGGATGCCTGGGTGGCTCAGTCGGTTAAGCATCTGCCTTCGGCTTAGGTCATGATCCCAGCATCCTGGGATTGAGTCCCACATCGGGCTCCCTGGTCAGCCGGGAGTGTGCTTCTCCCTCTCCCACTCTCCCTGCTTGTGCACGCTCTCTCACACTCTCTCTGTCAAATAAATAAAATCTTAAAAAAAAAAAACAGAGGTAATACTTCCTGACTCATTCTATGAGGCCAGCAGTACCTTAATATCAAAACAAGACACAGACATCTCAAGAAAACTACAGAACAATATCTCTGATGAACATAGATGCAAAAATCCTCAACAAAATATTAGCAAATAAAATCCAGCATTGTATAAAAAGAGTTATATACTATAACCAAGGAGGATTTTTTCCAGGTATACAAGGTTGATTCAAATTTTGAAAGCCAATTAATGTGATCCATCACATCAACAAGCTAAAAAAGAAAAAGCACATGATTATATCAATAGATGCAGAAAAAAGCATTTGACAAAACCCAGCACCTATTTGTGATAAAAACTCAGTAAAAGAGGAATAGAGCGGAACTTCCTCAACTTGGTAAAAAATATTTATCAAAAAACGCACAGGTAACATCATACTTAATGGTGAGAAACTAGAAGCTTTCCCACTAAGATCTGGAACTAGGCAAGAAGTCCCCTCTCACCACTCCTTTTCAATATTATACTGGAAGTCTTAGTTAATGCTGAAGACAAGAAAAGGAAATTAAAAGCATACAGATTGGGAAGGAAGAAATAAAACTATCTTTGTTTACAGGTGACTATGACTGTCTATGTAGAAAATCCAAAAGAATCAACAAAAACTCCTAGAACTAGTGAACAATTATAGCACAGTTGCAGGATACAACACTCATATAGAAACGTCAATTGCTTTCCTATAGACCAGCAATGAATAAGTGGAATTTGAAATTAAAAACACACTACCATTTACTTTAGCAACCTCCAAAATGAAATACTTAGGTATAAATCTAACAAAGTGTGTACAAGATCTATATAAGGAAAACTACAAAACTCTGATGAAAAAAAAATCAAAGAAAAAGTAAGTAAATAGAGAAATAGTACCTGTTCAATACTGAGGAAAACTCAACATTGTCAAGATGTCAGTTCTTCTCAACTTGACCTATGGATTCAATGCAATCTCCATTAAAATCCCAGCAAGTTATTTTTTGGATATTGACAAATCGATCCTTAAGTTTATATGGAAAGACCAGACTCAGAATAGTCAACACAATATTGAAAGAGAAGAAGAAAGTGGAGGACTGACATTACCAGACTTCAGTACTTACTATAAAGCTATTGGTGAAAGAATAGACCAAAAAAAAAAAAAAAAAATCAATAGATAGCCCAGAAGTACACCCACATAAATATAGTCAACTGATTTTTGATAAAGGACCAAAGGTAATAAATGGAGCAAAGACCATCTTTTCAACAAATGGTGCTGAGACAGCTGGACATCCATATGCAAAGCCATGAATCTAGACATAAAAATGCAAAAATGAACTCAAAATGGGTCATATATCTAGACGTAAAATGGAAAACTATGAGATGTATATACAAGTAGAAGAGAATATAGGAGAAAACCTAGATGACCTTGGGTATGATGATGACTTTAGACATAACACCAAAGGCACAATATATGAAAGAAATAATTGATAAGCTGAACTTCATTAAAATTTAAAACTTCTGCTCCACAAAAGACAATGTCAAGAGAATGAGAAGACAAGCCACAGACTAAGAGAAAAATATTTCCAAAGACACATTTGAAAAAGAACTATTCAAAATATACAAAGGACTCCTAAAACTCAACAATGAGAAAACAAACAACCTGATTTTAAAATGTGCTAAAGACCTTAACAGGCACATCACCAAAAAAAGATATAAAGACAGCAAATAAGCATATGAAAAGAGGCCCCACACCTTGTCATCAGAGGATGCAAATTAAAATAACAATGAGATGCCACTGCATACCTATTAGAATGGCCAAAATCCTGACCACTGACAACACCAAATGTTAGCAAGGAAGGAGAACAATAGGAAATCTCATTTATTGCTAGTAGGAATGCAAAATGGTACCCCTACTTTGGAAGACAGTTTGGCAGTTTCTTGCAAAACTAAACACACTCTTACCATATGATCCAGCAATCATGTTCTTTGGTATTTACTCAAACAAGTTGAAAGCTTACATCCACACAAAAACCTGCACATGGATGTTTATAGCACCTTTATTTATAATTGCCCAAACTTAAAAGCAACCAAGATGTCTTCCAGTAGGTGAATGGTTAAATAAATTGTGGTACATCCAGACAATGGAATTTTATTCAGTGCTAAAAAAGAAATAATCTATCAAGCCATGAAAAGACATGGAGGAAATTTAAATGCATATTACTAAGTACAAGAAACCAATCTGAGAAGGCTACATAATATGATTCCAAGTATATGACATTCTAAAAAAGCCAAAACTGTGGAGACAGTAAAAAGATCAGTGTTTGCCAAGGGTTTGGGCAGGAAGAAGATGAATAGGTGGAGCACAGAGGATTTTTAGGGCAGTGAAAATACTCTGTATGATACCATAATGATGGATACACGTCATTATAGATTTGTCCAAACCCACAGAATGTACAACACCAAAAGTGAACCCAAATGTAAACTGGTGATTATGATGTGTCAATGTAGATGTATCAATTGTAACACATGTACCACTGGTGTGGAATGTTGATAATGGGGGAGGCTGTGCATCTGTGGGGGCAGGGAGTTTATGGGAAAGCTCTGTACCTTCCTCTTAACTTTGCTGTGAACCTAAAACTGATCTAAAAAGGAAAAAAAACCATTAAAAAAAAAAAGGACATTCTGACACATGCTGCAACATGGGTGAAATTTAAAGACATTACGCTAAGCAAAATAAGCCAGTCACCAAAAGAAAAATATTGTATAATTCCACTTATATAAGGTCTTTAGAGTAGTCAAATTGATAGAGACAGAAAGTAGAATGATGGTTGCCAGGGCCTGGGGGTGGAGGTTAGGAATCAGGAGGTAGTATTTAATAGGTACGTAGCTGGAAAAGACAAAAAAGTTCTGGGGCTGAATGGTGCTGATGGTAGCACAACAATGTAAATGCACGTAACGCCACAGAAACATTCACTTAAAAGTGGTTAAAGTGGTAAATTTTGCATATGTATATTTTATTTCTCTCTATATATTTTAGTTAACAAAGAGCAAAAGGCAGGGGTATAAAGCTCAGGAAGATAAGAGACAACTAAAGGAGTGACACACGAGCTGGCAGATTTCTTGGGGGAATAGTGGTTTAAAAAATAACAGAAATAGAGTAAAAACTGGAAGTAGCCCAGGGAGACTAGATGCTGACAAGAATGCAAAAAGAAACAGAGAGGTTAGATACGATAAAAGCAAACAAAATAAGTGAAAATAAATAGCATTTAAAATAATTAGAGGTAAAATGGAATCTGGGGAAGACAGACAGGGAGGTCTAACATACACTTACCTGAAATCCCTATACAATGGATCAGAACAAATATCTGAAATATAATTAAAGAAAATGTTCATTTTGAAAAGGCATTTCAGGTCTTAGGAAAAACTGACACATAATGGTCAACACAGATATATCCTAATACAACTGCTGAATTTTGAATCTTTTGGGCAATCAGGCAAAAACAATGAGTCATCTATGAAGGATGAAAAGTAAAATAGGCTGACATCAGTCTTCTCTACAACAATACACAGTTCTAGAAAACTGGAGAAATGCCTCTAAAAGCCTTAAGGAGAGAAAGTGTGACCCAAGAAGTTTATATAATCCAAATTTTTATTCAAAGATAAAGGCAACAAATAAATTTTAACATTCATGAACTCCATGGAAATACTGGAAAGAATATTTGCAATTCATATTACAAAGTGCCAATTTTGTTGTCTATAAAGAATCTTATTTTTTAGCTATAAATATAACAGCCATATGCTAACAATTTTGAAAACTTAGACAACATGAACAATGTATTGTATATGTTTCTTAAAAAGATACATATACCAAAAGACATGTGACTGAAGAAGAAACTAAACTTTGGATAGTCCTGCAACTCTTAAATATACTGAAGCAGTCGTTAAAAATCTTCCCACAAAGATAAGGTTAGGTAATACAGGTAGTTATAAGGATATATTTTTCTGATGGTCAGGAGAAAGGTCAAGGCTAATACCTGTCAATATGTTATCAGAGAACACGTAAATAGAAACACAACTATAAGAATTGTTAAAATTTTTTAATTATTATTATTTTAAGATTTTATTTATTTATTTGAAAGAGAGAGAGTGAGTGAGAGAGAGCACAAGTTGGGGAAGGGTCAGAGGGAGAGGGAGAAGCAGACTCCCCTGCTGAGCAGGGAGCCCGACGTGGGGCTCGATCCCAGGACTGCAGGATCATGACCTGAGCTGAAGGCAGCTTCCCCACCAACTGAGCCACCCAGGTGCCCCTTAAAATTTTTTTAAAATAAAATTAACAACAATACCTTGAGTATGTGTATCAACAAAAACTGCTGTTATTCTCGAAGGCACAATTGGCAACTTACCAATTCACATGCTGCTGTGCCAGGGCTGTTCTTTGAGGCAGATTGCCCCTGTCAGACCAATCATAAACCACTACTTCTCACTTTTGACAGGAAGGAAGAACACCTTCCTTCACTGCATAAATGCAGGTGGCATTTATGGAAATAAATGAATTGCAACATAGACAATAAGGAAATGCAGTGGAAAGCAGACATTTGTAAAGTTTGGGGGAGTTGAAAGTACTACTACCAAACATTTCTAGATTTTTGTGGTTTCTGGAAAAGGGAAACACATTCCACTTTCCCCCATTTCCAGTATATATTACATATATTTTCAAAGCTCAGCCCTCATCTTTACTTCCAATTGGGCTCAATTATCAGCCATCATTTTTAGGTTACAGGATGAAGTTTAGTGGCTGAACTAGCTGCACAAAGAAAGGGAGTTCAAGCCTCTTTCTACAAGTGAATATTTCTTCCTTTAGCAGCAGCATTACAGAAAGTAACCTCACTGAAGTACTTGAACAAACTTCAAAAGGAACTTCAACCACTCATCGGAATATAAGCCAGAAGTTCATTTGTCCGAATCAAATACCAGCCAACTAAATACATTCTCTCACATGGACAGCAACTCCAGATTCATTTTGGCCTAAAGTTAAGAGAATTAAACAAGAAGAAAAAATAAATTTAAAAAACCTATAGGTAAACCAGTAACCATGAAGATAAATGGGCAAAGAATGTGAGGAGTTCACATAAAAGGAAATATAAATGGATCTAAAACATATCTGAAAAATGTTCAGTCTCATAATGAGAAAGGCAAATTAAAATTAAACTGACAAATCATGGGTAACCCATCAAACTGGAAAAGATCACAAAGCTTGGTAACACTCTGCATTAGTGAGAGTATGTTAGAGGCATTTTCATATATTGCTGATAGGAACATAAATTAGTACAACCTCTGTGTAGGGTAAATTAGCAACATTTATCAAAATTATAAGCACACATACTCTTAGGGTCAGTAATTCTACCTCTAGGAATTTATGCTATCGATTTTTCACATATGTACAAAATGACTTACGTATAATACCAAGTCATTACAGTATTATTTGCAATAGCAAAAGACTGGAAACAACTTAAATGTCCATCAATGTGGAGTTGGTCGAATAAATTATGATGCATCCATTCAATGGAATATTATGCTGCTGAAGAAAAATAAGTAAAATTTATTAACGATACAGAATTAGTTCCAAGATATAAAGCGAAAAAAAAAAACAACAAATTTCCAAGTATACAGAATGTTAAGGGAAGTGTCTTTACCGACCCTGTGTTGGGTTATTAACCCTTTCTTCTGAGTCATACTTTATTTATATTCCCATGATAGTCTGAGTCAGATGAGTATCTCCTTCCATCAGGGCTTTAAAAATTTCAAGTAATTCTCATGCTTATTCACATGCAAACACTAAAAATTTGTATTTTAAACAGAAGTCTTTATAAAGCTCTAACTATACCTGATTTTTAATTCCATTGAACTTAAAGAGGTTTCTTTCTATTTGTTGTAGAATCTGCCAAATTAGGAATACTTCCCTGCATTGGGACAAGCCATATTCTACTTCTTTTATAGCAATGAGACAAACTCAGGATTTAAAAAACCAGAAACTGGTCAAAAGTGATTAACATACCCACTTATTTTCTGTCAAATCCAATGTCCAAACAATAATTATATTTAGCCATACTCTTTCCAGTTGTTTGCTTAAAGGGGGAAAACTTTCATTGTCCAAGCACTCCTGAGCCCCGAGTTTATGTGGCTTGCTCATGACTGCAAGGGGACTACTGAGGGGGTATCAGAAGCCTACAGGTAATCCCCACAGGATATTTCTAGGTTATTGCTCTAGCAAATTGGAGGGATATCCTGACCCTGTACATTTTTAAAAGTATAATCTTTCATGAGGTAGAGATTGTAGCCTTCTAATGAAATTTACTTAAAATCTCCTGATACCCTGTTAAGCCTCCACCAATGGCAAAGGTCCATTAGACCTGTCCATGCTAAAGCCTATTTGATATTAAAACAAAAGGAAAGGTCTCTTCCTAAGTAGATTAGGGAGACAAAATCAAGCAAGCCAGATTTCTAAAAAAGGGGACTTTAAGCATGGAATTTGCATATATTATTCATTCTCCCTCCATGCAAACATGCAGCCATTGCTCAGTGAACTTTGGCCTACCATGCTTTAAAACAATGGTTATAACATTAGTATCCCCCTTTCCATGGCTGCTACCAGAGGAATTTCAGGCTCCATTGGGATTTTCGCATAACTTCCTCTCAGCATTCTCCAGTATCCTTTCTCTAAAATGCCACTCTGAACTCTTTCAGTGGAATAGTTTCTTTGCCTCTGAGCAAGTTTCTGCTCTGTACAGTCCTTGTCTGCTACCCTGTTGGTACTTTCCCCCTCTTATCTTAGCTTCTGGCTAGAAGTAACTTACAGGTCAAATTTAATTTGATAAAGGATTAAACACTGTAAAGAAGTAACAGAATCCATGCTGTACCCTGTGTAACAATATTAAGTGCCCTCTATTCCACTTTGCTGCAGCCATGGAGGGTTTTGTGATTAAACAGTTTGAAGTGTGTTCGTGTTCTATAATTGGAACGCCTGCTCTTTGAGTCATATTGTTTACCACTTTGATTTAGTGCCTTTGTTCATCTATGTCCATGCCTGCAATTTACTTATGAAAAAGTGTAACATTATTGCCTGTTATGGGCCTCAAAAATTTACTCAATGGGGGTGAGATAGAGTGCGTGGTGTTCCTCTTTTTTTTTTTTTCTTAATTTAAATTCAATTTAGTTAACATATACTGTATTATTAGTTTCAGGGGTAAAATTTAGTGTTTCAGCAGTTGCATATAACACCCAGGGCTCATTACATCAAATGCCCTCTTTACTGCCCATCACCCAGTTACCCCATCCCCCCACCCACTCTTTTCCCTAGATGAACACTTGGGAAAACTTTATCACTTTTCTGACCACTCTAAGGTACTAGAAAGATCAGTGTCATTTTAAATATATGTGTGACCTCAGATCAGAAATTAGAATGTTCGGGGCGCCTGGGTGGCTCAGTTGGTAAGCATCTGCCTTCGGCTCAGGTCATGATCCCAGAGTCCTGGGATCGAGCCCCGCATCGGGCTCCCTGCTCTGCTGGAAGCCTGCTTCTCCCTCTCCCACTCCCCCTGCTTGTGTTCCCTCCCTCGCTGTCTCTCTGTCAAATAAATAAAATCTTTAAAAAAAAAAAAAAGAAATTAGAACGTTCGTATTCATAAATAATCACAATTCTTAACTTCATTTAATATGCACACCTGCTTTTAAGCTAGAAAAAGAAATATTTTAATAGCCTTTTCATACAATTGTGGATATTCTTTGATACTATGCCAAAACTCAACACTTAATAGTTGCATAAATGTTAGTTACAAAATGGAATTTGAAACCATATAAATGAACATTCATACTGTTACACTGTAGTCCATTCATTTATTTTGAAGTCTGACTGTATCTTTAACCCATTCATGATTCTAAACATCATTCATTGATCATGTGGAGAATGTTAGAGCACTGAGTTATGTAGATTTCCAAATGTTGACATTTTTCTTTATATAATATAAAAAACCACATCAGTTACCAGTATCACATTATCTCACTAGAAAAATCTTTAAATATTGGGAAGTTGCCAAGTTCATGGTGGTGGATACATTTTCCAAACTTCTAGTTTTTGGTTGAAAGTTCAGCTTTTATTATTGACAACAAATACTTTCAGTTGTTTTCCTTAAAATGACAGACTCACTTCATTCATTTTTAAGAAAATATCACCCAAAATGCAAGTCTAACTAATCATAGTTTGTGTCTTTATCAGTTGTTCTTTCAAGTAAAAATGATGTTCCATTAAAAACAAAACAAAACAAAACAAAAAACACCCTGCTAATTTCAGCTCACAACCCAAATAACTGCATAAGTGCTTTTCCTCAAAACAGGACAGCATCTTGAGGTGGAGAGCTCTCCCAAGATCATGTATCAAGATCTTCATCTCCAATATGAACTTTATTCCTTTTGCCTTTTCACTACTTGCTTTTTCTCCATTAATGGATGGGAAGACAGTGCTCCTTAACTCTGGCAAGTATCACTGAATCTACTGCTAAGGCCATAGCTGCACCACAAGAGTCCTTCGATTTTCTTGCTAAGGTGGTTTTAGATAACAAAATTGCTTTAGGTTACTAATTGCCTGAACAAGGAGGACTCTGTGCCATAGCAAATACCTTCTGCTGTACCTCAGTCAGTGCCTCTGGTATTGTAGCAAATACAAGAAATTAACAAGCAACTCACTTGGCTAGAACAGATTGGTACCCTGTCAGGTACTAACTCATTTGGTAATGGGGACCCTGGCTAAGGAGTATACTTTGGTCTCTTGGTATTATCCTCCTAATAGCTAGCATTTTGTCTCCCTGGTACGATATGTTCTCTCAAAGGTCTTAAACATATGTTCATAGCCATCAACAGTACATCACCTGGTCTCATTGGGCTTGGAGAAACAGACACAAGATGAACAATGACAGGAACAGTAAAACCAATTCTTCTACAATCTGACATCATAGCCTATGAGTTTCACAATGAAATGAGGAACTTAACTGATGGTAACAGAAAGTGGCACTAATACTTTTGGTCAATCTCTCATCTATGAGAGGATTATCAATAGGGGAAATTGGTAAGCTAAACAAGGAGGCCATTAGACTGAGGTGGCTCTCATGCCAGGAAGCCTACATAAGAAAACCCAAGTCTAAGTCTGCAAATGCCTCAAGGTTACAAAATCAAAATACAAAGGACAGCCAATCATTCACAAATAGCCAACTAAGCTTTACCTATAGCCAATTAATTCCCTTATTTTGCTTCCTCCTGTCTATAAAGTCTCTCCCTGAGCTCCTGACAGTGAAACACTCCTAGCCACTTCTGGTTTGGTGCTGCCCAATTCCAATTGATTTTTGCTAAGATAAACTCTTAAAAAAACTTTTTTAAAAATGGGAAGCCCTCAGATATGGAATGAGTAAGTCACAGGAATAAAAAGCTACGCATAAGGAATATAGTCAATGATATTGTAATAGCAATGTAATGGGACAGACGGTAGCTATACTTGTGATGAACATAGCATAATGTATAAACTTAGATCACTAGGATGTACAACTGGAACTAATGTAACATTGTGTGTCAGCTATACTCAAAAAAAATGGAGATCCTGCGGAGAGAAGGAGCCCCTTACTCAGGGGACAAGCTGAGGAAAATGAGGCAACTACATATATCCATATTTAGAAATAATCACAATTCCTTTTTTTTTTTTTTTTTGAGCAGGGGAGGGACAGAGGAAGAAGGAGAGAATCTTTTTTTTTTTTTTAAGATTTTATTTATTTATTTGAGAGAGAGAGAGAGAGCACATGAGAGGGGGGAGGGTCAGAGGGAGAAGCAGACTCCCTGCTGAGAAGGGAGCCCGATGTGGGACTCGATCCCGGGACTCCAGGATCATGACCTGAGCCGAAGGCAGTCGCTCAACCAACTGAGCCACCCAGGCGCCCGAAGGAGAGAATCTTAAGCAGGCTCCATACCCAGCACACAGCCCAGCTTGATCTCACAACCCTGAGATCATGACCTGAGCCGAAATCAAGAGTTGGATGCTTAACTGAATGAGCCACCCAGGCACTCCTGAAATAATCACAATTCTTAATTTCATTTAATGCCCATACCTACCTTTAATGGAAGGACCACTACACATATGCTTTATTAGTTTCCTGTTGCTGCTATCACATATTAGCACAACTTAGTGGCTTAAAACAACACAAACTTATTATCTTACAGGTCCATAGGTCAGAAGTCCAACATAGGTCTCAAGTGGCTAAAATCAAAGGGTTGGCAGGGCTATGTTCCTTTCTGGAGGCCCTATAGAAGAATCTCTTTCCTTGCTTTCTCCAGGTTCTAGATGGTATCTTCATCCCTTGGCATATGGCCCCTTTCTCCCATCTTCAAGGATCTCTCTCTCACATCTCTCTCTCTGACCACAGCTGGGAAAGGTTCTCCAATTGTAAGGAATTGTGATTAGATTGGGCCCACCTTAATAATCCAGGATAGTTCCTATCTCAAGGTCTGTAAGCCTAATCATATCTGCAAATTCCCTATACCACTTGTTCAAGCCAGCATCATCTCTCGCCTGTTTCTCTCCTGGATTACTGCACTAGCCTTCTATCTGGCCTCCACTGTTATACTCTTGCCCACTGTAGATAATTATCCTTACAGCAAAATCGAAAGTTGTATTCTACACATTTCAAGTTTGATATACCTGTTAGACAATCAAGAGGATTTGACGTAGTTATCTAATAGATGAGTCTTCAATTCTGGAGCTCAGGGAGAGGTTTTGACTGGAGATATAAACTTAGGAGACATCATCATATAGATGGTCCTTAAAATCATAGGGCTGGAAGAGATAACCAAAGGAGTGAGTGTAGCTAGAGAACAGGATGAGAAATGAGTCCTAGGGCATTTCAACAAGGAATGAGTCAGCAAAGACTACTAGTCTACCAGTGAAAACAGGAGGAAAACTGGGAGCTTATGGATTTTTGGAAGTCAAGTGAGGAAAGTATTTTAGGAAAAATAAAGTAACCAGCTGTGTCAAATGCTGATAAAAAGTTGAACAATAAAAAGATTGCCAACAGATTTGGCAAGATGAAAGTAGTGATTCCAACAAGATCAGTTTTAGCGGATGAGTAGGTACAAAAGCCTAATTGCAACATGTGGTAGCCATGGAAATACATGATTCAGATCTGCTACAGGGAGCATAGTTGACTGACAGCCCCAGCTGTAACCCCTGTAGACCCACCACTGGATTTGTGCTCAGACCAAGCTTTCTCCACACTGCTCCCAACCAGTGACTGAAACTTGTGAGGTATTAGTACAGGCCCACCTTTGTGGCAGGCAAGCCTCCTCTAAAAGGCAATATTTTGGCTTAAGGACTTCCCATTAACATCACCAAAACTTCCTTGGAATTGTGCTACAGTTTGAGATTCTTCATCCCTAATCCTTCTTCCTTCCCTTTCTCCTTTCACAGGCAACAGCCCCACATAATGGCCTAATGGCTCTTCCTAACTGCTTCTGCTCCACACCCCCTTCCCTTATCATTAATTAGCATTTCTCGCAATAAATCTCTTACACATCTCATCCCATCTGGGTATCAACTCATCAGAGTACTCAAACTAACACAGAATAGTTTAAATAAAGAGTAGGGAGAGAAAAACATGATACACAGGAGCAGAAAAATTACACCTGGTGGGGAAACATGAGGTCTAGGTTTGTTGCTATTGTTGTGATGTTGTGTAGATAGGAGCTATTCCAGCATGTTTGTATATTCATCAGAATTATCCAAATAGACAAGGAGAAACTGATGATGTAGGAAACACAGAGAGAATGGAATCCAGTGCACAAGAGAGAGGTTAGCCACCAGCTCCAGCATTTTCTCCTTTGTACCACCCCATAGTCAATCTAGCTCTTCAAAGCCTGAAAAACATCTTCCAGGGTAAAAGTACTTTATAAGGGACTTTCACACACATTATCTCATTTTATCCTCACTACTATACATGAATTGGTAGGCATTAGCATCATATGCATAAAAGATAAGAGAACAGGGGGCCTGGGCAGCTCAGTCAGTTAAACATCCAAGTCTTGATTTCAGCTCAGATCATGATCTCAGGGTTGTGAGACTGAGCCCCATGCTGGGCTCCACAGTCTCCCTCTGTCCCTGCCCCCCACCGCCACTCACGCACACACATACACACACACACTCTCTCTCTCTCTCTGACTCAAAATAAATAAATAAATCTTTACAGTGCCTGGGTGGCTCAGACAGTTAAGCATCTGCCTTCCGCTAAGGTCATGATCCCAGAATCCTGGAATTAAGCCCCGAGTCCGGCTCCCTGCTCTGCCCCTCCCCCGCTCATGCTCGCGCTCTCTCTCTCTCTCTCTAATAAATAACCTTTTAAAAATAAATAAATCTTTTCAAACAAAGATAAGAAAACTAAAATTCAAAAAGCTTAAATGAATTTCCAGAGTTTTGATGATTAGGAAAGAACAGAATTTAGAGTTAAAATTTTACCTTCTGATTCCAAGTTCAATATTAGACTGCTGCTCCTGAAAAAACACAAGAGGTTGGACAGAGACCATCAAGAGCAGAGTGGGCAGTGGGGGATCGCACCAGGGTAGAGCATCAGTGTAGGGGAGAATTGGAGTTCATATTTAGGGACCCCAGGGCTGTTTAATAGACAAGCAATAGGTAAAAATGAAATGGAACGCCAGGGAGTCCACCTAACTGGTATATCATTCTAAAGCTACTAGCCAGCCAATACAAAATCCAAGTCTATGGCAGCAAGACAGATGCTGGGATACTTCAGACCAGAACAAGAATACTCAAAGCTGGGAAAGGTAGAAAACATCCGGGAGAATTCCTGAGGCCCTAGAACAGTGCTTTGGGCATTTTTAGAGAGTGCCACACTTAGGCTGTATAGATAAAACTCAGGGACACCGCAGGTTCAGTTCCAGACCACCACAATAAAGTTAATACCACAATAAAGCAAGTCAAATGAATTTTTTCATTTTCCAGTGTACATGAAACTTATGTTTACACTATACTGTAATCTAGTAAGTGTGCAATAGCATTGTATCTTAAAAATAAGGTACATATCTCAACTAAAAAATAAGTTATTGCTAAAAAATGTAAACCATCATCTGAGCTTTCAGCAAGTCATAATATTTTTGCTTTGTTGTCATTTCAGCAATCTTCACAGCATCTTCACCAAAAGTAGATTCCATCTCAAGAAACCACTTTCTTTGCTCATCCCTCAGAAGCAACTTCTCATCTATTAAAGTTTTATCATGAGATTGCAGCAATTCAGTCACATCTGCAGGCTCCATTTCTAATTCCAATTCTCTTACTGTTCCCACGACATCTGCAGTTACTTCCTCCACTGAAGTCTTGAAACCCCTCAAAGTCATCCATGAGGGTTGGAATCAACTTCTTCCAAACTCCTGTTCATGTTGGGGGTATAGCTCAGTGTTAGAGCATTTGAGTGCAAATCCCTCTTCATGTTGATATTTTGACCTCTTCCCATGAATTACAAATGTTCTTAATAGTATCTAGAATGGTGAATCCTCTGTGGAAGATATTCAATTGACTTTGCACAGATCCATCAGAGGAATCATTATCTATGACAGCTCTAGCCTTACAAAATGAATTTTTTCAATAATAAGATGTGAAAATAAAAATTATTCCTTGATCCATAGCTGCAGAATGGATGTGGCGGTGAGCAGGCATGAAAACAACATTACTCTCAGAATTCTTGGGTGCCCAGGTGCACTGTCAATGAGTGGTAATATTTTGACAGGAATCTTTTTTTTTTCCTGCACAGTAGGTCTGAACTGCTCAAAATATTCAGTAAACCATGTTGTAAACAGATAGACTGTCATCCAGGCTTTGTTGTTCCATTTATAGAGCACAGGCAGAGTAGATTTAGCTTGATTCTTAAGGGCCCTAGGATTTTCATAATGGTAAATGAGCATTGGCTTCAAATGAAAGTCACCAGCTGCATTAGCCCCTAAAGTAAGAGTCAGCCTGTCCTTTGAAGATTTGAAGTCAGGCATTGATTTCTTCTCTGTAGCTATGTAAGTCTTAGATGGCATCTTCCTCCAACAGAAGACGTTTCATCTATATTGGAAATCTGTTGTTTATTATAGCCACCTTTCTTAATTATCTTACTAGATCCTTCTGGATAACTTGCTGCAGCTTCTACATCAGTACTTGCTGCTTCATCTTGCACTTTTATGCTGTGGAGGTGGCTTCTTTCCTTGAACCCATGAACAAGTCTCTGCTAGCTTCAGGCTTTTCTTCTGCAGCCTCCTTAACTCTCTCAGCCTTCACAGAATTGAGGAGAGTAAGGGCCTTGCTCTGGCTTAGGCTTTGGCTTAAAGGAATGTTGTGGCTGGTTTGATCTTCTATCCAGATCACTAAAACTTTCTTCCTATCAGCAATAAGGCTGTTTCACTTTCTTATCTTCGTGTATTCACTGGAGTAGCACTTGTGATTGCCTTTCAAAACTTTTCCTTTCATTCATAATTTGGCTAACTTTTGGTGCAAGAGGCCTGGTTTTTAGACTATCTCCACATTTGATATAACTTCCCCACTAAGTTTATTCATTTCTAGCTTTTGATTTAAAGTGAGAGATGTTACTGTATGGTGACTAACATAACATAATAAAAAAATAATAATTAAAAAAATAAAAGAAATAAAGTGAGAGGTGTGCAACTCTTCCTCCCACTTGTATACTTACAGGCCATTGTAGGGTTATTCACTGGCATAATGTCAATATTGTTGTGTCTCAGGGAACAGGAAGTCCCGAAGAGAGGGAGAGAGATGGGAGAATGGACAGCATTTCTGTGGAGTAGTCAGAACACACTCAGTTTGCTGTCTTATATGAGTGCAGTTCATGGCACTCCGAAATAATTACAATAGTAACATTAAAGATCACCATTACAAATATAATAATAATGAAAAAATTTGAAATATTGCAAGAATTTCTAAAATGTGACAGAAAAACACCAAGTGAGCAAATACATATGGAAAAATGGTGCTGACAGACTTGCTCAATGCAAGGTTGCCACAAACCTTCAATTTGTAAAAAATGCAATATTTGGGAATGCAATAAAGCAAAGCACAATGAAATGATGTATGCCTGTAGTTTGGAAGAGAATCATTAAGGATTCTGAGTTAGCAGGGATGTAGGCATGTTAGAAGTCAAAGATAACTTTAAGGTTCCTGTGTGGGGGAGACCACATGGATGACTCAAGAATACTGAGAGGATGGGATGGGGGTGGGGGTTGTTATAGAGGTAGATGACTAATTCCTCTTGATATATGATGATGTTTGGGATGGGGGGAGAATCCCCTCCGGATCTAAGGGGACCTATTAAATTAGTTTAATGAAGAGGTAGAAATGGTGTCATTTCAAGAAAAAAAAAAAGAACTAGTGTCATTTCTCTAAGTTCTTTAGTCAGGGGAAGGATGGAAAAGAGGAGGCTTAAGTTGATCCTCGGAATCAGGAAGGGACAGGTCTTTTATTTTTTCTTTAATTCCTTGATCATACTGGTGAATAATACAACTTTCCTGACTTGTTAAAGGTTTAGAATGTTTAATTTTCATGTTTTTTATCCCAAATATCCTCTTTTTTGCAAAAAATAATTTTTGCTTTGTCCATTGTGGGACATTAGTAGCAATAGTTCTCACTTCACATTGCACAGCCTTCCTATACATAAAAAACTAATCAATTCTACCAATCCATCTCTCCCTCTCCACCTTTCTCCCCCCTCCTCCTCTTTTCCTCTCTTCCTCTCATTCCCTTCCTCTCTGTCTCTGTCTCTGACTCTGCCTCTCTCTCTCTTTCCTATAAGCATACTCTAGAATGTGAATCTTGGTCCTGTAATTTTTTTCATAAACTGTATCTTCCTCATGAAAGGAGGATCAGTCATCAAGGAGGTATAGTGGAAGGAGACAGTAAAGACATTTCAAGACCCCACAAAGACCAAAGCCACACTAATATAGACAGGAAACAACTGCAAGGAAGTTGAACTGTGCAAGCTAGAAGTCTATAGCTATGGCTGGAGTTCCACTGGTGATCCATCCTTCAGAACCCTGGGCAGGATGTATGAGGTATGACCAAGAGTGAAGAGCCAAAGTCAATGGAATATATGTGCAAATAAGTCTCCTTTAGTTCAGATTGTTCACTGACCATTTAAATATTTTCTCTCTCCCAGATCTGGTCTCTGCTCCCCAAATGTAACTGAAGCCCCCCTACTCTTGAACAGGAAGAAACTTCTAGTCATTTAGACAATCCCTACCTTTTAACACTCTATATTTTGCTATTGCATTCATCTTAGGCTTCTTCCAGCTTAGATTTTATGCAGTTTACATCCATTGTCTTAACTGGTTCAGAAATGAATTAATTATTTTCCATTCAAACCCCTGTGCTCTGGACTAAGCTCCTTCCTAGATTATGAGCTACATATGGGCAGAGTATTATTTCTCTCTGTGATTTTCCACAAAGGAGGATTCCCCCCAAAATGTTGGACGGATGAATGGATAGATAGATGAGTGGATGAATGGATGAATTACTCCCCTCTTATCCTCCATTCTCCATCTGCTAATGTCTTACCTCAAATTATCCCTTTTTTAAGAAGCCATTCTTTAGTTCATCCTCCAGATATCCACTCCCCTATATTTGAACCCTTAAGAATTTTGTGTTCTGAGATGCTTACCTTATCCCATCTTATATTTTTGTTTTACCATCTTGTGTCTTGTGTTTGTTTTAGTCTTCCATAGAGAGGCACTTGGTCTCATTCATCTTTACTTCCTGTTGACACTTACACAGTGTTTACACACATTATATAATCAATAAATATTTTTGAATATAATTTAATCTAGAGTAATTTCATTTTCATTAATATCCTTGCAAGATAAACATTTCATTAATATCCTTGCAAGGTATCATTTTACTGGTTAAGAAATTGAGGTTTAGGTAAGTTAATGACAATCATCCACTGGCCATGGTTGCCCAAATGGGCAAAGAGCTGGCTAGGAGGAGAGCACAGGGGTGGGAAAGGAGAACCAGCTTTCACCAGCACCATTTCCTGACTCAGTATGCATTTAACAGATCTGCTTTAAAACAGCCTTTTAAAGGAGCATGCTGGGTCATAAAAACCAAAACCTTCTGCACGTACGAAGAGGATAAGCTCTTTAAAGATATTTTCCTGCTTTGATCTTTCCTTTGGTAAGGCATATGTTATATTTTCCTTTTAACCATATACATCCATCACCATACACCATCTTACCCAGATGTCTTATGTGTCTACAATCTGTTCTTATGTTTAACGTCACCATTGCTCACCTGGTCAAGGGCCCCATCGCCTTATGACCACACAATTGTAGCTCTTCAATTGCTCTTTCCACCATATGAGTCCCTCCACCTTTCAGTCAATTCTCCAACAATGCTAGTAAATCTTTCAAAGCTACCATTGTTTACATACCTGCCAATAGCACCCTACAATATTTTTTAATGGCTGTCTCTGATTTCAGAATAAGATCAAACTCTTCAGCTTGAAATTCTATTCTTTCTCAGCCTTCTCACCAACCTCATTTCCAACATTTTCTAATACTACTCCTTAAAGGAGCCTTCTATTCAAGCTCAGATTTCCCACATATGACACATGTTCCCTCCCCTCTCAGTCACGTCATTTCTCCTACTGGAAATGTTTTCTCCTTTCTTCACCTTTTATCTAAATGCCACACTATCTTCAAAGCACAGCTCAAAGGCTATCTCCACTCTGAAGTTTTACTATATACATCATCCTTTGGTAATCATTCTTTCCTCTGAATTCCCTTAGCACTTTTCATATGCTCCTTGACTATCTTTTAAGGTACATATACTAACTGACCGCAAATAAATCTTTAACTCATCCCAAACGGAAACTTTGTACCCATTAAACAATAACTCCCCATTCCCCTCTCCCCTCAGCCACTGTTTTTTTTTTTTTTTTAAATCTCCTCTTGTGACTATAATGTGCACTGTGGTTGAGAAACTGAATTTATAGGTTAGTACACCCATCCTCAGCTCTAGCCCCATGTTACCACTGAGGCTTAGAAATCAGTGTTGACTGCACTGCGCCAAAGGTACTGTGGTATTTTGGCAGTAACCTTTCCTAAAATTTTCAGTGGGGCAGTTTTCTGTATATGTAGCACCTTTTGCTCAAAGTTTGTGATATTACCCACATCTATCTCTCATCCTTGGAGTTCATAGCAGTGAGGGACTCAAGCTCTGTTTTCCAATTCACTTTCTGGGTCTTGTCCCATATTTCTCAGTTTGGTACTCAATTTGTTGAGGTTTGATTTTTTTTTTTCTTAATTATGGAATGACCTGGATTTGCATCTTTGTAGCAAACCTCTCCAGTACATTCCTGCCTGAAAAGGTGGATGAAGCTTTTTCTTTGTGGTGGTCATTCTACGTCATTCATCACCCCCAGGGTGTCAAGTGGCCATTATGAACTTAAAGAAACATGTGGAGCTGAGCATTTTAGAAGACATCGTATTGCTGACAGTGGGAAAAGTGATAAACAAAATTTAAGCTTTCTATTTCAGGATAATGACCTGATCCTTACTTTTTTTAGCTACTAATATATTTAGAATGCATGATTTTATTCAATGCTCTTCTACCACAATAGAAAACTTGATGAAGATGAGGAGAAATACAGAAGGGTGAAATGACATTTAAAATTTTGAAAGTATAATGCTGGAGTTGTAAGCCTACTTTCACCTATGTTCAAATTAAGGCAACAACATATGTGAATGAAAAATAGAATACAGTACAAAAAGGAGTGCTGAGTAAGGTGCAATTATTTATACTTTTTATCATTCACTTACTTATTGAGCACTTGCTACCATACTAGTTACTGAGAGGGGCTCAAAAATGAAAATGCATGGTCCTACCTTCTAAGAGCTTATAATCTAGTTTGGGGAGACAAAATAAGCAGTTTACAAAGTAAAATTAAATTCAAACAAGAGTGATATGAGTAGGGTATAGTTGGAGTAGAAAGAAAAAGGAAGATTCACTCTAATTGTATAAAATCAGAAGCAACTTGGTAGTAAAAACAAAATTTGAGTAACGTTTCCGATGGCAGATAAGATTAAAATATGTCAGGGTTATAGGAAGGTCTGTCCTTGGTTTAGACTAGTTTTAACAAAAGGATAGAGTCTGGCAGGGACACAGTTGCCAGGGTGAAATAGCTAGAAAGAAGGGCAGATTAGGCATTTTTCTTACTTAACTATTGGGAACCATAATTGTTTTTGTCCGGTGAATGTCATAATTAGAGTTGTGTTTCAGGTAGATGAGTTTGACCACAAAGTGTTGGTTGAATTGGAATGGGGAAGGTTATAGGCAGGGATAATGCAACACTAGACTGCCTTTTAAAGCTTACATCTTTAGGGTGCCTGGATGGTTCAGTGGGTTGAGCTTCTGGCTCTTGATTTCAGTTCAGGTCATGATCACAGATTCGTGAGATCAAGCCCTGCATCAGGCTCTGCACTCAGCTCGTGGTCTCTCTCTCTCTCTCAAATAAATAAACCCTTAAAAAAAAATAAAGTTTACGTCCTCATTCTTACATGAGTGGCAGCTTGATAGAGTGGAAAAATCACTGGACCTGAAGTCTGAAAGCATATTCTGGCTGTGTCTCTTATTAGCTGTGGCCTTGGGCATATTACTTAATATATATATTCTATGTTTCTTTTTCTGTTAAGTGGAATTAATACCTGTCTTATAGAATTGTTTTGGCAAATAAGAGAAGCCTCAGAACACAATGCCTTGCACAAACTAAGTGGTTATTGAATGTGTGTTTCCCTCCTTTCCTGCCTAATCCAGATTTTAAAGGTGTTTATTTCTATGACTATACAGCTTGAGTTAGTCAACAACCACATTGTTCATTTCAGTATTTTAGATGATGCTAAACTCTGTGACATAGAAGGCAAAATTATAACACATTTGCATTTGGAAGAACAAATTTACAATCAAGAAATTAATAGGTACTTTGGGTTCTTAAGACAGTCTGAGTTTGGGGTACCTGGGTGGCTCAGTTGGTTAAGTGTCTTCCTTTGGCTCAGGTCATGATCCCAGGGTCCTGTGATGGAGACCTGCATCAGCTCCCTGCTCAGCCTGTCCCTGTGCCCATCTCCCTGTGCCCCTCTCCCCTGCTTGTGCTCTGTCTCTTGCTTTCTCTCTCTCTCTCAAATAAATAAAATCTTTTTTAAAAAGTCTGAGTTTATTCAACATTCATTTAGCCAATATTTATTGAGCCCCTGCATGGGTATGTGACAGCGCAAGCAAACAGATGCAAAAGTAGGAACAACAGTCCTGCTCTGGAGAAGTTCAAAGTCAAGTATCAGAAATATATCAATACACAGATAATTAAAAAGGTTTATTATAGGTGCTCCAGGAGTTTATACAACATGTTATAGGAGCACAAAAGAATACATAACTAGCTGAATTTGCAGAGGTAATGGAAAGTTTTCCAAGGAAGCAATCCTTTTAGATGAATCTTGGAGTGTAGTAGTTCATCTGCTACCCAGGTAGAGGAAGAACACAGCAGGAAGAGAAAATAGTATATAAAAATATAAAGAAGGGAAAGATTGCATTTGGCTACATGTAACTAAAAATAAAAATAACAGAGATTTAAACAAAGTTGGAATTTTTTTTTTCCCACATTCTAGGAAATCTATAGGTAAGTAGTTGCTGGCATTGATTTAGTGACTCAAGGATGTCAAGTCGTAGGTCTTTGAGATTCTGGGAGATAAAGTTTTCTTTTATTTATTTTATCCTTTTTAAGCTGGGCACAAAATTACCTCAACAAAATAATAATTCTGTTAAAGAAAAAGAAGGCGAAGAATATATTTGGTATAGGCAACTAACAATCTCTGCTATAGCATTTTTAGAGGATTGCAAATAGTGTAGCTGGAAGAGGAATTTCAGAGGACTGATAAAGGAGGCTGGAAATCCAAGCAGAACTGAGCTAGGGAAAATCTAAAAGTTTATTTGTGCAATTTTTTTCATGGAAAAATAGATTCAAAGATCCATGATGGGATATCAGGTACAACTGCCTGGTTACAGCCATAGTAGCAAAAAGGAAAGTTCTTTATTCCCAACACATTTGGCCAATTGATCAGAAAACTCCCAAGTCTTAGAAATGTAAGGGGCAGGGTTCCAGCAGGAAAAACTGGTTGTTTTGCTAGGCTATACAGGACATGTTTTTATGCCATACCTTCTTAACAATAAAAGTCACCACTGCCAATCATGTTTTTTTTTTTCTTTTGCCCCTCTATTCCTTTCTTTTTTGCCTTGAATTTACAACATCGTGTGGCCCAGTAACTCCATTTCTTCTCCCTCTTAATGAGTTTTCCGCAAGACTCTGTACCCCTGAATGAAAGCCACACATGGTCATTTTTAGGCTCCAGGGCTTCTGAGACTTAATTTTGTTTTTATATTTTGCAAGTTTCCATCATTCTATTGTGATTCCTCTCCCTCTCATCCTGGGAGTTTTCATCAGCTGCCTTTCTAATATGCTCCCCTTCTCCCTCTTAACTCCTTCTTTTCCTGGGCACTCTCATCCTTTCTTGCATAAGGAAAGGTCAAGGAAGTGTTTAGTTACCTGGAGAGTCAAGAGCTTTCCAATAGCTGACTAAACCCCTCCTACTACAAAATTAAAATCATATCCAAATTGTTGATATAAGTAATAACATTTTGGTGATTCTTTTTCTCATCTCAAAAGTAATATCTGTTTATTGTAAAAAACTTGAAAAAAAAAAAAACCCAAATCAAACAAAAAAGAAGTACAACTCATCCATAATCCCACCATTCCAAAATTTCCACCATTAACATTTTTTAAAAAGATTTTATTTATTTATTTGACAGAGAGAGAGCAAGAGGGCACAAGCAGGGGGAGCAGCAGAGAGAGAGGGAGAAGCAGGCTCTCTGCTGAGCAGGGAGCCTGATGTGGGGCTCAATCCCAGGACCCTGGGATCATGAACTGAGCTGAAGAGAGATGATTAAACCATCTGAGCCACTCAGGTACCCCTACCATCACCATTTTCGTGTATGTTCTTTCCTTTCAGTTTTCTTAAATAATATAACTTTATGATTATTTCTGTGTTTTAAATTTTAGACATTGGAAATGTGTCCCACAATGGAAGAGAAGGACTAAGAACTCATGAACTCTTCCCTCAATACACACACATATTTCTCTTCCTCTTGGAGTTTTACAACAATTTTTACTAAAGCATTACTTAAAATGATATCAACAATGTGAATGTACTTTTTTTAAAAAAAAACATTTTATTTTTTATTTGTCAGAGGAAAAGAGCACACATAGCAGGGGGAGCAGCAGGGAGAGGAAGAAGCAGGCTCCCTGCCAAGCAAGGAGCCTGATGTGGGACTCAGTCCCAGGACCCTGGGATCATGACTTGAGCCAAAGGCAGACGCTTAACTGACCAAGCCACCCAGGTGTCCCAGTGTGAATGTACTTAATGCCACTAAAGTGCATACTTAGAAAATGGTTAAAATGGTAAACTTTATTATGCATATTTTACCACAAGTTATTCTAAAACATCAAGCTGCAGAAAATAAATGATATCAACACAACTACAGTCATTTATTTAATATACAAAAGTACATTTCATTTCTACTACAACTTTTATTTTTCTAAGATTCAGTAATTGCCTATTTTCCCCCTCTATCTGCTTAATTTTTATGGAAATGATCCCAACATTTCAACAGAACTATAAAACCTAAATCAGGTCAGCCAAATACATCAGCTCCTTTTTTTTTTTTTTTTTTTTGGATACTATATTCATTTTGGAGTCTTCCATAATCCTGCTCCTATCTGAACTGGAAGCTTTCACCTTGAACCTAGATTGTTTCCATCCTGGACAGTCCTGTTGCCTCTCCTATCTTGGATCTCTTGTTTCCTGAA
Source organism: Leptonychotes weddellii (assembly GCF_054177405.1). Taxonomy (NCBI): domain Eukaryota; kingdom Metazoa; phylum Chordata; class Mammalia; order Carnivora; family Phocidae; genus Leptonychotes; species Leptonychotes weddellii. The sequence goes on from NC_138377.1 coordinate 86,310,004, forward strand.
CCCCAATCTTTTGATTTCTTGCTTCATTGCCTCTGATGAAGCACATACTGGCGTAACTTCCTGAAAAACTCTGTATGGAAGGTAAATGTTTGGTGCTCGTGGATGACTGAAGATGTCTTTACTATAAATTATCCTCACCTTATTGGTAGCTTGACCAGGTATAGAATTCTACATTGCAAAAAATTTTTCCTCAGAATTTTGAAGGCCTTGCTCCACTGTTTCTTTTCGTTTCCAGGATTGTAGTTGACATATCTGCCATTCTGATCCTTAAAACTTTGTATGTGATCTGGTTGGTTTGTGTGTTTTTTTTCCCCTTAAAGATTATCTCTTTATGCCTGGGGATTTGAAATTCTACAATATGCCTTGCTGTGGGTCTTTTTTCATTTGGTGTCCCAGTCACTTATCCTCTTTATGCTCTTTATGTAGAACAAATAGGACCCCAAAATCTAACTGCAAGAAGTTTCTCTTAGACCAGTCAATTTTGCTAAAGGACAATTCTCCATTCTCTTACTTGGGGGATAAAAGCCTAACTACTAGTCTACTACATAGCTGTATACATATTTTTATATATACATATATTTTTCACAAATGAGATCACACTACACATAATGTTTTCTAAAATTTGCTTTTTATCTAATAATGTATCTAAAACATCTTCCTATGTCTGTATGCATAGGAATACATAAGAATGTAAAAAGGATGCCTAATATTTCATATTATATATGAGCCATAATTTACTCAAGTAGTTTCTAATTGATGGGCTTTGAGGTTTTTTCCTATAACAACATTGCAATTATGTCTATATCTTCCTGTACTTGAGCAAGAATATCTGTACAATAAATTTCTAGAAGTGGAATGGTTGGATCAAAAGATGTGCATATTTAAAATTTTTTATCAACATTACTAAATTACACTCCCAAGAAGGTTGTACAAATTCATACTACCTCCAATGTTGTGTAAGAGTGCCCACTTACTTACATGCTTGAGAATTCTGGATATTGTCAAAATTTTTCAACTTTGCCATTTTGACAAAATTTTAAAAAATATATCTAATTCTCTTGAAGCTTGACATCTGAGGAAGATGGTGGAGTAGAAGGATCCTGGGCTCACCTCATCCCACAGATTCAACTGGATAAGACCCACATCAGTGTAAATAAACCAGAAAATGACTGGCAGAACAGACTCTCCACAGCTAAATGTAGAGAAGAGGCCACATGGAAAAGGGCAGGAAGTGTGGGAATGTAGTCGGGAGCCAAATGGACCCATTGGAAGGATCCTAGGGAAGGAGAGAAACCACAGGCACAGAATGGGGAGAGGAGATGACCCCACGCTGGGCACTCCAAGCAGAGAGGGCCTACACTGGGAAGAGGAATCCCAATAATATTTGGTTTTGAAGGCTTCACAAGTTTTTACATCAGTGGGGTTTAACATCTGGAACTTTAAAAATCAGTGGGCTAGGCTCTAGGAGAGCAGGCAGGGCAAGAGAAAACTGGGTTCCCGCACTTAAAGAGACAGCACAACAAACAGCCCCATGGAGATACAGCACAGAAGCAGCAGTTTAAAAAATGCCTGGGTCATATGGGAGGGAGATTTGTTTACTAATCTGGAGGGGCTGGAGGGGCAAAGAACTTAGGGAGACTTCTCCAAAAACAAAAGAACTGGTGGGCACCATTTCTCTCCCCAGTTATGCAGCCTAGACATATGGACACCTACAGGAACCAATGCAGCACCAACACTCTCTACCTAGCTTGCTAATAGTGTGTCATGACCCCACACACTTCTGCAGATCCACCACCTTCAACCCAGCCAACTCTGGCAAGAGTTTTACCAGGAGGCTGCAGCTCCCCCTCCCCCAGAGCCAACCTGCCCAGATCTTGCTTACATTGTGCATCCTGCCCCCACATTTTCCTGAAGACCTGACCCCTCCCATATGTCCTTGGCTGGAGCTAATCCAAAGCAGTGTCACAAGCCCAACAGTGTGCAAGCAGCCCTGACAAGGGCAAGCACCACTTCAAAGTCACTCCAGCCCCAGGGAGAGGGGAAGATAACCATATGTATCAGTCCAACTGTGGCCCCAGCAGTGGGCTAGGGATAGACATCAGGTCTGACTGCACACCTGATCACCAAAAAGAGCTTCTCAAGGGACAACACAGGAAGAGCACCCTACAGTTCAGAGCTACCACAACTCTGGTAAAAGTGCGGTCTGACTCAACTCAAGCCCAAGGCAGCCCCAGACTGGCCCATTAACAACACCAGAACCAAACCCTGCCCACAGCAGGCAAAGAGGACCATTGTAAACATGACTGAAAACAAACATGGCTCAGCTGCAACAGGAGAATGCACACAACAGACATAGGAGACTTGCCTGAAGTGCCAGGTTCTGGTGAACAGGGGACACTGCACTGCAGGGTACTACATGTCATAAAGCCACTACTTCCAAGAGCAAGAGACATAGCTGACTTTCCTAACACTTAGAAACAGACATAGAGAGTTAGACAAAATGAGGAGACAGAGGAATATGTCCCAAAAGAAAGAACAGGACGAAATGACAACAAGAGAACTAAATGAAATGGAGATAAGCAATATGCCCGATGGAGTATTTAAAATAATGGTAATACTCACTGGACTTGAGAAAGGGTGGAAGACCTCAGCAAAACTCTCAACAAAAACATAGAAAACATAAAAAAGAACCGATCAGAAATGAAGAACTCAATAACTGAAATTAAAAATACACTAGAGGGAAAAAATATAGACTACAGGAAGCAGAAGAATGGATCAGCAACCTGGATGACAGAGTAATGGAAAGCAAGCAAGCTGAACAGAAGAGAGAAAAATGAATAACACAAAGTGAAAACAGGATAAGGGAATTCAGTGACACCATCAAGTATAATAACATTCACGTTACAGGGATCCTGCAAGGAGAAGAGAGAGAAAATGGGGCAGAAAATTTATTCAAACAAATAATAGCTAAAAACTCCCCAAATCTGGGGAAGGAAACAGAAACCCAGATCCAGGAGGCAGAGAGCCAACAAGAAAATCAACCCAGAGAGGTCCACATGAAGACACATAGTAATTAAAATGGCAAAAATTAGTGATAAAGAGAGAATTTTAAAAGCAGAAAGAAGAAGAAGAAAAAAACCAGTTACATACAAGGGAAACCCCAAAAAGCTATCTGCTGATTTTTCAGCAGGAACTCTGCAGGCCAGAAGAGAGTGGCATGATATATTCAAAGTGCTGAAAGAAAAAAGCCTGCAACCAAGAATACTCTATCCAGCAAGGCCATTCGGAATAGAAGGAGAGATAAAGACTTTCCCAGACAAATAAAAGTTAAAGGAATTCATCACCATAACCAGACTTAGAAGAAATGTTACAGGGGACTCCATGAGTGAAAAGGAAAGATCATAAATAGGAGTAAGAAAAGTAGGAAGCACAAAGTAGTAAAATTAAATATATCTACAAAAATCAGTCAAGGAATTCACAAAATAAAAGGATATAAAGTATGATACCATATACCTAAAATGTGGGAGGGAAAAGAGTAAAAATTTAGTGCTTTTAGAATGGGTTCAAACTTAAGTGACAATCAACTTAATATAGATAGCTATATGCAGAAGACGTTAAATATAAACCTAATGGTAACCATAAATAAAAACCAGTAATAGATATGCAAAAAATAAAGAGAAAGGAATCCAAGCATATCACTAATGAAAGCCAACAAAGAGAGAAGAGAGCAAAAGAAGAAAGGAACAGAGCAGAACTACAAAACAACCATAAAACAAGTCACAAAATAGCAATAAGCACATATAAGCACATAACTATCCATAACTACTTTGAATGTAAATGAACTAAATGCTCTAATCCAAAGACATAGGGTGACAGGATATATAAAAAAGCAAGACCCATCTACATGCTGCCTACAAGAGACTGATTTCAGACCTAAAGAAGGACACATGCATATTAAAAGTGAAGGGATGGAAAAGCATCTATCAAGCAAATGGGGGTGAAATGAAAGCCGGGGTAACAATACTTTTATCAGACAAAATAGACCTTAAAACAAAGACCATAACAAGAGAAAAGGATACTATACAGTCATAAAGGGAACCATCCAACAAGAAGATACAACAATTGTAAATAACAGGGAGCATCCAAATACATAAAGGAGCTAGCAACAAACATAAAAAGTAATTCATAGTAATACAATAATAGTAAGGGACTTTAACTCCACACTTACCTCATCCAACAAAAAATCAAAAAGAAAACAGTGCCTTTGAATGACACATTGAACCAGATTGATCTAACAGATATATCCAGAACATCCATCCTAAAACAGAAGAATACACATTCTTTTCAAGTGCACATGGAACATTCTCCAGAATAGATCATATGTTAGGCCACAAAACCAGTTTCCACAAATTCAAAAAGACTGAAGTCATACCATGCATCTTTTCTGACCCCAACACTATGAAACTAAAATCAACCACAAGAAAAAATCTGGAAAGAACACAAATACATGGAGGTTAAATAACATGCTACTAAACAATGAGTGGGTCCACCAAGAAATCAAAGAGGAAATAAAAATGTCCATGGAGACAAACAAAAATGAAGACACAACAGTCCAAAATCCATGAGACACAGCAAAAGGGAAGTTTATAGCAATATAGGTCTACCTCAAGAAGCAAGCAAAATCTCAAATAAACAAGCTAATCTTAAACCTAAAGGAACTAGAAAAGAAGAACAAACAAAACTCAAAACCAGTAGAAGGAAGGAAATAATAAAGATTAGAGCAGAAATAAATACTAAAAAAAAAAAAAAGAACACATCAATGACACCAGGAGCTGTTTCTTTGAAAAGATCCACAAAACTGATAAACCTTTAGCCAAACCCATCAAAAAAGAAAAAGGACTCAAACAAAATCAGAAATGAAAGAGGAGAAATAACAACTGACACCACAGAAATACAAAGAATTATAAGAGAATATTATGAAAAAATATATGCCAACAAAGTGAACAACCTAAGAGAAATGAATAAATTCCTGAAACAGGAAGAAATAGAAATTTTGAACAAACCAATTTCCAGCCATGATTGACTCAGTGGATCAAAAAATCTCCCAACAAAGTCCAGGACGAGATGGTTTCATAGGTGAATTGTACCAAACATGTAAAGAAGAGTTAAAACCTATTATTCCCAGACTATCCCAAAAAGTAGAGGAAGAATGAAAGCTTCCAAATTCACTTTATGAGGTCAGTACTACCCTGACACCAAAACCAGATAAAAACACTACAAAAAAAGAGAACTATAGGCCAATATCTCTGATGAAAATAGCTGCACTAATCCTCAACAAAATATTAGCAAACCAAATCCAACAATACATTGAAAGAATTCATCACAATCAAGTGATATTTATTCCCAGGATGCAAGGGTGGTTCAATATTAGCAAATTAATTAACTTACTACATAGCATCAACAAGGGAAAGGATATAAACCATATGATCATTTCAACAGATGCATAAAAAGCATGCAACAAAGTACAACATCCATTCATGATAAGACCCTCAACAAAAGTAGGTATAGAGGAAACATACTTCAACATACTAAAGGCCATATATGAAAAACACACAGCTAACATCATACTCAATGGTGAAAAACTAACAGCTTTCCCCTAAAGTCAGGAATAAGACAAGGATGTCCACTCTCACCATTTTTATTCAACAACACAGTACTGGAAGTCCTAGCCACAGTAATCAGACAAAAAAAAAAGGGAGTAAAAGGCATCCAAATTGGTAAGGAAGAAAAAACTTTCAATATCTGCAGATGACATTATACTATATGTAGATAACTCTAAAGATTCCACCAAAAAAGCATTGAAACTGATAAATTAATTCAGTACAGTTGCAGGATACAAAATCAATATACAGAAATCCATGCATTTCTATATATTGATTTTGTATCAATCAAGAGAAAGATTAAATACCATATGATTTCACTCATCTATGGAATTTAAGAAACAAACAAATGAACAAAGGAAAAAAGAGACAAACCAAAAAAATATACTTTTAACTCTAGAGAACAACTTGATGGTTACCAAAGGGGAGATGGGTGGGGGATGGATAAAATAGGTGAAGGGGATTAAGAGTAAACTAATCATGATAAGCACTGAGTAATGTACAGAATTGTCAGATCACTATATTGTACACCTGAAACTAATACAACACTGTATGTGAAATATACTGGAATCAAAATTTTAAAAATATCTAGTTCTAATTATAAAATACATTTCTTTAATCATTATTAAGGTAGAACTTTTTTATTTTTGTTAGCCATTTGCATTTATTCTAATATAAACTTTTTCTTTTAATTCATTGCACATTTTTCTAATGGGTGATCAATCTTTATTTTGTTGAATTGTCCCATTCTTCTGTACATTAAAGAAGATAGGCCCTTGCCCATTATTTATTGTTTCTTTTTAAAGAAAATTTTAATTTATACATATATTTTACTTTATGGCTTGGATTTTTTTTTTTTTTTGATTCTTAGAAGAGCCTTCCTTACTCCAAGATGATTTTAAAAAATTCAGTTTCATCAAGTGTTTCATGATGGGTTTTATTATATGGAGGTACCATAATTTATTTAAACAGTCTTGTATTATTAGACTTTTATGTTGTTTCCCATTTTCCAAAGGCCACATCCTCCTGTTTTGTCCTGAACTCCCCGAGAAACTGAAGAACAATAAGTGAATGTCTTCTCTATAAAGCCTCTTCACAAATGTGTAAACATTTTTCTTCTCTGACTTCTCTAACTTTAACCATATTTCATTTCATTTTTTATTTCATTTTTGCTACACTACTCTCAAATCTTCCTTGCCATTCACATGTGCATTAAAATGCCAGTGCCCAAACTTGGCCTGATACTTTAAGGGTGTGACCAATTCTAAGTTTAGCAGAGGGATACTTTCCTAGCTCTTGGATGTCACAGACCTATTAATATATTTCACTATCACAGTTAGCTTTATAAAAACAGCCACACTATACTGCTGACTCATTCTCAGCTGGTGGTCCCAGGCTATCAAATTCATAAAACTAGAAAAAAGTGTCCAATGTGTTAGAGGAAAGAAAGAGATTCAAAAGATCCTGGAACTGTGGAACACTGGGCCAAAAGGTGAAACTTATCAGAAGGAAATGAAAAGTCTTGCATTTTATGTAAAAACAAAACAAAACAAAACAAAAACCTACTTAAGTAAAGGATAGGGGTGATTTCACTTAACATGTACACACTGAAACATTTTAGTTTACTGTAAACTTAATATCATCAACAATGCGAAACAGCTGCCAATACATTCAATGCATTTTTGACAGGAAAAAAAATTGATGCCTGACTGTTCACAGCCTCTCCCCTCCCTCTTCAGCCAAGGAAAGTTTTTTTCTTGGCAAGGTCAGTTACTTTTTTAAGTGAGCAGTAGATTTGGTAAGAGGAAAGTTTTGATTGACCTATTGGAAAAGCTGGAGAGTTGCACAAGAAAAAAGGCAGATGCTAAAGATGAGCAGAGACACTCAGAAAGTCAAAAGCCAATAAGCACTGGCTAGTAGAGAGAGTTTGGGAAGTTTATAAAAGAGAGAAAAGAGAAAGAAATTTGGATTCACTGCTGTGTTATGGCAAGGGAGGCTTTTGAGATGAGGAAAGAGGTTTTAAAGGAAGTGTCATGTGTTATGAATATCATGTCACTGTGTGTGTGTTCTAAGAGACTGAAGTAAAATTTAAACATTTTTTTCCAATTATTTTTGGATGTTGGAAATGTGTGTCTTTGGATGGAACTTTGGGCTAAGCCACTGCCACCATATCTCAACTGTATACAGGTTACAAAATCTTATGTTGCATTAACAGAACTATAGTATTTGACCAGAATAAAGATGACAGTCATGTCATTTTGGCAGACATCTGTATTATTATCTTGAGCCCTGGATGTCAAATATTTACAAGGTATATCAGTTTGCTAGGGCTGCCATAACTAACCACTGACTGGGGTGGCTTAAACAACAGAAATTTATTTTCTCACAATTCTGAAGGCTGTAAGTCCAAGATAGGGTGTTGACAAGGTGATTTTCCTCGGAGGGCTCTCTCCTTGGTTTGTAGAGGGCCATCTTCTCTCAGTGTCTCCTCATGGTCCAACCCCTGTGTGTGTCTCTGTGTGTGATAGCTCCTCTTTTATAAGGACAGCAGTCATATTGGATCAAGGCCCACCATAATGACCTTTCAATTTAATTACCTCATTAAAGACCCTGTCTCCCAATACAGTCAAATTCTGAGATATTGGGGGCCATGATTTCAACAGGGGTACAATAATCACACCACAACACAAGGCTGCTGACAAATTTAATCTTTATTTTCATTTATAGAACTCTTTGAATTTTATTGCTGGCCTTTCAGGACTCTCACCCAAGTTCTTATAATTGATAAACAACCAGAATAGTTTCAACTTCTTCATTAAATTGTTGTAAAGTAGTGAATTACCTGGCTGACACTGATGCACATTATTTCTTTTCCACTTTAAAGAATTTAGAATCTGGTAGTTAATAGATATGTGCAAAATGGTATTATGTAAGATGGTCCTTCAGAGTTTATATATGTGTGTGTGTGTGTGTGTGTACACACACACATATGTATATAAAGAAAAACAATTCCCTTTTCTGCAAAATGAAACAAGTGGATCAGATAATCTGTCAGGTCTCTTCTAGTCCTAAAATCCCACAATTCTGGTTCTAGGACAATAAAAATATAATATGTTGTTAAATATAATTTTTAAATATGTGGGATATATGTTATTTATAATGGGCATACAGGAAAAGTGGATATCAAGTTAGGAATCATGGAGGTTTTTCTTAAAATTTGACTGGGCGATCTAAAACATCTAGGAGGAAAGTCCTTTACGTCTGATTGCTAACTTAGAGTTAGACCTTCAGAATCATAACTCATACTGATGGCAATTCAGGCTCCCAGTTTCACATTGTATAACCAGCATCTTCTTTCATAATGGTATATGCTTCAAAACTGCCTTAGGAGAATTGACCATGTACATTTATGCCCTACTACAGATTTCATATCTCTTTACAGCTACATGGAAAAATACACTATATTTCCCACTTCCTTTACCTTTATTTTATTTTATAATTTGTTGCAGAAATAATAACATTTAATTAGCATTAACTGATTATCCATGTATTTAGGCAGAGAAGAATAGATAGTAAACTTCTGCAGTACACATAAATATCTGAGTTTGACAGTGTTTTACACATTATATTTATTCATATTTCCCAAGCTCATGTGGAAATCTATTCATATACTTTTCAACAAGCCAGGATTACACAGTAGATCTGCCAATCCCTAAAATTAGTTTTTTAAAATACCTTGTATAAGTCAGAAAATGTGGCTCATCTTTTTGAAGGCTGAAGACAGGCTAATATTTTACTTTTACTTAAAAAAAAAAGATAAGGGCCAACTGTCAGGCAAAAGTTGTGAAAATGTAGCAGTAATACTTAGAGGTTGCTTTCTGCAGTGAATTAAATTATTATACTTCGAAAGACTTTCGTATACTACCCAAGGCTCATTTCTGACATCAAGTTAAAAATCACTTTAACATGAGTAATTTTTATTTTTATTTTTTTTTTTTAAAGATTTTATTTATTTATTTGACAGAGAAAGACACAGCGAGAGAGGGAACACAAATGGGGAGTGGGAGAGGGAGAAGCAGACTCCCCGCCGAGCAGGGAGCCCGATGCGGGACTCGATCCAGGGACTCCAGGATCATGACCTGAGCTGAAGGCAGTCGCTTAACCAACTGAGCCACCCAGGCGCCCTAACATGAGTAATTTTTAAATGAAGCATTTTCTGAGGGTAGAAAAGAGCCATATTGGATTTTATCTAGTTATTAAATTCAAAAAGTACCTTGTATCAAGAAAGTGGATATTGTGCCCAGCATTATAAACATATTCTATTTAGGAGAATGACACTGTTATTCATATGAAAATATATGTTGGTCTAGATAAAGTTAAACACCTTCAGAGGTCTCAAACATGTGGACATGAAATTACAAAAATGAACTATAGTTCAAGCAAGGACTTGACTACTCTCCTATAAAAAAAAAGTGTTTGTGTTATCTACTGCTGCATAACAAACTACCCTAAAATCTAATGGCTTAAAATAAAGCTTGGCAAACTTTTCCTGTAAAGGACCAAATAGTAGATATTTTTAGACTTTGGAGGCCATACAATCTCCATCACAACTACTCAGGTTTGCAATTTTACCTCAAAAGTAGTCATAACAATTCATAAACAAATGGGTGTGGCTATGTTCCAATAAAACTTTATTTACAAAAAGAGGCAGTGAGCCAGATTTGACCCACAAGCTATAGTTTGTTGATTTAATTAACTTATTTATTTATGCTCCTAATTCTATGGATTGGTATTTTGGGAAGGGCTCTCAATGGGGAAGACTTGTCTCTGCTCTCCATGGTTGAATGGTTTGATGCCTGTGTTTGTAGGCAGTTGGCAAGTTGGCTGGGGGGGCAGAATGGTTCTGAATAATCTCACTCACATGTCTCTCAGTTGACTTAGGCTGCTGGCTGGGTGCCTTGGTTTGTCTCCACATGGCCTCTGTAGTAGGCTAGCTCAGGGTTTATCATATGGCAGGTGGATTCCAGGGTGGCAAAAGTAGAAGCTTCAAGACCTTTCTGAGGCCTCAGTTAGTCACATAATGTCAGTTCACCATATTCTGTTGGTCAAAGACCCAAGGCTGGCCCAGATTCAAGTGTGGGGAAATAGACTCCACCTCTCCATGGGATAGGCTGCAATGAATTGTAGCCATTTAAAATTTTGGGACTAAACTCTGTCAAAACAGAGTGCCATCAATTCCTAAGACTTTTATCAGTAATTTTCTTACTCTGAAAAACTTGTCAAAACCTCATGTATTGTGGTCACAATTCTCATTCTATATCACATAGCCATACTCAAGCAAAAAATAAGAATTAATCAAAATTTCCATTCAAAGTGTTATGAAATTTTTGTGAAAAGAAAGAAGGTATGAAAGTAAAAAACCTTTTAAAGTCTCAGAATGGAATGATCTCATTTTTATTTTTAATAGGGTTCTTGGTCAAGAAGGTCATTTGAGGAGAGATAGTGAGGGAGAATGTAGAAGGTAGTAAACAAGGATCGCTGGAATTTTGACCCTTGGAGGTGAAGAGAGTATTGCTTTTGGAGTGACCTCTTTTGTTTTAGGATATTCCACTCTATGAGTCTTTAGTTACATTTGATTACAGTGGTGTCTGCCAGGCTTCTCCTCTGTAAAATTATACTTTTTCACTTTCTAACTAATAAATATTTTGTTGAGTTTCTTTATGCCAGTCTTCATCAGATTTTACCCATTAGTTGTTTTTTTTCTTAAGATTTTATTTATTTATTTTAGAGAGAAAGAGAGTGTGTGTGGGAGCAAGGGGAGGAACAGAGGGGGAGTAACAGGGGGGAGAAGAAAGGGGGAGGGAGATAACCTCCAGCAGACTATGCACTGAGCGCAGAGCCCGATGTGGGACTCAATCCCAGGACCTGAGATCATGACCTGAGCCAAAACCAAAAGTCAGATGCTTAACTGACTGAGCCACCTAGGTGTCCCAGATTTTACCCATTAGTTTTAACATTTGTTGATTTTTTGTTGTTGAACTTATTAGTATTATGATGCTATTAAATCATGTTTTTCTAAAATTCCATCATTCCCTCTATATTTACTAATTATAAGGACAATCCTCCTCTCTATATGTATTTATTTATATTAATATGAGTTCATGAATTACTATTTTACTCAATTTTATAATCCATATTATTGTTACTTATTTTGATGACCAAACTGTTCCAGAGTTGGCCAGTGGGAGCTTCTGGAAGCTGGCTTTTGTGTTCTTCTAACACCTTCATCATTCCTTGAACACTTCCTTACTTTCTGACACAAGTTCTGGATGCTAAATGTGTTCATTGCTATCAGGATATTGTTATTTTCAGGCTCTCACAGAGTGCACAGCTAGGGAATATATGTACATACATATATATGTATACATACATTAACAACAAATGTATATATCTATCCATCCACCTATTGAAATTCATGAGTTTACCAATATTGTCAATCCAAAAAGTGTTCATTCTAGTTTTCTAATTTGTACTTAACTTCTCCACCAATGACAATCCCAGCAACCATTATCCTCAATATACGTATGTATTTGTTCAATATGCCTGTATATAACGAGTTTCCCATTGTTGCTGCCACCTCTGCATGTGACCACTCCTCATTACATTCACGCTGACACCTTATTTCAGGCTGCCACCGCCACCTCCTCACTTGGATGCCCTCCTTGTGATGCTCAGCCTCCAACACTATCTGCCATCCCACCACAACCACTGCCCTAAGCTGCTGACACAGGCTTTTGGATTAAATCTTGAAGAAAGGAAATAATGAGCACATTTTCTTGACTTTTTCCTCTCTCTTATATGAATCAGGACCTATTAATACATATTTGTGTAGCTGTAATACAGAGCTTCAAAAACAGTTTTTGCGTGCCTAAACTGACAAATAACTAAGAATTATCCCAACATATATATTACCAGGAACATAGTTGTTACCTTACTGCTGACATTAGTTAATTTACATCATTTTTTTTTTTTTTACCAGTTCTGATGTTTGGATGGATGCTAAGGTGTTTAGACTTACAGATAAAATTATCTGCTATTGTAAGTAATCTTCATATTTCCTTTCTCCTTGCACTAGACATGTTAATCAATAGCTCTTGCCATGCCCACAGCCCTCCTGAAAAAGCAGTCTACTAAACAGTTCAACATCACATTAATACAATCCTTATAGGAGCCAATGCTGATTAGCCAATGCTGACCCAAAAGCCATCAACCTATGATCTGACTAGAATAGGGTTCTGCCTATACCAGATGCCATTGGTTCCCTGCCTATATCCCCTCCACACTTCCTGGTCCACTTAATGCTGAGAGCATCCAGCTATAAGCACCTGCCACTTTCTACCTAAGGGAAATAGGGCAGGTTGCATGTACATGGAAGTCAACGTCCCTTGAATTGGCCCTCAGCAAATGACAGACAGGAGTTGGAGGACAAATATCCAACTTCTTTGCCTCCAAATTAGGATAAGTCTGAGAAATATTCTATACTGTCTCCCAGAGTTCTCCCATGGGACTGAAATCCAGTTGTCCACAGCAGTAACCCACTCAATAATGAATCCTTTATTGGCTTCCTTCCCTTCCTTATCCCAATTCCCTTTTCCTATAAGAGTGCTTCCAGGAACCACCTCCCAAGTTAACTATTAGCTCTCAAATCCTTGCCTCTAAGTCAGCTTCTGTGGGAACCCAACCCAAAAACTACTCAAATGCCATAATAGTGATTAATAGAGCCAAATATATGTCCTTTCTCAGGTATTTAAATTGGAAGTATATGTATACATATATATGTATGTATATGTTTATATATAACTGTTTTTAGTTGGACAGAAGGAAAGAGATGTGTAGACACTATCTGAACCACATAAATGGTGGAGCACTAGAGAGAAGATATAAAAACCCCTGCATCACCCTTTGGATCCAGAACCACCCCTCAATTCTAATCTGGATTAGACTGTGTTTTATTACAGCTCCTCTTGGATTGCCATGAGGTTCTGTCACTCTATAAATTTATATGTGCTCTAAGAATAATGAACACTCACTCCCATCTCCATATACCTGAGTTTATACTGAGAACCTCTGTTTCTTGAAACTAAACTACAACATGGGAGCCATCGACTTTGATTTATATTTTACTTCTTGTGTTGGAACTAAAATAAAGTCCTGTATACAGTAGGGACTCAGTTACTTTTGTCTAATGAACAAATGAGAAGAGTATTTAAAACGTATATATGGATGGATGTCCATAGGTTCAGAACTACTTTCTAAATCTTAGCTATGAAAAGTAACAAAAATTCTTTCTCTTTTCTTTTTCCCCTCGGGCAAACACTTGAACAAATTTTCATGGAAGGAACAATTCTTGCTTTTGTATGCTTGGCATCTCCTTCTGCTTGGTAACTGTCCCCCCTTCTCCACACTCCCCTTCCCCACGATATACACATTTCCTTTAGTCAACTACCTGTCCCTCAATTCATGAGGTTCTGTCCCTTCCTGGGTGGCTCAGTCGGTTAAGCGTCTGCCTTTGGCTCAGGTCATGATCCCAGGGTCCTGGGATCGAGTCCCACATGGGGCTCCCTGCTCGGTGGAGAGCCTGCTTCTCCCTCTCCCTCCGCCCCTCCACCCTGCTTGTGCTCTCTCCCTTGTGCTCTCTTTCTGTCTCTCTCTTTCTCTCAAATAAATAAATAAAATCTTAAAAAAAAAAAAAGAAGGTGTATACTCTGAAACTGGTCATTCATAATCCCCTATATTCCAGAGGAGCTGTGTATGACTTAAGCCAAATCAAACTCACACCCCATTCCCATCAATCCACAAGAAGGGAAGTCCATATTCAGGATAAGTGGTTGAAATACATAGGGAAATGCAGCCTAAGGTGGGGCTTGGGGGACTGAGGGAGGAAGGGAGGGTGAGAGGGAGGGAGAGATGGGGATAGAGAGAAAGATCTAGGAATATTTTCGAGTCTCCAGAGTCTTTTTCTTTTTTTTAATTTATTCACTTGAGACACAGAGATACAGAGAGAGAGCATGAGCAGGGAGAGGCAGCAGGAGAGGGAGAAGCAGGCTTCCCGCGGAGCAGGGAGCCCGATGCAGCACTCGATCCCAGGACCCCGGGATCATGACCTGAGCCGAAGGCAGACGCTCAACCATCTGAGCCACCCAGGAGCCCCTCGAGTCTCCAGAGTCTTAAAGTCAGCTTCACCTTGTATTTCTCTAAGAGCTAATAAATTTCCTTTTACCTTTTTAGTTAGTTAGAGATTGGCTTTTATCACTTGCAACCAAATAAAAGACTATATATATATAAAAGTTGGAAAACTAACTCTCGAACTCTGATAGAAATACATTTCAAAGTTTAAATTCCTCCCCCATAAGCACTCTACCTGCACATCAGTCCTTAGAACATGAGAGAGCATCAACAGAAGGCCATGAGTCTCTGTCTCCCATTACATTGTGTGCTGAATGCCTGGGAGCCTACAGCAGGGGCCATTGTGTACCAGGGGATTCTTAGAAATTAGGGTGTATCCAATGGAAGAGGATCTTAGAAAGAAAAGAGAAGATTCTGGGTTTTTTCCAGACAGATTTTTTTATAAAGTTGACACACAATGTTACCTACATTTCAGGTGTACAACACAGGGATTAACAAGTTTATACATTATGCTATGCTTACTGCAAGTATAGCTACTATCTGTCACCATACAACACAATACAACACTATTACAATACCATTGACTATATTCCTTATGCTGTACCTTTTATTCTTGTGGCTTATTAACTTCATAACTGGAAGCCTGTATTTCCACTCCCCTTCACTCATTTTGCCCATAGCATAATACCTTCTTGGTCCATCCACGTTGTCGTAAATGGCAAGATCTCATTCTTTTTTATGGCTGAATAATACAAAAAGGGAAGATTATGGGGGGAATGCTAATACTTATGTTGGGAAGGGGTTAAAATGAGTGGGAAGCTATTTTTTTTCTAATAGGAGGGGGCTTAGAAACATTTAACCAAGTATGAAAGATGATTTGTCTCAAAGCCTTTAATAAACGTATTTATGAGTAAATCAAAACCCGTTCCACTTGGAGGTCTCAAAAGGAACTACAGCTGGGGCGCCTGGGTGGCTCAGTTGTTAGGCGTCTGCCTTTGACTCAGGTCTTGGTCCCAGGGTCCCGGGATCAAGCACCACATCGGGCTCCCTGCTCGGCTGGAAGCCTGCTTCTCCCTCTCCCACTCCCCCTGCTTGTGTTCCCTCTCTCGCTATGTCTCTCTCTGTCAAATAAATAAATAAAATCTTAAAAAAAAAAAAAAAAGGAACTACAGTTAATCTGAAACTGAGACTGTGTCCCTCAAAGCTGGTCTTCTTTTAATACCACGTATCAGTATAAAGTCACCATCACTTATGCAATTTATATGTAAGCCAGAAACCTGAGGATTATCATTAATAACTTTTCCTTCACTTCCCCCTGTGCATTTAATCATCAGGTTGTATTTATTTTACCTTCCAAATGTGTCTTGAATCTCTCTGATTATTCCCTACTTTGCTGCCACTTCCTCTGTGCAAGTTATCAGCATACTAGACTACTATTCTAACCTACGAATTGGTCTTCCCTGTTTGTGCTCTTGCTCAAAAGTATACTGCGTATCTGGTGATTTCTGTCCAGAAAATGTCCACCTTCCTCAGGGTAATTACACCCTAAATTTCACTTAGGAAACCACCCCTCCCCCAAGTGATTTGGGATTACTTCCATCTCCAGCTCCAGAGATATGGATGCCCTAACTGGCATACTTTTCCCGAGCCACAGAGATTGTTTTAGGGAAGGGCATTTAATCCATACCTGAACCACTTAAAATACTGCATTCCCCTAGTCAAAGGAATTAGTTCAACATGGGCATGTGATTTATGCAAATCCAGTCAGCAGCACTGACTGGTTCGTGTGACCATGATGGTACCAGAGTAAAGACTGAGCCAGCACAAGGGTGAGAGCAGAATCAAGGGATTCCAGAGAGCCAGAGCAGGAGCATGAAGACATCAACTGCCAACGCATAAAACTGTGCTTGCGGGGCGGCTGGGTGGCTAGGTCAGTTGAGCGGCCCACCCTTGGTTTTGGCTCACGTCATGATCTCATGGGTCATGGCATCAAGCCCTGCAACGGGCTCTGCACTCCATGAGGAGTTGGCCTGGGGATTCTCTCCCTCTAACCCTCCCCCCACTCATGTGTGCACTCTCTGTCTGTCTCAAGTGAATAAATAAATCTTAAAAAAAAAACCAACTGTGCTTGGGTGAGGTCTGAACTCTGAATTTCATCATTATGTAAGTCAATGACTTTTTTTTTTTTTTTTTTGGCTTAAGGCAAGTTAGACTGGGTTTTCCATTACTTGCAGCTGAAAGATTCTTGCTAATATCCACCCAAGCGAATGTACCATTGCATGCAGAATAAAAGCAAAAGGCCATAATACAACTTGATGCACATTTGCATTTGCTCCCTGGGTTCAAGCCACAAAGGCTGACCTTTAACCTCTTTTCATGCCATTCCCTCTTCCTGAAACCCTATTCACCTCCATATACCCAATATTATGCTTCTTATCCTACTTATCCTTTAATTCTCAGCTCAAAATGCCTTTCATGAGTCCTCAAACATACCAGATCTTCATTATTTACTTTCCAAGCACAATATGGATTCAGCTTTGCTACTTATAAGCATAGAAATTTTACCTTTATTTATGAGATTCTTTCTTCAAAATCTGTCTCTCACATAACTATAAGCTACATGGGACAAACTCTTTTTGCTTACTAATAAATTTCCTGACACATAGTAAGTGCTTTGTTATTTCTTTTTTTGAATAAATTAATGAATTAATGAAGTCAACAGGAGGGGTGCCTCCGTTGGCTCAGTTGGTTAAACACCTGACTCTTGGTTTCAGCTCAGGTCATGATCTCAGGGTCATGAGATGGAGCCTGGCGTCAGGCTCCACACTCAGCAGCGAGTCTGCTTGAGATTCTCTCTCCCTCCCTCTCCCTCTGCCCCTAACCCCCTTCTCTCAAATAAATAAATAAATCTTTAAAAAAAGAAGTCAACAGGAGGAACACATTCTCTTTGTATAATAAGTTTCAGTTAACATCACACTTTATCAAATAACAACTTGAATTGCATTTGAAAAGAAGCATAAAATTATAGTATCACTGGTTCACTTACAAAATAAAAATGGGTTAGTAAAATGTATTAAATTTTTTAAAGACATGATAGGAGAAATTTTCCTGGTTATATCCAAGCAATTTATAAAAATGAAATTTTAAAAATATATATCAGAAACACATACTATTTTATCTAGAGGATAAACTAAGTAGCTGAGTTAGTATCTTTGTAGGGTAAAAGGTTGAAGGATAAATTGGTTTTAATGTAACTCAACCAAAGGGGGCAGAATATGACCAATATATTGATTTAGATGTAGATGGAATAATTTGGGAAAAAACATGATTTCTGGCAAAGTTCCTCCTCTAGCTTAAAGCTGCAACAACAACAACAACAAAAAACTGATAAATGTTCACAATTCCATTTCAATGCTGGATCAAATCTCAACACACAGACTTTCTCTCAGCTATTGGAAAAAGAGTTTAGATGATTTTGTTTACTACAAATTGCAAAGTACTTCTTCATGGTAAAAAGACAATTTTAGATTAATTTTAACTTTAAGAGGTCATATTTCTGCATCAGTTTTTCTTTTCTGGTGTCCCAGCCTCACACCAGAGAAATAACAGTTGTGTATGGGAAGGGTAAACTGACAATATTGCTGCTTTGATGAGAGTTTCACAATATAACAAAATGTATTATATATTTAGTGAAACAATACTTTGTTTTTGTTTTCAATAATGATTGAATGAAAATATACCATGAATCGATTTGGATTTTGAATGAGCTATGATTCCATAATTAAGAACACTTAAAAAAAAGTAAGATCATAATGCTTATATCTCTAAATTTGTTTTTTCTTCAACCTGAAATGCCTTCCCTTTCCATTTCTGCCTAATACAAATTCTCCTCGGTTTTTAACAATACACTGAAGTCATATCTTAAAACCTCATTATTCTAGGTTTTTAAAAATATTTTTAGACTAGTTGCTTATGGTGTGGGATCAGTTGCTCCCAATTGTCAACCCAAGGACTATACTATGTACATCTGACACAATGTGTCAAAATCACGTAGAAAA
>NC_138377.1:86329007-86379160 GCF_054177405.1 Leptonychotes weddellii
AAGGCAGACACCTAATGACTGAGCCACCCAGGCACCCCACGTAGAAAACATTTTAAAATACATCTTCCAAACTGCTCCCCACTCCTCTTCTCCCAACTCTAAGATTTTGACTCAGTAAGTCAGAGAACCTAAGGAATCTGAAAATTTAAAGAAGCTTCTCCTTATATTCATGTTCATAGTAGCATTACTCACAGTAGCTAAAAGGTGGAAGCAACCCAAGTATCCATTCAAGATAAATGGATAAACAAAATGTGGTATTACATACAATGGAATATTGTTGAACCTTAAAAAGTTAGGAAATTCTAATATATGCTACCACATGGATGAATCTGAGAACATTACGCTAAGAAAACAAACCAGTCGCAAAAGGATAAACACTGCATGATTCCCCTTGTATGAGGTACTGAGTTAAATCCATAAAGAGAGAAAGTAGAGTGGTTGTAGCCAGATGCTAACAGGAGAGGAGAATGGAGACTTATTGTTTAATGGGTACAGTTTTTTACCCATGAAGATGAGAAAGGTTTTGGAGATGGATGGTGATAATGGTTGTATAACAGTGTGGATGATTTAATACCACAGAACTGTACACTTAAAATAGTTAAGATGAGGGGCGCCTGGGTGGCTCAGTCGTTAAGCATCTGCCTTCGGCTCAGGTCATGATCCCAGGGTCCTGGGATCGAGCCCCGCATCGGGCTCCCTGCTCAGTGGGGAGTCTGCTTCTCCCTCTCCCACTCCCCCTGCTGTGTTCCTGCTCTCGCTATCTCTCTCTGTCAAATAAATAAATAAAATCTTTAAAAAAAAATAGTTAAGATGATAAATTTTATATTATGTGTATTTTACCACAATTTAAAAAATGGTTAAAATGGTAAATTTTATGTTATTTATAGTTAACCACAAATGAAAAATAGTAATTCTTTAGATGTGAGAAATAATTCTCAGTCATTTGTGTTGGTTTTCCATTCTTCCTTATCACAATATTTTATTCATATATTTCTTTATAAATATTTACTGAGTGTCTGCCACGTACTAGGCATCATTCTAGATGCTGGAGATATAGCCATGACTCAAGCAGACAAGGTCCCTGCTCTCAAACAGCCATAATTCCTTTAATGTAAAAATTAGGTGGTGTAGCATGAGAGACAAAACCCAATTTCACAGTGGCTTTAACACTCAAGATGTTATTCCCTCATATAAAATGTCTATTTGACAGGGACCAGGTTCCTTCTAGTTTTCTTCTTTATCAACACTAGGGTATGATCGTATAGGTATGGTCCATGGTGGTTGCTGGATAGCTGGTCACTGTATCTGCATTCTTACAAGCAAGAAGGAGAAAATCAAACCCAAAGGGCATAACCCTTACATCTAGGTATAGATAAGTTTCCTTGGATGTGTTTCCTCAACCACATTCTCAGAAAGTGACATCTCATTGACAATTACTTAGTCATAATGGACATGTCTAGCTGCAATGAAAGCTGGGAAATGCACTTGATTCAGCCCTGTGATTACATAAATTTCAAGGGTTCTTTTATTGAAAAAGAGTAGTATGGATACTAGAGAACTATCAGACTCTGCCACAATTATTTTCCCAGCAGATCTTGAATCCTTTGAAGGTTGAGAGGTCTCTCAAAGTACAGAATTAGTAAGAAGATACCAAGGAGCAAAGTAAAGAGAACATTTGGGATGATATCCATCTGAGGGTTTCATCCCTTTTACATGCCACTTCCTATTGATAAGGATTGCCTTAGAGCAGTGGTCAGCAAATATTTTCTGTAGAGGATGGGAGAGTAAGTATTTTAGGCTTTACAGGCAACAGACTCTCTCTATTTACCACACAACTCTGTTGGATTGCATGAAAATACCCAAAGAAAATATGTAAATGAGTGAGTGTGGCTGTTTCCAATAGAACTTTATTTACAAAAATACATGGTAGGCAGACTTTGGCCCACAGGCCATAGATTGCTGACCATTGCCTCATCTCAAAATATAAGCCCTTAAGAGATTTTAGTATATTACCCATATATTTTGTCACCTTCATGGGTTAGTAATCAAAACCAAATGTGTGACTCAGATCTGTCAGGAATGTGAATTTTGTTCATACCATCAGGTTAGCCACTGAAACAAGCAGAGGTAGTAGTTAAGCATTAGGAGAATTTAGAATGGTTAGTAAAGGATGTGTTGTGGAGGAAGGCCAATTGTGGCAAATATTTTTTCCCATTCTTTGAGTTGCCTTTTCACTTTCTTGATAATTTCCTATGAAGCATAAAAGTTTCTAATTTTGATGAACTCCAATTTTTCCTTTTTGCTTTGGTTGCTCATGCTTTTTGGTGTCATATCTAAGAAACCATTGTCTGAGCCAATGTCACAAATACTTATACCTATGTTTTCTTCTAAGAATTTTATGTCTAAACTTTTACATTTAGGTCTTTGGTCTATTTTGAGTTAATTTTTGTGTACAGTATGCGGTAGGAGTACAACTTCATTCTCTTGCATGTGGATACCTAGTTCTCTAAGTACCATTTCTTGAAGAGACTGTTCATACCCCCATTGAATTGTGTTGCGTTCTTGTTAAAAATCAGTTGTCCGAGAATGTATGGGTTTATTTCTAAATTAAGTCTATGTATCTATCTTTATGCCAATCCATACTTATTTTTATTAATGAATAACATGTTCTTTTATTCATGTAATCATTTACCAAATATTTTCTAAGCATACATGTCAAGCACTTTATAGTGTTTAGAGGGGAAAGGAAAATACTGTCATTTAGATTAGATCTAGGTATAGATAAGTTTCCTTGGATGTGTTTCCTCAAATATAGCTATCTGGGAATAGTTCCTTTTGATCTGCAGACCTATGAAGTAAAGAGACAAAAATCTCTCTCTCACATATTCCCAATGTACAATGATGGGACAGGCACAAAGTAACTGTGACAGACACTGCCATTGACAAAGGGGAAACACTGAAGAACACAAAAGTCACTGGTCTGTAGCAATACTAAAATCCAGCTGGACATATATTGTCAGTTCTTTGATCAGAGGATCAGTCCTACTGTCTGGAAATGATTCACTATTGCTCTTGGCTCTACCCTCTGTATTTTTGACCTTCTGATTTTCCATGGAGAATAGTCCACATTTGCAGCTGAGCAATCTTCTCAGTCTGCTTTGCCCATGGAAATTTGGAGGTCCAAAGATCTCTCTTCATTTTGTATTATCTCTATATCTTTTGGTCCAAGTTGATTTATCTTCAAAATATTTGTGGATTTTTTATGAATCAATTTATAGTCCACTCCACTAAACAAAATCTATACCCAAAGGTCTCTGAGATAAGCCCTTCTCTTACGTTGGTCTTCCTAGTAAGCTTCTGAGGGATAACACCTTTAGGATTCATAGAAGTCCTTTTTAGAGACACCTTTAAGAAGAAGCCAGGTAGCACCTTCAATATTCTTCCTGGAAATCTCCTTAGCTAGATTACCCAGCTCATTAGGTATATTTTCTATTTTCTACTTTATCACAGGTTACAGTGTTAAAAAACATTTTGTCACTACATAATGAGGATCCTCTTTCTCCAATTTCCAGTAAGATTTTCCTTATTTTTCTTTAAGCCCTCTCTGAGAGTCCTCTTGAAGGCCATTCGACTCCTCCACCAGTCTCTTCAGGGCCCATTCACATTTCATCTACTGTCCCAAAGTCATCGCTTCTCGGCCTTTTGGCTAAGATCAAGTGTACTGTCCCAAAGTCCCACATTTTCAGGGTTTCGTTACGGCAATACCCTAACTCCTAGGTACTAAAACCTCTTCCAGTTGCTATGACTGCAATATAAATTACCCCAAAACTTGGTGTTTATTATGCTTGTGGATTCTGTGGGTCAGGAACTTTTGGGGAGTAATTTTTGTCTGCTTCATAATATTTATGAGATTTGAAGGTTGAGGACTGGAATCATCTAAAGTCTCACCACTCACATGCCTGGCGGTTGATATATATAAACCATTCCCTAGGGACCTCAGTCCCTCTCTATGTAGTCTCTTTGAATGGGCTAATTTCAGTTTTCTCATAGCATGGTGGCTGGCTTCTAAGGGAGAGGGGAATCTTGAAAAAGAGAGAGCTAGATGATAGCTGAATTGCTTTTCATGACCCAAATCTGGAAGTTACCCAGTGTTATTTCTGCCTTATTCTATTAGTTAAAATACTCACAAGATCCCCTCAAGTTCAAAGACTCCACTTCTTGATAGAGTAGTGGCAATTTGAGAAGAAATATGAAAAGTATATGGGACCAGAAATAATGCTGTGGCCATTTTGGAAAACAGGAGAAACTCAGAAAGGTACTCTTTGAATAGATCTCCTACATAAGAATTCTATCTCATGCTCTGCTTCGAGGGAGCTTGACTACATTAGTTTCAAGGGCTGGTGTCACAAAGTACCAAGGAACTGGGGCGACAGAAATGAGATAAATTTATTGTTTCACAGTTCTGGAGGCTAGAAATTCAAGATCAAGGTATTGATAGGGTTGGCTCCTTCTTAGGGCTGTGAGGAAGAATACCCATGCCTTTCCCCTAGCTTCTAGTGGTTTGCTGGCCATCTTTATAGTGTTCCTTGGCTTGTAGATGCAACCACTTCAATCTCTGCCTTTATCTCCATGTGGGCTTGCCTCTGTGTCCAAATTTCCTCTTTTTATAAAGACACCAGTATTGGATTGGGGTCCACTCTAAAGATGTCATCTTACTAATTATATCTGCAATGACTCTATTTGCAAATAAGGTCACATTCTGAGGTTCTAGGGTTAGAACTTCAATATATGAATTAACTGAACAATTAAACCCATGAGACTGATTTAAGACATAAGAGTACATATGTTACAGTATTTATTATAAAGAATACCTGAAATAATGCATAGGAAGTTCCTGGCATTGATTAAATTATTAATAAATGTTAGTCAACATCATTATTTATCTTTGGATCCAGAGAGGCTAGCACAGAGCCTATCACCTAGTAAGCAAATAGTAAACATCTTTGGGTTTTGTCTGTTGGGCATTCCATCTTTTTCTGGTAAGAACACCTTCAAACAATTCCCTTGACAGTCTTGGTGAGGCAATCATTCAAAATGTCCTGCCCTCCCTTGAACAAGAAGTGAGTGGTTGGATGACCCAAGAATGCCATTCAGACTCTCTCCCAAACATTAAATCTCAAGTAGGACAACAAAGGGATATAAAATACCTATGATCACTTATCCTAACAATACTGTCACAAAAAGGACTGACCATTAGTTCCTGTCCCTTGGGTACTTACAGCTATTGTGATTCCTATTCTTTTTACACCCTGGTGCTTAGTTTTTCTTTTAACTCTTTGTGCTACTCCACATTCTTGAGCACATTTTTTGTTTTTGCTTAAGATAGCTAGAGTTTCTTTTGTTTATGGAGAAATTGAAATAGATTGATTCCTGAAAGCACCTCTTACAACTGACATTTGGAATGATGATGTGAAGTTGGAAGGGTCATGGTGAGGCAGGACTCGGTGTAGATTTCCCCTTCTCTGGCTGGGAAGATGGCTAGCTTCATGAGCACATTTTATCTGGAGACTCAGGCAATGTGTCTACCCAGGCTGAAGATTTAGGAGAGTCAGTAGAAAAATGTCATCTGGTTAGATCAGTTTGGATACTTTTTCAGCCTGGGATGAGTTACTATAAGTAAGAGACTACTGGCTCATCAGAAAGCAGAGAGAACAGAAACTGTTTAGGAAATCCCCTTATATCTATGGCCTATGATCAAAGAAAGTTAGTATCCAGATAATCTTGAGCTTTGCTCATTTGGCAAAGCTGAATTCTCTTCCCCAAGATAAAGTTAGTGGAAGCAAAGTCCAGGATACTGAAAACTTAAAAGGAAATAACAAGGGACTCAAGAAAAGCACTACTAAGCACCTTTTCCTGGGTCTTCATTGCCTGATAAAGTCTCCATTTAGCCCCACTTTGGAACCCAACCACTGACATACATGGGATGAGGGAGCACAGATTGGTTCTGTCTTTTCTAACTCAAGCTACTGCTTGTTATTGCCCCCAGGAAATGTCCAAACGGAGGCATTATAGGTAAGGACTAGAGATAAGGGCATAGATCTAAGGCCTGTTGCTATGAGAGAGGCCATTCTCTCTGTTAGATATAGATGGAGAGCCTACTAGATTTCTAAATAAATTGTATTCCTGGAAAAAATGATGACCAACCTAAGGCAGTCTCCAGGCCCCTGAACTCTTCTCTATAACCCCCACAGATGAGACCTCCCCATTGTCCTTCTCAGATGTGACCACAGTGGACACTGCACATTGTCTCCACTACCAGAAGAGAAAGGCAGAGTTAGCCACTTTGGCTACCCACAGATTTCACTCCATCACTGAAGCAGGGAGAGTTTTTATTCCTGGAAAGAAGGATGTGATCAACGCTGTTAGACAGCAACCATTCTAAGCTGATTCTTCTTCCCTTTTCTACATGGGGCTATTTTTTTTTTTTAATTAAGGTATATCCTGACCTCTTAACCGACTGAGCCACCCAGGCACCCCTAGTATATCCTGACCTCTTTGCACCATTGTAGCTTAGGTTAAATTTGTCATTTGGCAAAGTTGCCAACATGCAGGAGATATTCTGGACCAACCCAAGATTAATGAACAGCATTAGTAAGGGTTCTACAGAGAAACAGAACCAGTAGGATATATAGAGATATATAGAAAGAGATTTATTATGAGGCACTAGCTTATGTGACTATGGAGGCTGAGAAATCCCATGATCTGCTGTCTGCAAACTGGAGGCCCTGGAAAGCCAGTGGTGTAGTTCTAGTCCAAATTCAAAGGTATGAGAACAGAGGAGTCAAGGGTATAAGTCCCAATCCAAGTTCAAAGGCCCAAGAATCAAGAGCACTGATGTCCAAGAACAGGAGATGATGGATGTCTCAGCTCAAGCAGAGAAAGCAAATTCACTCTTCCTCTGCCTTTTTATTTTATTCAAGCCCTCAATGTATTAGCTGATGCCCACGTGCATTGGTAAGGGAGATCTTCTTTACTCAGTCTACTGATTCAAATGTTAATCTCTTCCAGAAACACACTAACAGACACATCTAGAAATAAGGTTTTACCAGCTATCCAGGGATTCCTCAGCCCAGTCAAGTTGACACATAAAATTAACCATCAAATGCACATTGCTGAGAGCCCCTAGAGCTGGGTGCAATAAGTGGCATAGAGTTAGGGAAGGGAGTTTTGGGGTATACACGGAAGAGTTGCACTATCATGAATGGGAACACTTATGTTGTTGTATGATGAGAGGAAGAGTGTGTGTTTGTGGATATTGAACTATCAGGAAGAATACAGCAGAAAACTATTGTTTTTGCTTGCCCAGCATCCCAATTTTCCTTCATAAAATATTTCTTCCCCCAGGCTTGAGCCAAACAGCTCTAAAAGGGCTGAACCTATACTTCTCAACTCAGCTGGCATGTAACCCAGATCTGATTGTGTTAATTTATTCCATCTCTCTGGCTCAATGAATGATTTAGGAAAGTTTATGCGATCCAAGTCAGATCAATAGAGTCAGCCACAGATTTTGATGGAATCATTGGGAAAGAGACATATTCTCTACACAGGGACTGCTTGGCTGATAGAAGGTAAATTTGCAGCTCTCAGGAAACAGCATGCCTCCTTTGTGCGGAGAAGGGTACTTGAGCCCAGGAAAGCAGATTGAGAAAAAGCTAAGTCTCCTTTGCTTAGCCATTTTGAGGAGGTGGGGTGGACATTTGTCTGGAGGCCAGCACTTTACGAACATTCTTCCTCTGTTAGGGAGTTTCCTTCCTCCCCAAGTTAAAAGTCAGAAATCGTGCTTCCCTAGGTTCCCCTGTAGCTGGGCACAAGCATGTGACCCAGGCCCCACCAGACAGTCTTGTGAAACCCTCTGAGAAGAGACTAATGTGAGGAAGAAATGCCATGTGGAATCCATTTTTGCCAATGAGAGGGACAGCGTTGCCACTTGGCCTTCAGAGGCAAAGCTGGTGAGTTTCTGGTAACAGAGCTGGCAAGAGCACTTGCCTCAGTGCTAGGAGGGGTTGTGGGGGCAGTAGCTGTGTCCCAGGCTAGCTCTGATGCCTCTTGGCAATTCTGTGACCTACCAAATATCCTTTGATAAAAATTTTTTTTGACTTAACCAATCAATTAGATTTGTCACCTCCAACTAAAAAATCCTCATAATTATGTAACAATCAATAAAAATCTGTTTATAGAGATGGATAAATGAATGGCAATTCTGGGAGGTAGGCATTATTACTCCTATTGCACAGATGAAAAATAGCCCTATGAGTATTAAGTGCATCCTGCCCAAGGTCATACAGCCAGTAAATCCTGAAGCAGAGATTTTCATTCTAGTCTCTCTCTTTTTTTAATCTCCAAAGTTCACCTTTTTTTTTAGTGTGGCATTTGAAACATGCTTTCAGAAATCATCTTGTGATGGAGAATAGATTGGCTTGCTCAGAATTCATCCCAATCTCCTTCTACTATGCCTTCCCATACTACAGAGGCTGGAAAGCTAAAGGCTTTCATCCTGATGGTGCAAATCAGGTACACAAAGTTTGGGGCCAAAAACTGAGGCTGCAACTTTCTGATTCCTGAATTGGCAAAAGTAGTGAGATCTTGAAGCTGGCAGGTGGAACATGGGCTTCTTGCTTACCCAGCTTCCTGAATGTTGAAGAGAGAGCTTTCTAGACAGGTCAGCTCTGTGGTAGTCTTCTGAAAGTCATTCCTGGAAGCCCAGCCTAGAGCCTATTCCTCTAGCCCTTCTAATTGTGAGCATCCAATTCCTTGCCTCCAATCCTTTTCTGTTTAACTACTAGACTGGCTCCTATTATCTGTTTCTGAATCCTGTCTAATACAAGCACATATAGAGGTCTAGTACAACATAAGTAAGCAGCACTGAATAGAAATTCTCATCTTTTCTCAGAGTCACAACTATAGGGGAAAATACGTATTCAAGATGAATTGAAATATTGAAATAAAAAGCACCATGGCCTTTCCAATATTGCCATACTTGTATCTCAAAAAACTGAGTGTATCAGTCAAGATACAGGAAGGCAATAGATGGTTCATTCAAACTTGAATAAAGACCAATTTTTAAAGATATGCATAGAGCATAGAGAACCACAGGGTTATGCACTGCCTGTAGACCTGAAGTAGCAAGAGGAAATAGTCTGTTATAGACTGAATGTTTGTGTTTCCCCAAAATTCATAGTGTTGCAATTCTAATGCCTAATATGATGATATTAGAGATAGGGCCTTTGGGAAGTAATTAGGTCATGAGGATGGAGCCCTTGTGAATGGAATTGGTGCCCTTATAAAAGAGACCCCAGAGAGCTCTCCCACCCTTTTTCCATCACATGAGGGTACGGCAAGAAGTCAGCAGTCTACAACCAGGGAGTGGATTCTCGTCAGACACCAAATCTGTCAGCACACTGATCTCAGACTTCCAGCCTCCAGACCTGGAATAAATAAATTTCTGTCATTTGTAAGTCACCTAGTCTATGGCATATTGTTACTGCAGCCCAAACAGACTAAGAGTTAGGTAGCGAGGATGCCTTCCAGGAGTTGTGACCTTGGTTGAGGGATGAAGCTAGCTCACGGCAACCTCACAGGCAGGGAGCAGGGAGGGGGCAACCTCACACTCTGCCCTCCTTTCATTTTCCTGCCCATTCACAGAATCCACCTGGAAGTCAGAGGACAAGAGCCTGTGTTGTAGTCCTCACAGGACAACCTTCCATGGTGGAGAACAATGGAGAGTCCATCTGAGGAGCAAATGAGAGATATCCAGTGCAGCAAGTAAAAAATCAGCAACACCCAGGGCAGTAAGAGATCATGAAGATTGTGGGTCGGAGTGTTTTGGTGCTACTGAATTTTTTAATGCTCACAGGTTGAGTGTATTCTTTCTTTTTAAAGATGCTCTACATGATTTGAAGGCATTTCACTCCAGTGTGAGAAGTGGAAGGCACCTTAGAGATCTCGATGAGCATTTCTCATTTCATAGATGAGGAAACTCAGAGAAATGAAATAAAATTCCTCCAAAGTCACATATCCAGAAACTTGCAGAACCAGGCGGCACACCCAAATCTAATGATGCCCAGTGCAGGGCTTCTTCCACATTCTGCAGCTACAATCCTTGCTGGACACAAGTTATGCTCATGACAAAGTGCCAGGCTGTGATGTGGCTGCAGTCTCAGTCTTGAGCATTCCTCTGCCTTGGTTTTATTTTTCTCTTCATTTTGAACACTTACCTGAAAGGCTGAATTTCAAAGACACTTCTCCTAAAAATAACTAAAAGATACACAGGAGGAAATTAGCATAATGTATTTTATCTATAATTTACAGTGTGTAATCTAGAAACGTGCAACAAAGCAATGCTAGTAGTGCAGAGAAAATTCCCCTGGGATATTTGGTTCCATTTTAAAACACCTCAGTATGGGGGGATGTGGGAGCAGCAGCCTGTGACACACTTCCATCAGGGCAAAATGTTATTCTAGTGATTCACAGCGAGAGGCCTGACAAACACTTTGAGTCGATATAAAGGTTCTTGCCATCAGGATAAAATGAGAATTGCAGTGGGTGGTCCCATTCTAGCCTCATGTCTCCTTCTACTTCTGTCCTGGCTTAGGTGGTTGCCCTGGAAACAGTAGGGTGGCAAACAAAACCATTTGGAACAACTTTTAGGGAGCCTTATGCATGAAGGCCTAATTTTTATTTGCTGCTGTCTTTTTTCTCTTCTTAAAGGGTGACTTTTCCAAGGCTATCATTCTCTGAGAGGGTGTGCTCTTTGGACTACCTTGGAAGTTGATTCACTCTAAAGTCTTTGGCAAGGTCCAGTTGGAGGGCTGGCCAGAGTTTGGCAGATAGCAGGGGAAGGGGGCTTTATTTCTCATTATTCAGCTTTGGATCCCAACACAGATGGTCCTGATCTCCTCCTCCCCCACCTAAGAATTTTTCTAAAATGACACCCAAGTTTTTCTTGGCAGAAGTTATAATTCCTGGCAAACAGTTCATGCAGCTCTAATTATGATGACAGCTTTAATGGAGAAGATAATCATATTAAATGGTTCTTATTCAGTTCCATGTGATGAATTAGTGATTACCATGAAATGTGTTAAGCAGCCAAAAGTCAGGGA
Organism: Leptonychotes weddellii; assembly: GCF_054177405.1. Lineage (NCBI taxonomy): Eukaryota > Metazoa > Chordata > Mammalia > Carnivora > Phocidae > Leptonychotes > Leptonychotes weddellii. The sequence continues at coordinate 86,340,167 of NC_138377.1, forward strand.
AAGGGATGATGTACTGAGCTACAAGTTAAGGTCTGAGGGATTCCAAAACTTGTGGGAGGTAGGACAAAATGACCTTTAAAGAGGAGATGCTGATTTTAATGTCTCTTGTGGCTCATATACTGAGTAAGAAACCCCCTTTTCCTAATGTGTATGGGAAAGAAAAAATTATTCTGACACTTGTTAAAATGGTAAGTCTCCTGTATCAGAAGACTTTATTCAAGACTATTGCAATAGGAGCTGCTTCTATTGCAATAGGACAGAGATTGGATTCAACTCCCAATACAACAAAGACAAACAGGCAGTTATTAGCCAAAGTGCAGAGTTGGGGGGTCAATGGATAGAAAACTACTGATAGGAGACATCAAGAGCACAGGGATTCTTTTTTTTTTTTTTTAAGATTTTATTTATTTATTTGAGAGAGAGAATGAAAGCACAAGAAGGGGGAGGGTCAGAGGGAGAAGCGGACTCCCCGCTGAGCAGGGAGCCCGATGCGGGACTTGATCCTGGGACTCCAGGATCATGACCTGAGCCGAAGGCAGTCGCTCAACCAACTGAGCCACCCAGGCGCCCACAGGGATTCTTTTTTAAGAGGATTCCTGCAAAAGGCTGGTCATGGACTTATACATCAATGGTGAGGGATGAGGGACTTGACCAGACACGGCGGGGCAGGGAGTGGTGAGGTGATTAGATATCAATGCTGGGGGTACTCTTCATAAACTTATTTAGCAGGATTCTTGTTAAAACTGGACTAGGCATGCCAAAGAAGGACAGGGCCAAGACTAAGGCCTGAGAGTCTTTGTCAGTCTCTCCTCCTGATCAAGGAAAAGAGAGACATTCTTCTTTCCTCTGAACAATTTAAGTCCATTTCTTGCTCAGTCTCCTTTTGTTATAAGGACCAGCTGAACCATCTGTTGGGACTTGGGAGTAGAGGATATTTACTGGAGAGTGCAAATAATCAAGCATTAAATGTGGGAAATTTCTATGAAAATAAAAAGAAAAATAAAGATTAAGGTTGAAGCAGACTATAAACCCAGTTTCTGAGTCCAGGGGGCAGCCAGTTGAGATTTCTAGATGCTGGGCTGGAAGCATCTTTAGGTGGTGAAATGAGTCTACAGTGATGATCTGGTAGATTTCTTAGGCTGCAGTTTGAATGTCTTGTGATGGTATAACATCAGGGTCATGGTTATTTCCCAGAGCAGAGCATGGAAGAAATGGCACTTTCCATAAACTTCCTGAATGGCCTCCACAGCAGCAGCTCCAGGCTTAAAGGTTACCCATCATCCAGTGTCAGCTTGCAGGACAACCTAGGATCCCAGGAAGGCTCCAGGCAGTCAGGTTTGAGTTCTCAGTGACACCAAGATACGCAGGTGGGAGAAAAATTGGAAACATTCCTTTGGACAGTTGTATAGCCAGATACTGGAGAAAATTAGGAGAATTGAGTATTTGGGAGGGACTAACAAAATATGCAAGTTGGCAGGACTCAGTCCAGTCTGTACGTATATAACAAAACCTCAAAGACAATGACTGGGACTAGAAGCTGATAGTCCACAAAGTTGTGCTATAGTTTTTCATTGTAGCATAAAATTTCTCTCTACACTCACGCTTTTTTTCACCAAAGTTAACCAAAGTAAGATTATTCTTGTTTACAAAATGAGTCTGGTCACATTAGATTTGGCCTACTATTTACATAAGTGTAGCAAGAAGAGTAACTGACCACATAGACCTTTGAAAGTTTGCTTTGCTGGAACTTTTCATAAGGAAACTCAAATTAGACTTTTAATAGTCTCTCAAGGCTAGGAAGCCAAGACAAGAATTTGCCACCAGATTTCACTTGCAGGATCTATAGATTTGGGGGAATTTCTCTGTGCTCTAGGTCCCCAAAATATCTTAAGCTTCCTGGGCCTGCCAGGAAGTAACCTTCCTTACTCACCGACAAGGCTGGGAACCCTGTAAACCATACCAGCCCAGTTTTCCCAAAAGGGCTTTGTAAGCATTAGCTCCATAAAGTCAGCCTTAGTTCCATGAAACTATTTGGTCATAACTGATTCTATGTACATGAGTCTTAAAGATGACATTCCACTCAAAGCCTCGGTTATATAACCAATGTTTCCAACTATGTCCTGTTCAAGGAGGAGAGATTCTTACTGAACTTATGCAAATAATTATATCGCCATGAAAATAAGAATACTCAGGTAAGAGTTTCTGAATTCTGGAGGAATCAGCCAGGGAGAAAAGATAAATGTTTCATTTCTGTTTACAAAAAATATTATCTACTAAATTGTTGTGAGCTATAACTTAAAAGAAAAGGAAAAGGAATTCCTTAAATCCAGCAGCAATCTTCCAAACAAAAATCATAATCACCCTTCATCAGTTCATTCAGTTTTATGTAATTAATTCTTTTTTTTTTCTTAAAGATTTTATTTATTTATTTGAGAGAGAGAGAGAATGAGAGACAGAGAGCATGAGAGGGAGGAGGGTCAGAGGGAGAAGCAGACTCCCTGCCAAGCAGGGAGCCCGATGCGGGACTTGATCCCAGGACTCCAGGATCATGACCTGAGCCAAAGGCAGTCGCTTAACCAACTGAGCCACCCAGGCGCCCTTACGTAATTAATTCTTGTTCTGCTTGGTCTTGGGTTAGCAGTTTTATGAACCCATCAGTTTCTCCACCAAAGTTCTAGGCTGCTTTCTCAGTCAAATGGTATGGTCTTAAAGTAATTTAAGCACTGCCATCAGAAGCCTACATCCCAGAGACCTGTTCTAGTCCTTTCCATGGGTCTCTTTCCATTCCTTTTGGTTAAAGATAAAGCACTCTGGCCTACAGCTAATTGCAAGTGCTTTCAGAGAAGAATCAGAGTAAAACAAAAACTGTCTATTAATGACAAAAGATTTTAAGTGGTTAAAGATCTGAGGAGAATTCACCATAAAAATGATGCAATTGATAAGGGAATTTGGTTATTTCCGTGGTTTAGAACATTTAAAATAATAACTAGAATTATGACTGGTAACATTATACCAGAACATATCATGGACAGTGAGGGTATTGACAAACTTCATACAATTTCTGAAATGTTTGTATTAGTAATATTTTATCCATACAAATAAAACCTAGAGAAGGTTAAAGTATCTTTTATTTGACAATACTTTTCATGCAACTGAACATATCTAAACCTAATTGTTTCTTGGCATCTCTCTTTTTCAAAATAAAAGAAAAAAATCCTTTAAGATTTTGAAAGAGCCATCTGAGAAATCTCAAGTTCAGTTCAAGATCAAGATTTCATTTAGGATTTGATTCTGGGAGGACAAAATTGTCCAAAAGATCAAAAGGTTTGAATACTCGACTAAAGACAATCCCAGGTTACTATGAACAATACTTAGCTACCTATTTAGCCAGAGTTACAAGAAAAGAATTCAAAAGTAAATAGAGGACAGAACATGACGGTGAAAGTTTTTAAAAGTTAGCTCTTTTAGAAGTGAGAAGACTTGGGGATGCCTGGGTGGCTCAGTCAGTTAAGCATCTAACTTTGGCTCAGGTCATGATCTCAGGTCATGATCTCAGAGTCCTGGAATGGATCCCTGCTTTGGGCTCCATGCTCAATGGGGAGTCTGCTTCTCCCTCTTCCTCTGCCCCTCTGCCTGCTTATGCTTTCTCTCTCTCTCAAATAAATAAATAAAATCTTTTTTAAAAATTATCTCAATATTTAATGAATATTTGACATAGCATATCTCTAAGGTTGGAAGTTACAAAAAGGATTTTGGAAATTGTTTTTAGGCAAATGTAACATTAGACAAAGCTAGCCCTCATCTCAAGTTATTTCCCTGTTAAATATTTTGTACAGTACATGCACGTTAGGCAAGTATCAAAAAAAAAAAAAAAAAGAAAGAAATCACAAAAGCAAAGAAATCTAAAAATGGTTAAATACCAAATACTTGTATTATACTTAATACTGATAACTCAGAAGGCAGAGCTGTTCTTATTAAATAGTATTAAATTAGTCTTATTTACCAAAGATTTTCCCAAACCACATAAACTTGAAAAGCATTTGGGTTAGTTTCTATATTTCTGAGAGATTTAGGAATATTTAATTTATATAAGCACTTATTTATCTCTAAGCCAATTTATGAAACTTCTTCACAAGATTTTATAAATTTTTTTGGTAATACCATCTAGACGTAGGAAAATATCACATATATATAACATACATATACAAACATAAGTATATAATCATACAGATGCAAATAGAGATCCTGTTGCTTTCATTCTAACACTGTAGCCATGAGGGATGCCTAGGTGGTTCAGTTGGTTAATCATCTACCTGTGGCTCAGGTCATGATCCCAGGGTCCTGGGATCAAGCCCTGCATCAGGCTCCTTGCTCAGTGGGGAGCCTGCTTCTCCCTCTGCCTGCCACTACCCCTGCTTGTGCTCTCTCTCTCCCTCTGACAAATATATAAATACAATCTTTAAAAAAATAAAATAAAATTGTAGCCATGAGTCAGGTAAACATAGCAATAAAAAAAACTCACTGGTTTATATAAAATAATTGGCTCTTGTTTTTGATCCACTTTATATTTTTATCCCAAATTGTGTTTCTGACAGATGGAACAAGTTAAGGTTACCTGCTCAATTGATAGTTAATGCTTTTTATCAATATTTGTGGAGGATACGTTTAAGATTTTGTTTTGCCCTGCATGTATTTTCTTTGGGTGGTCCGTAGGTCTCCTGAGAGCCCCCAGTGGAGGACGGGGGATGTAAAGTTCAAAGTTCAAGTGACTAGAAGAAAATGAGGGGCTGGAATGGGAAAGAGAAAGTCTTGCAGGGGTGGACAGAGAGATGGAGGAGGTAGGGGCTTGAAGGCAATCCTATCAATGGATTCAAAGGAATGGAGGACTGAAGGTGGTAAAAAGAAGAAGGAGGAACGGAAACAGTGCTGAGAGAGAAATCTTAGAGGAACCAGTTTGGGGAAGTCATTGAAATTCCCAATTATCCTTAGTAAAATTATTCCAACAAGAAAGGAAGTAGAGAGCTACTGCCATGGTGGTGGGACATATAGTCATCAGGGGTATGAGATGGGGGTTTCAGTCTATGGAGAAGCTCCCTTGTTCTTCACTCATGATACTTTGCTAACAAAGAAGCCTGGGACTCTAACCCAGCCTCCATTTGCCTGGGACTCTAACAGAGTTTCTAGAGTAGAGGCCTCCAAAAGAGTCAGGAATTTGCCACTTCAAGAGTCAGGGAGTAAATTCCCACTCAGAAAGATCCAAGAAGACATCCATCCAGAAAGATGCTTGCTTAAACAGGCACTTTTCAACCAAAGAATCCTGGGACTCTAACCTAGCCTCAGAGGATATACTCAGAATCTTAAGAATCAAAATCTGCCCTTACCATGCTTTAACAGTCTGTCATCCAGAGCAATGGCTCAGGAGTTGTACTCACCATTGGATCCCTAATCAGTCAAGAGTGAAACAAAGTCTTCAGACGTGTGCATTTGAGGTCCTGGAGGAGAGGTTCCAGGGGTCCAATGATGAATTTAATTCTGTACCAAGTCATGGCACCGTAACTGTAAAAGAAAAGAATTATTCAGACACTTATTAAAATGGTAAGCAAGGCTCAGGTCTTGATCTCAGGGTCATGAGTTCAAGCCCTGTATTGGGCTCCCCACTGGGCATGAAGCCTACTTAAAAATAAAAATAAATAAATAGGGGCACCGGGGTGGCTCAGTTATTAAGCATCTGCCTTTGGCTCAAGTCATGATCCCAGGGTCCTGGGATGGAGCCCCACATTGGGCTCCTTGTTCAGCGGGAGCCCTGCTTCTCCCTCTCCCACTCCCTCCGCTTGTGTTCCCTCTCTCGCTGTCTCTCTGTGTCAAATAAATAAAAAATCTCTAATAAATAAATAAATAAAATGGCAAGGAAGACTTTATTCAGGACAATTGCAATAAGTGCACTGTAGTAGGGGAGAGATTACAGCAAAGACAGCAGGGGATTTATAGCCAATAGGCAGAGTGAAGGGGTCAGTGGATGGAAAATTACTAAGAGGAGATTCAAGGGTAAGGGGATTCTTACTAAACCAACTTGATAGCATTCTTGCTAAAACTGGGATAAGGATGGGGGCCAAGGTGGAGACCTCATAGAGAAAAGGGCTCAGAGAAGCCTGACTGAACTATGGTCAAAGATAAAGTATGTCATGTCCACCACTAATACACATACTTCTACAGACAAAGGTAAGAATGGAAAGGAAGGAAGGAAAGAAGGAAGAAAAGGCTTATAAAATTGCCTTCTTAACTCAGACTATTTTGAGTGCTACCACATATTTGTCTGTGGGTGAGAAATTTGATCTTTCTCAATAGCCAAAAGATATTTAGGGCCAAGGCTTTAAAAATAAGGAGGGGATCAAATTGAGTAACATAGTTACAACTACAAAGCAATAAGCTGGCTTTTCTTGTGTGTGGTTTACAAATAGGATGACCAAACTCGACCCCTTTTGCCTGGCACTCTCCCAGTTTGAGGACTGAAATCTCCCTCAGTTCCAGGTAAGCCAGGGAAGTTGACCCTAGGCTACTCAGTTTTAAAACTCAAAAGTCCCACATTCTGGGAAACCCTTCAGTGCCAGACAAACTGAGACGGTTCATCACCCTGTGTGTAAAGAGCTCTGAAGGTACTTCAACAAGAAGTTCTGAAAGCATTTTCAGTCATGGCACATGACAAACTGGATGTTTGGCTTTCAATATAAGGATTGGGTTTTGTTTTGTTTTTTTTTTTTTAAGATTTTATTTATTTATTGGAGAGAGAGAGAGCAAGAGAGCAGGAGCAGAGGGGAGGAGCAGAGGGAGAGGGAGAAGCAGGCTCCCCACTGAACAGGGAACCTGATGCCGGGCTCGATCCCAGGACCCTGGGATCATGACCTGAGCCAAAGGCAGATGCTTAACTGACTGAGCCACCCAGGTGCCCCAGGAGTGTTTAAACAAGAAAAAAAAAAAAAGCCTCATTTGTTTATTCACATATTATGTAGGAAAATAAATATTCACCCTGATTCCTATTTAGTGAAAAGTATGTTTACTTAGCTACTTTAATGCAAATAAAAGCCCAAACACCTCTCCACAAATGCTTGGCTGAACAAAGCTTGTTTACCAAATTAAAATACTTGTGTATAAGTATGCATGTTTTCTTTTTAAATTAATATATCTCTTTATGTTTTGCTGCAAAATTCCTACTAGAAAAAAAGACATTCAAATTTGCTATTCATTCATCTGTAAGCTACAGTAACTATAGTCGCTAGGTGTGGGAACCAAAGTGTGTGTACATGTGAGTGGTCTTCCATGGGGAAGCGACCTTCTTTACCCTCATTGTCTCCAAACTCTAATTTATCTGTACTTTCACTCATTTTCCCAAAGGGTGTGTTGTTCCTTTAGAAGGCTTTTTTTTTGGTGGGAGGATGCTAGAGGTGGATAAAGAGGATTAGATGATAGCAAAACCTTGCTCAGAAAGCTCTGTTGTTGCTGTTCTGCTCTGATTAGTCAAAAACACCTTAGGGTGACATTAGTTTATCCTTTCAAAATCTATCTTATATGCTTTCTATATGTTTTCCCATTTGTGTGAGGACCTCTCGCCCTAACAAGTGGTGGTCAGGATAGCTGGGAAGGGATGTGGTAGCTGGGACCCTGTCACTTGTCTGAGGCTCCCTGGAGCTGAAGAGGAAGAGATTCCAGAGGAAGCAACTTAGAGAGAGGCTGAATTTAAAACCACTTAATGCCAAAGTATCTAAATATGAGGACAAACTGGGAAAACCACTGAAAACGAGGAGGTTAGAAATAGAGTGTACAAGCAGAAACGAAAAATTAAGGTACCTGCCTGATGGCAGTGGACATTTTAACCAGGACTTGCTCTTCTTCCACTCTGCATTCTACTAGACTCCGTTGTCCAGTGTGGGTGGCTACAAAGACTTACCTGTTCAGGGTTCTGAGTGTGGGGGAGGGAATTTCCTGTGTTTGGTTCTCTAACTTGCTTCCCTTCTCATGATCAAAGTACCAGGGCTGGCTGTGGTACTGCTGGGAATCCAGAACCTTTCAAAAGATTTTTGGGTCTTCCAGCTTGGTTGTCAGGGTAAACTGATGGAGTTCTGGGTTGAAGGCAGGGTGTGTGGGAGCTGGGCTAGTGGAGCTAGTGGAAAGAGACTTCATCTCTCCTTTTACTAAGAAAGGAGCAACCAGAAGACGGCTATGACAATTTCACATCATCACAGTTACTAATTTTTGCCTCTTTCCCTTATGGCAGAAGAACTGTCCTGGAGTGTAGGTCCTCTTAGACTACACTTAGACTCATTTAAGCCCTGGACACCCTCCAACTGATTCAAAGGCTTTGCTCTTTCCATCATCTACTCTCTTTAGGATTTCCACATTTCCTCTGTCTAGTAGAACTTTTCTGTCTGCATATAAAAATGCTAGAATATCTCCCACTTTAAAATAAATCTGTCCTCCCATGAATCTATGCCCTTCTCCACCTACCCCACCCTGCTGCTCAGATCCACCTATATCACCATTCCTAAAATCAGTGGTCAAAACTGAATGTCTCCACTTTCTCACTTCAGAGTCTCTTTTCAGTCTTCTCCAATCATTTTCTCCAATCATTGTCTTCCCTACAACTCTACTGAAGCTCTTCTTCTCAGGAGCACCAATGAGCTCCATCTCTCTAAATCCACTGAACCATTCCCAGTCCTTCCATCTCCCTGGATCTCTCAGCAGCATTTGACTCAGTAGATCACTTGGCTTCTGAGTCAAATACTGTCTCAGCCTTCCTCCTACATTCCTGCTTGGCTTTTTCTTACTCTGCTGGCTCCTTCCACTCATTCCTGATTTTTAACTTTGTCTAAACCTCTTCTGTTCTTTAAATACATTCACTCACTTTGGAGGAGATTTATCTAGTCCCATGGCTTTCATTTCCTTCTCCCTGTCAGTAATTCCCAGATCTATATATTCTTCAGTCCTGATATTTCCCCTGAGCTCCATACTTAACAAACATATCGTGCCACCTACTTGACATTTCCATTAGATGTCTAATTAGAATTTCAAGTCGAACATTTTTTTATTTTTTTATTATTTATTTATTTATATATTTGAGAGAGAGAAACAGCAACAGCATGAGAGGGGAGAGGGTCAGGGGAGAAGCAGGCTTCCCGCTGAGCAGGGAGCCCGACGTGGGACTCGATCCCAGGACTCTGGGATCATGACCTAAGCCAAAGGCAGTCACTTAACCAACTGAGCCACCCAGGCACTCTTGAACATTTTTTTAAATAGAACTGGATTTTATCTCCCAAACCTGTTTCTCCCACAGTTTCCTCCTCTGCAGCTACTAGCTTTACCATTCACCTATGCTATGTTCTGAATGTGTCCCCCCCAAAACTCATATGTCAAATCCTAACCCCCAAAACTGATGGTATTAGTGGGTGAGGCCTTTAGGAGGTGCTTAAAAACATTCATGAATGGGATTAGTGCCATTATAAAAGAGCTCCAGAAACATCCCTAACCCCTTCCACCATGTGAGGACACAGCAAGGACTGGCTATGAACCAGGAAGAGGGCCCTCACCAGAAGGTGACCATGCTGGTGCCATGATCCAGACTTCCAGCCCCTGGACTGTGAGCAATAAGTGATTGTTGTGTAAAGATACCCATTCTGTGGCATTTTGTTATAGAAGCCTGAATGGACTAAGAAAATACAGTACCTCAGAATGTAAACTTAAAGCCCATTCTTAACCACTCTATTCTTCTTACACCTAGATATCATACAAATCCAATTGTGTGGGTCCCTATATGTGCCTGATGGCTAGGGCCGGGTGTCCTCAGAATTCCCAGCCAGATGATTTCCAGGATTAGTGCTATAAGTCTTCATTCATGGTTCCATGCTTTCCAGGATTGGGTATGAAATGGTAAACCCAAAGTGCTTGAAAAAGATGACACTGATGCAAACTGAGTCTCTGCATTTATCTTAGCCACTTTAGTCTCTATGACAAGTGATCTTTTTCCCAAGAAGGATGAGCAATTGAATTTTTCCAGTAGCCAATTTCCCAGGGAAGGAACCCCAAGGGGTGGAGGCATGAGGGTTGGGTCCTCTTGGGATCTAATGTTTCCAATCTGAATGGTTGGAGACATTCATATGGATTGGGCCGGATCAGGTAGGCTAGTGGAAGGTTGGAGGAATTAAGCAAGGCTTATTGGAAAGCTGCATCTCCCTCTGGGAACGAAAAAAGGCCTCTTTCCCTTTTGAAAGTGTTAGTTATTCTAACAGCCAAGGAAAAGAAATCTGTAATGAATTTTGTAATAAATTCCAGGAATTGCTAAATATATGTAATGAACCATGTGGGCTCTTACTGTAGGACCATGAACACTTGAAGCGCAATGCAGAAGTCTTGGCTGTACAGAATACAACCCAGAAATTCCTCCATTTTCTTGAACATGTACTTTTCAGCATTGGCCTGCAGGTGGGGCTGTAGCCCACAGAGGGACTAAACGTTCTACAGTATGGCAAGGGACTGATTGGATGTTAGATCCAGATAAGTAATTAGGATATTGCCCAAGTAGATCTTGCCTCCTTGATTCCAGATGTGATTCATTCAGCACAAGAAGATGACTAAGGCACTGCACAGTCCAAATGACACCATAATCTGACAGAGTGAGCCTCTCCCATTGTTTTCAAAGCTTTTGGACCAGTACACGGAAGTATCTACAACCTCCTCCATGTCCAGGTAGGTGATAAGAGAAAAACTGCCTTCTGGATAAGCCCCAATGAACTGCCCATGTGAAGTTGCTAGTGCCTTTGAAGAAAGGACATCTATCTATGAGTAAAGTGGCCAATTCTCTGATAATGCTCCTTCCTAGGCTCAAAACAGCAGGTTAGCATCCCCACTCCATCTCCTGCCACGTCGTCCACCTCCGCTAAAGCTTGTGAAAAGTACTGTTGCCCATAACTGGCTGGGCAGGAAGGCAAACATATTTGGAGTAGGGTCACAAATTCATTCACTCTGCCCTTAGATGTGCAAAGAAAATGCAGCTTCTTTATTTCCCTGTGATACATCTGCTCATCCACAGAGAACTAGGAAAAAGAACCCTACATTTATCCCATTCAGTTAAATTTAGTTCAATTCAATAATTCAGATAAGCCCTTTATGTGAATTCTCTTTCATTTCTTTAAGTAAAATGGTAAATCTTTCAAATTTTCTCTTCATCTCTTTGTGTCCTTCAAGACAGCATCTGTGTGTATTGGGGTCTATAAAGGTTTAGATGACCCATAGCAGCAGAGATGAGATCATCTGGATCTTCACTGGTGAATAGTGGAGTGGTTGGATTTTCTGTTCCTTGGACTGGTGACCACTAAAGCATAGTTTTTCTAGTGTAGCTTTTTTTTCTCTCTCTCTCCTTTTTTAAGATTTTATTTATTTATTTATTTGTCAGAGAGAGGAGAGAGCACAAGCAGGGGGAGCGGCAGGCAGAGGGAGAAGCAGGCTTCCCGCTGAGCACGGAGCCCGATGCGGGACTCAATCCCAGGACCCTGGGATCATGACCTGAGCCAAAGGCAGACGCTTAATGACTGAGCCACCCAGATGTCCCTCTGGTGTGGCTTTCTGAGATGAAGTACTACCTATCTCTGAAATCTGTAGTTCTGGCCTTCTCAAAGTTCATATTCAGCTACCTTTTTGTTTTGACCAGAGTCCTCCAAAGTACTTCTGTGCTCTCAAAACACATGGAACTTGCTGGGTCACTTGTACACCAGGTCATGTGGGCCCAGGAGGGAGCTCAAGCTCATCTATTAACTCACCTCCCACTACACCTCCTCACTGTCATTCCTAGCCAAGACTCTGACCTTTGACCTTGCTTCTGCTCTGTCTTCCTTATTCCATAATCCTTTAGAACTGGAAGAAGCAGTCTTTAGACAATTCATTCGTCCATGTAATATTTCCCTTGTAGGTTATAGAAATTAGACTCATGGCTTAGCTTCCATAGTTAGAAAGGATATCTTCTCTACCCTTAAGAAAAAACACTGTGGTTTGAGTTCCCCTATCTAGTTCTAGATATGCCTTAAATCTGAAAGCCTAGTTTTAAGACTTGATGTAGAGTCAGTACAAAATATAACCAAAGTCTCAAAGGTCAGAAATTACTTTGTTCTATAGCTACACACTGTCCAGTATGGTAGCCAGTAGCCCCATATGGTTAACTTTAAATTTAAAATAATTAAAATTAATTAAAATTTAGAAATACAGGTCCTCATACTAGCCACATTTCAAGTTCTCAGTAGCCACATGTGGCTAGTGGCCACCATATAGGACAGCAAGAATACAGAATACTAACGTCATTGTTAATGTAATGAAAGTTCTATTGGATGGCTATTCTAGAGTCAAACCCACTTCCCTTTCCTGAAGCACTAAGATACTTCATGGAGAAGGAAGCTTCCCATAACGTAAGTTTTGCAGGATATGGCACTACATCTAAAAAAATATTTTTAAATAATTACTCCTAATAGTTGTTGCCCAGGACTCCTAAGAGGTTGGGTTAGTCAATAAGTCCCACCTACTTCTCCAAGAGTCGGTGATGTTCTCTGTTTCTCCTAAGGAGAGGGTACATAGTTTGTGGAGCTTAGTGCAAATTCAAAATTTTTAAATTTTATTCAAAGTTATTTTAAAATGTCAAGATAGTAGTAACAGAGTATTAATGCAGTTACTGACTTTTCTGAGTGAGGGGCCAGTATAACTGCATAGGTCTCACACCTACGAAGCTGGCTTTGTTCAAGATAATTGTACCTAAAAAAGAAATCAAGGCAGCCCTGTGGGCTCACTGGGGAATTTGCTCATGAGTGGCAATGCCAGAGACCACAGCTGGGCCAGTGCTGGCCACACTCAGATGTTAATTCAGACAGCTGCCCAGGGAATGCCTGTAACTGGAGGGAGCCACCTAGCCAAAAAGAAGAGACAGGAAATAAGGGCCCCAACATGTGGTATTGGAAAGCCCAATGCTTGAAGGTCTTGGCATGTCAACTGCTTCCAGCTGGGTATGTTTCCAACCAAACCAGGGCCATGTGCAGCCAGGAAGGCTGAGATTTGTCATGACCGTCATTTTAGAAGCTACTGGAGGACAGGGGAAAGGCCACACACCCAGAAACTTCAGCTTTCCTGCTTGGACAGCTGATGTATGGTATCCAGGAACTTGTGCACAGGGGAGGTCTTCCCTGCCTCAATCTGAGAGACAAGGGGATTTGAGGAAAGGCCAGAACAACAGTCACTCAAAACTTCAAAATGAATCATCAATGCCAAGGAATAAGATGGAAAAAAAAAATCTACTTGTAAGTTGGCTAAGCAGAAGCTGAGGAAAACAGACAAAAACTAAAAGATCTGAGGTGGAAGGTGAGACTTGGAACCTGTAAACATTCTGTAAGATAAGTAAATTAACTCCCACAGCTTCTTAGAGTGTAGCAGATTGGTACCTACAGGGAAATGCTGGTTAAAATTCAATAAAAAATAATTTTTTAACAAACAGCTGAGCTCAAAAGGAAAAAAAAAAGGTCTCAGAATAAAAAGAGAAAAGAAAACCATAGTGGTTTCAGTGTGAGTTGACCCTCTGATTCACTTGATGGTCTAAACAGTTCTTGTTCAAGGTTTTCTTCAGGTGTCCTTGTCTGTCATATCGATCCCCCACCTTGGGCAAAGACCTGGCCCTGAGCCCAGCCCAGGCTCTTGGCCACCCTCTCTGTTCAAGTTTAGAAGCTGAATAAAGGATCTCCCTGAGCTTCCTGAAACACAGATTCTGGGGACCCAAGTAATGTCCTTGAATGAAGACCCCTGAAGTATGAAAAGAGTAGAAAAGTCCAATCACTCAGCCTGGGAAAGCAGTAGGGAAGCTTGCGGTTTTAATTTCTCACATGGGACTTTTAAATTTTTATCCTAACCCTAGGCAGATAGCAAAGTTCTAGTAGAGAGGAAAGAGGAAAATACATTTTAAAACTAGATCAACCTAGGGGCGTCAGTTAAGCGACCAATTCTTGGTTTTGGTTCAGGTCATGATCTCGGGGTCATGAGATGAGCCCTGCATTGGGCTCTGCACTCAGTGTGGAGTTGGCTTGAGATTCTCTCCGTTTCCCCCTGCCCTCCCCCTCTGCCCCTTCTCCCATGCAAATGTTCTCTCAACCTTTCTAATAAATAAATAAATAAAATCTTAAAAAAAAAAAAAACTAGATCAACCTAATAGAAAGTAGAGAAGAAAAAAATCAAAATTAAAGAATGGTAAATAGAAAACAACATAATGAAGTCTAAACAGGTCAATAATCAAAGTATATAAATATTAATATACTGACCTTGCCTACTAAGAGACAGAGATTTTCATAAGAACTTTTAAAAATTCAACCATGTACTGCTTATTAAGAGACACACCTAAAACATTATGATGGAGAGATCATTATGTAAGTGGTAACATGTACTAAAAATTTAATAAAAATTAAACAAATATAATAATATCAATATCAATTTTTTAACTTTAAGCCAAAAGGAGGGTTATTATATGAAGATACAAGGATAAACAGAATAATTCACATTGAAGAAATAGTCATTTGGAACCTCAAACGTATTTTTTTGTGTGTGGGGGGGTATATGTGTGTGTAAATCAAAAATCATAGTTGTAGAAGACATAAACAACATAAGTAATCCTACACCCAAGATTCAAAATACACATTATTTCTAGCACACATGAAACATTTATAAAAATTTACTATAATATGTCAAAAAGCAAATTCCAAATAAATACTAATGACCCAGAATCATATAAAACATGTTCTCTGATAACAATGAGATAAAATTAGAAATCAATATAATAGTTACACTGTCCTTTTCATGTTAGAAGCTTCTAAATATAGGGCACCTCGGTGGCTCAGTTGGTTAAGATCTGCTTTCAGCTCAGGTCATGATCTCAGGGTCCTGGAATCGAGACCCACACTGGGCTCCCTGCTCAGCGGGGAGTCTGCTTCTCCCTCTCCCTGAACCCCTCCCCCCTGCTCCTTCTCTCTCACTCTCTCTTTCTCTCTCTCTCAAATGAATAAATAAAATCTGTTAAAAAAGAAGCTTCTACCTAATTATTAAGTAGGGGAGAAAAATAAATGAAAATTACCAAATGCCCAGATAATGAAAACACTAGTACCAAAATGTGTGGTATGCAATTTAAGCAATATTTAATAGGAAATTTAGAGCTTTAAATGCATATAAGAGAAGAGAAGGAAGCATATACCTCAAAAGCTAATTAGAACAGAGAATGCAAAAGAAAAGAAATAACAAAAGGAAGAGAAAGAGATGAAAGGGGAGAAATCAATAAGGAATCAATAGACCCAAAAGCCAGTTCTTTCTGAAGACTAATAAAATAGGCAAACCTGGCAAAATCGATTGACAGAAAAAGTGAAAAAGTGGGGGAAAAAAGGGACATGACTACAAATAGTCAAAGTTTTTAAAGACCCTAGAAAATACAATGAATATCATTACACAAATAAATTTGACAATTTAATGAAATGGACAGTTCTTTAGAGATATAAAAAATCAGTAAAATTGACTTGAAAAAGAAATGGCAATCTTCATATTTATTTATACCCATTAAATAAATTGAATCTGTAATTTTAAAAAATTGTACCCATTAAGTATGTCTCCTCAGGCAAGAGAAACAAAAGCAAAAATTAACTATTGGAATTATTCCAAAATAAAAAGCTTTTGCACAGCAAAGGAAACCATCAGCAAAACAAAAGAGCAACCTACTAAATGGGAGAAGATATTTGCAAATGATATAGCCGATAAGGAGTTAATATCCAAAATATATGAAGAACTTATACAACTCAACACCAAAAAAACAATCTAATTAAAAATGGGCAGAGGACCTGAATAGACATTTCTCCAAAGAAGACACAAAGATGGTCAACAGATAAATGAAAAGATGCTTGACATCACTCATTATCAGAGAAATGCAAATCAAAGCCACAATGAGATATCACCTCATACCTGTCAGAATGGCTGAAATCCAAAACACAAGAAACAACAAGTATTAGTGAGGACATGGAGAAAAAGGAAACCTCCTGCACTGTTGGTGGGAATACAATTTGGTGCAACCACTGTGGAAAACAGTATGGGGGTTCCTCAAGACATTAAAAATAGAAATATCATATGATCCAGTAATTCTACTACTGGGTATTTACCCAAGGAAAATGAAAATATTAATTCAAAAAGATATATGAATCCCTGTGCTCCTGGAAGCATCATTTACAATAGCCAAGATATGGAAGCAAGCCAAGTATCCACTGACAGACAAATGGCTAAAGATGGGGCATATATATACAATGGAATGTTACTCAGCTATAAAGAAGAATGAAATCATGCCACTTGCAACAACATGGAAGGACCTAGAGGGTAATATGCTAAGTGAAGTAAGACAGATATGATTTCACTTATATGTGGAATATAAAAAAACAAAACAAAGGAATAAACAAACAAAAGCAGAAACAGACCCATATACAAAGAGAATACAATGAATACAATACAAAGAGAACAAACTGATGGTTGCCAGAGGGGAGCGGAGGTAGGAGGATGGGCAAAATGAATGAGGGGGATTGGGAGGTATAGGTTTCCAGTTATGGAATGAATAAGTCACCAAGATGAAAGGTACAGCATATGGGATATAGTCACTGGTATTATAATAGTGTTGTATGGCAACAGACAGTAGCTACATGGGGTGAGCATAGCATAACATATAAATTTGTTGAATCACTATATTGTACACCTGAAACTAATATAACATTTTATGTCAACTATACTTCAATTAAAAAAAAAACTGTACCCATTAAAAAAAGCACCATGCTAACCAAATACTTACCCCCATAGGTGAGTTTAACCAAATCTTCAAAATTTATTTCCTGTATTAGACAGTCTTTTTCAATGAAGAGATAGAAGAGATCCTTGCTTCATTTTATAAGTATACTTTTGATACCCAAACTGCACAAAGACAATATGAAAAAATAAAGTATTTAGTTATTCTTACTTTTGAACACATGCATAAATATTTTAAAATATTACCTAACTGAATTAAGTAATGCATTTATAACACATCATAATAGACAAGGTACAAAGCAAATATAATAAGATGTTAATTGTAGAGTCTGAGTGGTTGATGTATGGGTGTTCACTGTGCAGGCCTACTTTTCTCATTTAAAATTTTTCATTTGAAAACCTTAGGAAAAGTAAGAAATAAAATCTTTGTACATCTGTAACCTCTAAAAGTGTATCAGGACAGAATCCCAAGGATGACTAAAAATCTATCAATGTAATTCATCTCATTAGTACAAATGAGAAATTTATAAAAGTACAATTTATGGGGGGCGCCTGGGTGGCTCAGTTGGTTAAGCGACTGCCTTCGGCTCAGGTCATGATCCTAGAGTCCCGGGATCGAGTCCCGCATTGGGCTCCCTGCTCGGCGGGGAGTCTGCTTCTCCCTCTGACCCTCTTCCCTCTCATGCTCTCTGTCTCTCATTCTCTCTCTCACAAATAAATACAATCTTAAAAAAAAAAAAAAAGTACAATTTATGGGGGTACCTGGGTGGCTCAGTAAGATAAGCGTCTGATTCTTAGTTTCTGCTCAGGTCAGGATCTCAGGTTCATGAGATCGAGCCCCACCCCTCATCCCCAGTCAGGCTCGGACTCAGCATGGAGTCAGCTTGGGATTCTCTCTCTCTCCATCTGCCCCTCCCCCCACTCACGTTCTCTCTCTCTCAAATAAATATGTAAAATTTTTTTTTTTAAGTGTAATTTATGGAAAAAAGAAAAACTACTGGCAAACTGGGAATGGACTACAACCTCATCATCCTGATGAAGAGTGTTGTAGGCTTGGGCGTGGCTATTAGTGGCAGAAAACTCCAAACTATATAGAATTTTACTTCTCTCTCATATAAAAGACTAGTTAGGTGGCCCAGAGGCAAGTTCTTTCTATCATATTATGTTTTGTGTGATCTTTATTCCTAAGATTACTTCAAGTCCAATATATTGCTCCAACTCCAGTCATCACATCTGCATTCCAGGCCGCAGGAAGTAGAAAAGGGGAAAGTGGTTATGTTTCCCCTTTAGGATACACTGAAATTTGCACGTATGACTTGCATTTACATCCCCATGGCAGAAACTAGTTATGTGCCTTCACGTAGTCGAAGATGGCTGGGAAATACAGGTATTTTCTTGGCAGACATGTCTTCAGATAAAATTTAAAGATTTTGGGGTGCCTGGGTGCCTCAGTCAGTTAAATGTCTGACTCTTGATTTCAGCTCGGGTCATGATCTCAGGGTCGTGAGACTGAGCCTTGGAGCCTGCTTAAGGTTCTTTCTTTCCCTCTCTCTTTGCTCCTCTCACCCCTAAAAAAATTTAAGATTCTACTTAGGGAAAAGGAGAGAACCAATTCTTGGGGGGAGGGAGGGCACCCAGCAGTCTCTTCCACATGTATCTATCAGAAACCTCTAGAAAACATGACAGTGGTAAAACATTACACATGTGCTCTCTAGAGTCAGGAACAAGTCAAGAGTTCCTGTTATCACAGGTTCTCTCTCTCTTTTTTTATTTTTATTTTTATTTTTATTTTTATTTATTTATTTGACAGAGAGAGAAAGCTGGGGAGGGGCAGAGGGAGAAGCAGGCTCTCTGCTGAGTAGGGAGCCCGATGTGGGGCTCGATCCCAGGACCCTGGGATCATGACCTGACCCGAAGGTAGAAGCTTAACAACTGAGCCACCCAGGTGCCCCTCATAACTTCTTGTAGTGAGTCCTAGCCAGTGTGATACTTAAAAAGAAGGAGGAGGAGGAGGAGAGGAGGGGTAGGAGAGGAGGAAGAGGAGGAGGAAAGAAAGAAAGAAAATTTTTCTTATTTGCAGACCATGGGATTATTTACATAGAAATTGCATAGGGAGAAAAAAAGAGAGAGAGGATGAAAGCAAGAAAAGGAAGAAAGGAAGGAAGGAAGGAAGGAAGGAAGGAAGGAAGGAAGGAAGGAAGGAAGGAAGAAAGAAAGAAAGAAAGAAAGAAAGAAAGAAAGAAAGAAAGAAAGAAAGAAAGAAAAAGAAAAGAAAGAAAGAGGAAGAAAGCAAGAAAAGCAAGCAAGCAAGCAAGCAAGAACAAATGAACTTTAAAACATGGTTGGTGTAAATGTGCATTGTTTAAAAACCACACTGGAGAATAATGTTGCAATATTAAATGAGGTTGGTATGCACATACCCTATGACTTAGAATTCTCCTTGTGGATATATATCCTAAAAAATTCACATACATGTCCCCAGAGAGACGTGAAAGAGAATGTTTATTGTGGCATTATATTTAACAGCAAAAACGTGAAAACAAACTGAGTGTTTAAAAACACGATTGTGGATAAACTGTGGTGCCAGAGTCACACAATGAAATACTAAATAGGTATGTACTAAATATATAACAACCAGGCAGGAAGGATACATGCTAATTTTGGGATACTGATTACCTTTGGGCAGAGAGCAACAGAACTGGGCAGTGGGGGCTGTGGTTAAAATGTATCCATATTGTTAAAACAAAAAACTCTAAAGCCATTATGGCAAGATGTCAACATCAGTTAAATCTGTTAAAAACAATGAGCCTGACCATATGTACAGACTGATAAGGAATGATTTCCAAGGCATACTGTTAAGGACAAAAGTAAGCTGTGGAAGAATGTGACATGTAGACTACCATTTGTGTAAAAGGGGGATCAGCTTGTGTTGAATATTTCTGAATGACACAAAATAAACGGACAATGATGATCTCTAAAGGGGAAGGAGGCTGAGGACTGGGGCCAGCAGTGGAAAAGAGACCAACTTTGTGAACCTTTTTCTACTATTCGGCTGCTTTTAGCTCTTGCATTTGTTTTCTCAAAAGTAAAATATTAAAGCAAAAAACATCTTTAATTAAAATTATTTCTACCCCAACAATGCATTTAGAGCCAAAATTACTCTTTTGAGGAATATTTTGCATAAAAATATAAGTGTATCCTTATGTTTGCCATCTTCCCAAATGACTGATTTTTCCAAAGAGTTCTTGATAATAAGTTCCTTATGATCAGTCACACAGAAATATACACCCTGCCCGCTGCATCTGCCTTAACTGTGCATCTATTTATATGGTATGACGGATACTTTCCCTAATAGATCTTACCATTTCCCCTGCTAAGGAATTGAGTGCTGACTAAATGGTTGATGACACATGGGAGTTATTCCTACATTTTCCACACACAGTAAGACAAATCAATGCAATGCCCTTTCTGCTGGTAGAAGCACTAACAGCTTTGGGGCATTGTCAGAAGGGGTGGGGGGCATACAATGAATCCACAGTTCTGGACTTTTCTTTGAGAGGCAGCCTGAGGCAATTTGAGAGCAAAAGCAGGATTTGGAGTTCCTAACCTCACACGTTTTATTTCTGTGAGCTAATTTACAATCAAGAGAGCTCCCATGCTGTCAGATCTAGAACTCAACTACTTCAAACAGTAAACTTCCCTCTTATATTTTGCTTTGAGTTTCTTAAGCATGAGTTTGTTTAAAAGCTGATTACCTGAGTAGAGTAGTGATTTTCAAACCTTTTATCGTAGGACCACTTTAGGAAACAAAACTGATCCTCACTGCCTTCTCTTTCCCGAAGCTAGACCCTCTGGGCCCCATGCCCCAGCTGGTGGAAAGTGCAAGATTCTGGTTTATACCACTTTACAGGTATCGGGGAGGCAGGAGAGAGACTCAGGGTAATAGGGGAAAAGAGGAAAGAGGCTCATAGTCATCTCTTTTTTATGTCTTTCATTTCACAACTTCTTCCTTCCCATGCCTGCTGGTGTGCTCCCTCACCTTGTTTCAGAGCCAAAAGGCAGGTCAACTTCACTGCTTCTTATCCAAGTTGGCAGAGGTTGGTGGCAGCAGGGTGGTAACTCTGCCCGATGTTCTCAAGCTACACTTGGGACATGTCCAACAGCAAAGTCACTCAGTAAACAGTTCTCTGTATTCTCTTTTCCTTGAGTTGGCTGGAATATCTAGGACCTAGTACCACCCACTCTTTAATTCAAGACAAGCCCACAGACCAGAAACTTCACAGATCACCCTATCTTAAAGCTGTCTTTTTCGAGGTACAAAATGCCATCCCCCAAATCATTGATATGTTACATTATTTCAATTCCAAGCCCTATCGATGTCCTTTTCAAGGCTTGGTTTTTCTATTTTTAGGAATATTTCCTGTACATCATTCATTCAATATTCAAGAACCTTACTAAATGTCTATTTTGTGCCTAGTTTTGTACTGGGGTTGAGTGGGGTTAAGGGAGATGAACAGATATTGCATGTAACCGTTCCTTATTTTAAGAAGCTTACAAAATGACTGGAAAGAGAGAAGTCAATATGAAACAAATAAAGAATAACTCAAGACAAGAGATCTTTTTTTTTTTTTTAAAGATTTTATTTATTTATTTGAGAGAGAGAGAGAGAAACAGCATGAGAGGGGAGAGGGTCAGAGGGAGAAGCAGGCTCCCCGCTGAGCCGGGAGCCCGATGTGGGACTCGATCCCAGGACTCCGGGATCATGACCTGAGCCGAAGACAGTCGCTTAACCAACTGAGCCACCCAGGTGCCCAAGACAAAAGATCTTTAAACACCAAAAGCAAGGAATAAATATAAGAGACCTGGAGAGATTAGGAAAAGCTTTAAGAAAGATGTTGGGCTGGAGCTAGGTTTTTAAGGAGGCGTGGAAGGTTGGGGAGGGTTTTCTAGGTGTGAAATAATAGTGAAGACCACAGAGGCTGGTCTCAGCAGAGCAGACCGTGGGACTGACAGAGCCGTCTAATAAAGCAACTCTGAAACCCGGTAAACAGGTAAATAAGCAAACAAAACCAAGGGGCAAAGATAGATTAATAAGTTGGGAAGAATTAGTTATTTGGCTACATATAGACTCCTAGAGATCAAAGGGACCTCATGAATTATGTCATCCACCTTCTTCCTTCATTTTACATATGAGAACATGGGATTAGAGAGGTGAAGTGATTTCACCATATCAGGTAACAAATTAGTGCCAGAGTAGAAATTCAACTCCAGAGCTTCTGACTCCCAACACATCACACTCTGCTTCAAACCATCAGACTATTATGCTCA
Organism: Leptonychotes weddellii; assembly: GCF_054177405.1. Lineage (NCBI taxonomy): Eukaryota > Metazoa > Chordata > Mammalia > Carnivora > Phocidae > Leptonychotes > Leptonychotes weddellii. The sequence continues at coordinate 86,362,325 of NC_138377.1, forward strand.
GATGACCCCAGGCCAATTGGGACCAGTGACATACTAACGGTAACAATGTAGGTTTCAAAAGGGAGGATTGTAGGAGGGATAAAGCTCATTTTCTACACAGATACTTGGGATATTTCTAAATTTTTCTTTTCTTGAATTGTAGTACTTATTGCCTCATGTTTCACCTCCTTTGCTTCACATTCAAAGTCTTCCACAACATGGCCTTTCCAGGCTTTCTGACTTTATTTCCCAACACTTTTCACTCTATGGCCTCTACTCTAGCCAGATATGACCATCCACAGTCCCCAGCTTTCGCCTGGCTCATTCTCCCCTCTGGGGCACTGCTCCTGTCATTTCCCCTCTCTCTAAGAATTTGTTCCCTTTTCAACATTGACATAAAAACCTGGGGTTCAGTTAGGATCTTCAGCTACTTCAAGTCTTCTCTATACTCCTACTTAGTTCAATGCAACCCAGCTCATTTCAGTAAAATTTTATGGAGGACCTGCTGTGTGCCAGGAACTCTTACTAGGCACTCAGGATTCCAGACTAAGTAAGAGATGGGTGCTGCCCACTAGAAGGAGACTGCAGGCAGATGTTAAAAGCAAATCATCACCACCCAGAATCATAAAAAAAAAAGTACAAAAGACAGAGACAGCACAATCAACAGGATTGAAAGAGAGGAGACCTCATTGAGAGAGTGATGTCTGAGCTAGGTAAATGGATGAGTGGGAGTTTATCAAGGGCTAAATTGGGGGAAAGGGAAGGAAAAGACTGGTCTATGCAGACTACATGTGGAAATACACAGCATTTGGTAAATTTTGTTTTGTTTTGTTTACTAAACCAGCTTTGGATTTGGTACCAGGATTTGGTTTGCTTTCAAAATAATGTGCAAATAGATGAGCAAGGGGAGATAAGGCAAGAGAGTTCTCAGGGGCTTCTCACCAGGCTACAGAGGCTGGATTGATCCTGTCCGTGATAAGAGCTACTGAAGACATTTTAAGTGTCAAGTGTTAGGCTGCGTGGTTCAGAGGAATCTTGGCTCTACCATATATTCAAGTAATCAAGTAAAGCTAAATGAAGGAAAGTTCTGGAAACAGACTCTGAAGAATGGGTAAAATTTCAACAGACTGAAATGGAGGGGAAGTTATTACACCATTAGTGGAAACAGCAAAGCTGCCATTTAATTGTGACCTTATTGTTCTAAGTATGTTAATTTTTTCTCCTGAGACATATTACCTAAATTCTTCAAGGACAGGGATTATTTTCCAAGTTTCCTTTTAATAGCTCCAAGTACCTAACACATCTCTGGATACACAGTGGGTGTTTGGTCAATTATCAATGACCTTTGGGATGTGGCAAAAAAAAGAAGGAGAAAGAAGAAGAAGGAGAAGGAGGAGAAGAGGAAGAAGAAGAAGAAGAAGATTCTTAAGAAAGAGAGAAGAAAACCCCTCATATTTGTTCATGACAGAAGCTTGTGTTTATTCCTAAATCTGTTGCTAGGAATGAAAATTCATAAGGTTTTATAAATCCATAATTTGAAATGAAGATGGTGTGTATAATTGGAAGCTTATGGTTGTCTAATAAAGGACAGAAGATACCAATTAAAGCCAAAATTCCATCTCTAAGCAGCCTTTCTCACTGTGTGGGCATCCCAACTGCTAAGTTTGTTTAATAGATCAAATTAAATGGATGACTGTTTTTGAAGGGCATCTTAGGGACTTGGGACTTAGCTCTCCTTTGGTGCATGTGTCCCTAAGCCCACTACTGACAGAAGTATTCAGTTTTATTATCGGAAAGCCAAACCACTTTTAGATATTGAGGAGAGTGATAATATGATATAAACACTTTGTGAAGGACTATATATACATGCTATTTATTTCTTCTTTAAGAAAAAAAAAAAAGGGCCATAGTTTCCCCAATTCTCTTTGTTTGTTCCAAATCTTATCAGGCTCTGAAAAATACCCGTCAAAAAAATTTATTTAGGTATAAAGTAATTTTTGTTCCATAAAAATAAATGTTGTTTTTATGTGTTCAACAGTGCTCATATTGCATTACATATGTTATTTTTAACTCATAAGTGGTAAGATGCTGTCATGCGGGGATGATATTCAAATAGTTAACAATGGTACAGCATATACAGCAGTCATTGAGAATGGACCCCTGAGCAATCTGGATGGATGCCAGCCAGTTCTCCAGACCTGCATATACAAGCTCCATCTCAGCCCTGGCGTAGTAGACTTTTAAGCTACTTTTGTCCATACATTTCCCTTCTGATAATAGTCACACATTTTCCTTTGGAGGACTGCCCTACCCAATTCCAAGTGATCTTGAAGGAAATGGCCATAATGGGACTCCACTTTCCCTTGGCCACAAGGCTGGGACATGTGATCCAGATTTAGCCAGTCAAAATATCCTGTTCTTTCACCACAGTAATTAATTGAGAAATGGGTACATGACCCAGTTTAGGGCAAGTAGAGTCCTTCCCAGAACTGTTCCCCTGGACTTAACTGGGATGATTTCCCCTACTTTGGAAACTGCTAAACTTGAAGGAATTGAACACAAGGCAACTGGAGGCTACACTGCCTTCAGAGAGGAGAAATCCTACTGAACAACAAAGCCAAGAAGAAATAAATGATCCTGAGAGAGGATTAGAGAGAGAAAGTCCTGACAACATTATTTGAACCTCTGGAACCAGCCATGCCTACAGCCAGGTGCAATCTCCTGGACTTCCTATTAACTCAAAGAAATATGTTCTCTTTATCTACCTTTCTCTTTTCTCTTTCTTTCCTTCTTTCTTTTCTTTTGCTTAAACTAAATTGAATTGAATTTCTTTCCCTTGCATTCAAATAAGTACTGATTAATAATTATGCCCACATAACATAATTCTATATAATTTCCATTACACAACGCTGATGAAATCTTGAACTTAATTGAAAATTCTGCTTTTTATTAGATTGTCCTAAGGCTCCAAACCAATACATTATGCAACTAGGAAGCATCATGGGTCCTTAATCAGGGGAATAACAAAATAAAGATGGTGCTTTAGAAAAGTTTGCCTGCCAGAGATGTGTGGAAATAATCAAAACAACATATGCTCATACATGTATTCGGATATATATTTTTTTCCTTAATTTTCAAACATGTCAGGTACCATTTCTTTTTATGTTAGCATAACTGAAAAGAACTGTTATTGCCCATACCTTAAGAATTCTTAGAAATTATTATACACTCTGCTTTTTATTTTTTGGAACACTGAATCACAGATTTACATCATTTACTTATCCTACAAGCAGATATTAGGAAGTTGCTATGTGCAAGTTACTGTTAGAGGCTCTAGGGATAAAAAGATGAATTAGACAATTTCTCCGCCCTCCAGGAATTCACATTCTGTGAGAGATGCAGAAGTGTAAATAGATAAATAGTGTAATAGTTGGCAGGACTGGAACCCTTCCTTCTGCTGGAGGTCTCCTCTTCACTAGCATTATTAGCTGAGAGCTGTATGCAGGGAGTAGAGTAGGTCCACACAGCTCCATAAAACAGCTCGTGAGTATCCAGGCCAAGCAGCTCACTAAATCATGTAGCCCTGGGTTTTCTTGCATTTCAGGCACAACTCAGATTCCTTTGGTCTTTTTTTATGTAAAGAACTTTCTGACAGGAAAAATAAAGAGGTATACTATGGTTGTTGAATGTGGTCTTAACTCTTTTTACAAGGCCAGATATGATATTTAGGAAGTCACTTTGGTTGATTTATACTGCAAATTGTAAATTAAATTTAAATTTTCAAAAGTTTAATTATGAACAAAATTATTGAGAGCACAGCAAGGGGACCCACTAAATTTACATTTTCAATCATTATCAAGCCTCTGTTTATTTGGAGCCACTCCCTCCTTAAAGATGCAAAGCAGTTAGACCTTTAGAGTGGATTCTGTTACAAGAAATTCCTCCAGGCTGTCTCATTTTCCTCAATTCCTCATTGGAATTTCACAATAACTTAACACATAGCTGGAATTCACTACAAATTCCTAGGAGCTAGAAGACAAAAAGACATAATTTATTTTACCTTTTTTTCTTATTCTAGTTCCTGTATCTTTCTCTGAGTGTTGTTTGCTTTAGTGGATGGTTGGTGTGTTTGAAAAGGAGAAAAAAAAATAAGTCTTCATTCCTTTTCCCTTTCTATTTTAACTGGTTCTTTAATTTTCCATGTAGACTTTCAAACTAAATAGAGTCTAAAAAGACCTGGTTTTTACTTCCAAAGTAACTCTTAAAAGGGGGGAAATATTTATTGTGTTAGATTTCTTAGAGAGGATTTAGCACCTGACTTCTAAATTAAATGATTTGGGAACTTAAAAGCTCTTTAGAAATTACCTAGTCCGTGTTGGGAAAACTGGACAGCTGCATGCAAAAGAATGAAACTGCACCACTTTCTTACATGATGGACAAAAATAAACTCAAAATGGCTTAAAGACTTAAATATAAGACCTAAAACAATGAAACGCCTGGAAGAAAACATAAGCAGTAAGCTCTTTGACATTGATGTTAGCAATATATTTTTGGATATGTCTCCTCAGGCAAGGGTAACAAAGCAAAAATAAACAAATGGAACTACATCAAACTAAAAAGCTTTGAACAGCAAAGGAAACCATCAACAAGACAAAAAGACAGCCTACTGAATGGGAGAAGATACTTGGAAATGATATATCCAATAACGGATTGATACTGATACAACTCAATACCCCCAAAACCCAAATAATCTGATTAAAACATGGGCAGAGGACCTGAACAGACATTTGTTAAATTACTTGCTTAATTCACAGAGCTAGTAGTGATCACAACCAAAACTAGAACCCAGATCTCAACAAGGTTGTCAACGTTGTTGGAAAATTCCCCACCCATTTCTCATAATAGCTATTACAAATCTTCACAACTGTTTTCGTGAATCTTTATACAACTACCTCTCATCACTCTGGTCCCTACTTTAGAGAAAACTAAAAGCTACCAAGCATGACTCCAGTTTCCACTTTTAAACTTTCTCATATTTCATCTCAAAGGAACATTATCATTACTCTTCAAGGGGAAATCCTGCCATTTGTTACCTGTATCACATTGAGTCCCACCTTTTCTGAGATCCTATTTTGTTAATTATTTCTTCTGACATATATGGGAATCCTTTCTCCATTCACTCCTTTTTAGCACATAAATATGCTCAAGGACTTGCATTTCTAATGATGTTATGTCCCATTCTAGACCCATTCTTTCTTTCCTTTTCATCATAACCAAGCACATTTTAAGAAACTGCTCTTAAACTGTTCCTACATTCTCACCTCTTACTCCTTCAACTTCGAATAGAAGACTTTTGACACTATCATTCAAATGAAAGTGTTTGGGCAAAGACCATCTATGCATTTAAGGACATTTCAATTTCCTCCTTTTGAGAACTCGCTTCTCTTTTGACCGCCTTATTCCCATCTTAACACTGGGTTTGTAAGTTTTTATCTTTCCCTTCATTCATTCCTTAATTACTGATGCTTCCTAACATTCTGTTCTCAGACCCTTTCTTTCTCATTTTGTACTTTCTTTGGACAAGTCCCATTTATATCCATGCCCAGCTCTGACACACAAATTTGTATAATGTAAAAAATATTTCTCTTAAGTTTTCAATGTTAACCAAAAGTAATTTTATTAGAATATTATTTACTTACCTAAATATAAGTATAAATTCCTTATGCTTATAGCTCTTAACAAGCTTACAACCAAATCTTTATAAAATAAATTGAAATAAAGCTAAAAATCTAAAACACTCCTAAGATGAAATAAACATCAATTTATGTGGATGGTTATATTTTTTTCTTGAAACTAACTAAATTGCCAACTCAGAATGTGAATATGGGGCTGGCTGCTAATAACATGGGTTCTTTTTAATTTTTTTTTAAAGATTTTTATTTATTTACTTGAGAGAGAGAGACAGAATGAGAGAGAGGGAGAGAAAGAGAGTGCAAGCAGGGGGAGGAGCAGAGGGAGACGGACAAGCAGACTCTGTGCTGAGCACAGTGCCTGACGGGGGGCTTGATCCCAAGACCCCGAGATCATGACCTGAACCAAAACCAAGAGTCAGATGCTTAACCAACTGAGCCACCCAGGTGCCCCAGTTCTTTTTAATTTAAATAGAACTGTGTACCATGAGATGATTCAGTTCTCCCACCACTGTTCTCTATTCACACTATGAAACCTTCATTCACATGAGTGAGCACACAATGATACCATTTCATCTTCACTTGACCTGATTGCATCATGTACATAGTAAGCCAGGCTCTGTGATACTTGGCACAAGCAAGATTATAAACATAAATACAAATGCAGACACTGAAGTAAGTTGGCAATACTATTAATAAAGTGGTCATCCAGATGATCCAGATTATTGTTGAAATGAAAGCATGAATATAAGCATTACTATAAAAATCTACTTAGCAAACACATAAACCTCTGAAAATATATTTGATGGATCCTAGGGTTCTGGCATCTATAGGGTATCTATAGTCCAAAACCCTCTCCTGAGCCTCTGCCCTGTATATGCAACTGTCTACTGAAAATTTCTCTACCTATATGACCTATAATCACCTCAGATACAACATGTCCAAACTGAACTTATCCTTCCCCACGCACACACCCACCTTAACCTGTATTCCCAATCTTAGTTAATGACATCATCATCTACTCAGTTACTTAAACCAAAAACTCATATTAGTTTCCTTCCTCTGTCTTACCTCCTACATTCAATTGTTACAGATACTACTTCCTAAACTTCCTTCAAATCAATGGTCATTTTTCTTTTGACCCAGAAATCCTACTCAAAAATATCCCAAGGATATAATCAAAATATTAATAAAGCAACAAATAAACAAAGAGGAAAGATGTTCACTTCAATATTATACTTAATAAAAAAACTAATGAAGAAATAAAAAAGAATTAGCATGACAATTTAAGAGTAGGGGAAAGATTAAGCTAAATATGTTAGGGGTTATCTTTATTCAGAAATAACATAATATTCTAGCTCTTGGCAGACTACCTATCAAGTTTCTTTTTAAATGCCCAGTGCAAAACACCTTAAAAATGCTAGTTAAATTTAAAACAATTTTTTACACCCATGATTGATTTATTGATTTATCAAGAATGTAAGAGAGATCCTCAGAAGCCAAAATAAAGAACAAGAAGAAGGGGATCATAAATCCAAAGAGATATAAGAGATCTGAAGCCAGCTCTTGTCTTGGGTATATGTCAATTTTTGGTGGCCTAGAATTTTTAAAGGCATTGAGCATGGCAAACAAGAGACAATGTAAGCCCAAGGAAAGCAGGATATTATATTGGACTTTGCATATAGCAAGGAATCCCAAAAAGCCATATCCTCAGTGAGTAAACTAGAAAACAATCTGTCCCCCACTCCTGGTTTCAGGTCGGGTTGTAATCTCAGGGTTGTGGGATTGAGCCCTGTGTGAGGCTCCATGCTCAGCTCGGAGTCTGTTTAGGATTCTCTCTTCCTCTTTCCCTCCCTCCCCCCTCCCTCCCGTCTTCTCTCCCACTCTCTCTCTCAAATAAATAAATCTTAAAAGAATAACTAATACAGCTAATAAACTAATTCAACAAGTTACAGGGTATAAGATTAACACTTAAAAATCAGTTATGTTGCTATATAACGGCAGTAAACAATCCAAAAAGGAAATTAAGGAAACTAAGCAAATTCCATTTACAATATCATCCAAAAAAACAAAAATAGCTCAGAATACACTTAACCAAGGAGATGAAAGACTTGTACACTGTTAAGTATAAAAAATTGCTGAAAAGAAATTAAAGAGCTAAATAAATGGAAAGATACTCTGTGTTCAATTATTGAAAAACAATATTGTTATATGGCAATACTACCCAGAGTGGTCTACAGATTCATTGAAATTCCAAAGGCCTTTTTTTTGCAAAAACAGAAAGCCAATCCTCAAATTCATGTGGAACTACAAGGGACTCTGAATAGCCAAAACAATCTTGAAAAAGAACAAAGATGGAGGCCTCATTCTTACTGGTCAGAAACTTACTACAAAGCTACAGTAATCAAAGCAAGGTTGTACTGGCATGAGAATAGACTGATAGAACAACAGAATGAAATTAAGAATCCAGAAATAAACCTATATATCTGTGGCCAACTGATTTTCAACAAGAATATCAACACTATTCAATTGAGAAAGAACAGTCTTTTCAATGAATGGTTACTGGGACAAATGGATATCTATATATAAAAGAATGAAATTGGACTTCTGCCTCACAGCACATAGAAAAAATTAACTCAAAATGGATCAAAGACCTAAATGTAAGAACTAAAACTATAAAGCTCTTAGAAGAAAACAAAGGGGTAAATCTTCATGTACTCAGACAATGGATTCTTAGATGTGCCATTAAAAGTATGAGCAACAGAAGAAAAAATAGATAAACTTGACTTCATCAAAATTAAAAACTTTTGTACATCAAAGAACATTATTAAGTAAGTAAAAAGATAACCTCAGGATGGAAAAATATTTTCAAATTATATCTGGTACGAATACAGTGTCTCGAATATATAAAGAACTCTTATAACTCAAAAACAAAAAGAAAAAACTAATTTAAAAGTGCACAAAGGACTTGAATAAAAATTTCTGTTAAAAAGAATATACAAGGGGCTCCTTGGTGGCTCAGTCGTTAAGTGTCTGCCTTCGGCTCAGGTCATGATCCTAGGGTCTTAGGATCGAGCCCCACATTGGGCTCCCTGCTCAGCAGGAAGCTTGCTTCTCCCTCTCCCACTCCCCCTGCTTGTGTTTCCTCTCTTGCTGTCTCTCTCTCTGTCAAATAAATAAAATCTTTTTTAAATATAAATAAATAAAAAGAATATACAAATGGTAAACAAGCATATGAAAAAGTGCTCTACATCATTAGTCACTAGGGAAATGCAAATCAAAACCACAATGAGATACCGCTTCACACCCACTAGAATAACTATAACAATAAAACAAAAACAGAAAGTAACAAGTATCGATGAGGAGGAAGAGAAATTGGAATTCTTATATATTGCTAGTGGGAATGTAAAATGGTACAGCCACTGTGGAAATACTTCAGCAGGTCCTGAAAAGTTAAACATTTAATTACCATATGACTCAGCAATTCCAGTCTTATGTATAAATCCAAAAGAATTGAAAACAGGGACTCAAACAGATACTTGTACACTGATGCCAATATTCCCATTACAGCATTATTCATAATAGTCAAAAGGTGGAAACAGCCCAAATGTCCATCAACAGATGAATGGATAAACAAAATATGGTATCTATATTACTCAGCCATAAAAATGAATGAAGTAATGATACATGCTACAATACTGTTGGACTTCAAAATATTATGCTAAATGGAAAAAGCCAGACACAAAATGTCATATAGTACATGATCCCATTTTTAGGAAATATCTATAATAGGTAAATTCATAGAGACAGAAAGCAGATTGGTGGTTCCAAACCTAGAAGGATAGAGAAATGGAGAGTGACTGCTCAATGGGCATAGGGTTTTCTTTTGGGGTGATGAAAATGTTTTGGAATCAGATAAAGGTGGTAGTAATACAACGTTGTGACTGTACTAAATGCCACTGAATTGTACACTCTAAAATGGTTAATTTTACATTATGAGTTTGAATTTTAAAAAGTATAAATTCATACATACTCATATAGAAATAGAGAAAGCAAAATGTGACAAAATGGTAACAGTTTGTGAATCTAAATAAAAGATGTATGGATGTTTGTTGAATTACTCTATATAGGAGTCTCTTCTCAAAATAAAATATTGGAAAAACTTGTACAAAATAACTTAGCTTCAAAATATAGAATGCAAAAATTGACAAAATCACAAGGAGAAATTGGCAAATCCACCAACAAAGTGAGAGATTTTAATAAACTCTCTAAATAATTGATAAAGTAAACAGATTAAAAAATTAGCAAAGATAAAGAATATTTGAACAAGTTTGATTTAATAGACATGTAAAAAACATTGCATCCAACGTCTGCAAAAATATAACCTTTTAAATACATATGAAGTATTTATGAATATTGTGTATTAGGAGATAAAGCAAGTCTCAACAAATTCTGATGAATCAGTATCATACAGAACACATCCTGACTACAAAGCTAGTATTCATAAACTAATAACAAAAAATATATTTTTAAAAATCGACATTAAAAATTTTCAAAATGCATTTCTAAATTATTCATGGAATAAGGAAAAATATGATGAAAGAAAAGATGGAACTAAATGATAACAAAAACATTACACATCGGGGTGCCTGGGTGGCTCAGTCATTAAGCATCTGCCTTCAGCTCAGGTCATGGTCCCAGGGTCCTGGGATCGAGCCCACATCGGGCTCCCTGCTCCGTGAGAAGCCTGCTTCTCCCTCTCCCATTCACCCTGCTTGTGTTCCCTCTTTGGCTGTGTCTCTCTGTCAAAGAAATAAATCAAATCTTTAAAAACAAACAAACAAACAAACAAAAAAACAGCACACATCAAAACTTGCAGTACTAGAGGCATATCTAGTGGAAATATCTTAGAAAATATCTTAGAAAAGCCATCTTAGAAAAAAGAAAAGCTGAAAATTAATGATATTAGTTGAAAACATTGAAACATTATAAAAAGAGCAAGAGAATAAAGATATTCAAAGTGAGAAAATAATAGAAATTAATGAAATAGAAAACAAATATACACAAAAGAGCATCAATAAAGGAAAAAATTGCTTTTGAAAACACTAACAAAATTGTCAAACCTCTGGCAAGATTAATCAGAAAAAAGGGAGACACAAGTTAAAGAACTATAAATATAAGGGAATATAACTACACATAAATTAAAAACATAAGAATATTAAGAAAATATTTATGCAATAAGTTTGAGCAAAGAGGACAAGTTCTTAGAAATCAAACTCAAGAAAAAAAAATAGAAAAAATGAAATACAAATAGAAAACTCCAAATGATCTTACAACCAATACAGAAATTAAATATCTTGAGTATCTTAAATCTTTTCAGAGATAGACAGCATGCACACACACACACACACACACACCCCAGCAAGTTCTACTGGGAAGAGCTAATTTCAGTTTTAATCAAACTTTTCCAGAGAATACAAAGAAAGTAAGCACTCCCCAACTTAATTATTATAATAGCATAATTTTGATGCCAAATTCAAGCAAAGGTATTATGAGGAAGAAAGTTTCAGGGCAGTCTCACTCATATAGATGCAACAATCATAAATAAAGTATTAGTAATCCAGGGGTGCCTGGCTGGCTCAGTTGGTAGAGCATGCAATTCCTGATCTGAGGGTTGTGGGTTTGAGTGTAGAGATTGCTTAAAAATAAAATCTTTAAATAAATTAAAAAAATAAATATTAGCAACATAAACTGAGAATCATTTTTTTAAAAAGATTTTATTTATTTGAGAGAGAGAGAGAGAGCATAGAGGAAGAAGGAGAGGGACAAGCAAACTCCCTGCTGAGTGTGGAGCCTGACGTGGGGCTCGATCCCAGGACCCCGAGATCATGACCTGAGCCAAAGGCAGACGCCTAACTGACTGAGCTACCCAGGCACCTCTAGAATCATTTTTTAAAAGATTTTATTAATTTATTTGAGAGAAAAAGAGAGAGCAAGAGCAGGGGGTGAGGGCAGAGGGAGAGGGAGAAGCAGACTCCCAGCTGAACAGGGAGCCCAACCCGGGGCTTATTCCCAGGACCCTGGGATCATGACCCAAGTGGAAGGCAGATGCTTAACTGACTGAGCCACCCAGGTGCCCATAGAATCATTTTTAAAAAGCAATTCATCACAAATAAATCAGCTCTCCAGTCTAAACAGCCTTGATTTGTAGTTGTTTGCTTATTTCCATGGTGTAAATACTATAGTCTAAGCTAATTTCAAGCTGCCAGTGTGACTTCACTGAATTCAGAATTGGGGAGAGATGCTAACAATCAGTTTTCACAAATCACTATGAGCTGGCTCCTATATACCATTTACATGACTCATGTACCATGACAATGAATACCAATAGATAAAGATAATCAGGCTGGGATAACTGGCTATGCAAATTTTTTAAATTACATTGAATCTCCACCTCATACCAAACAAAATCAATTCCAGATGGATTATGGACTTAAATATTAAATGCAAACTTAAACATATTTAGAATATAGGAGAACATTTTTCTGAACTTGAAGTCAAATTATTTCTATAGGACATAAAATCACTGACAATAATGGGAAAGATTTATGTTTCATTATTAAAATGATTAAGTTTTGTTCATCAAAATACACAAGCAAGAGAGTAGAAAAACTCACCACTGGGTAAAGTGTGAAAATTCTCATTTGGAGGAAATTTTTTTCCCCATACGAGTACACTTGGATACCATTGTCTTCTGCCTCCCTAGGGTCCTTGCCCTAATGACTCTTCCTCATGTTTTTTTTTTTTTAAAGATTTTATTTATTTATTTTGACAGAGAGAGACACAGTGAGAGAGGAACACAAGCAGGGGAAGTGGGAGAGGGAGAAGCAGGCCTCCCACTGAGCAGGGAGCCCGATGCGGGGCTCGATCCCAGGACCCTGGGACCATGACCTGAGCTGAAGGCAGACGCCTAATGACTGAGCCACCCAGGCGCCCCTCTTCCTTATGTTTTGTAGCTTAAGTCTCTCTGTTGGCTTTTTTCCAAAACACTCCCCTATCTCTCTTCTTAACAGCCAAGCCTATTGAAAGATTAATATACATTTACCCTCTCCACTTACTCACTTCTCAACCCACTTCTTAATTCAGCATTTCCTTCTCATACACTGATACACTTCTCATACATACAATACACCGATTTCTTCTAGAGCATTTAGGAAAATATTAAGGAAAGAATTAAAATTGCCAGTAATCCTAATACCCAAAGATAATAATTATTATTAACATATTAGGATTTTTTTCCTGGCTCTTCACTGTGAGAACCTGGTGATTTCCTGGATGTAAACCCCACAAAAGTGGAGGGTGGCTAAGACTATGGCCCCCAGGAATTTCTCAGTCATGCTACTCTACAATCAACCTCCCACAATTCGTCAAAGTTATCATCCAAGCATTATTACAAGTCTATAACTACAAGGTCATTTTCTCTGGGATTTCTCAAAGGTCTTATAAGTTATTCTTTGCTATTTTCTTGAAAATACATCTACCAAGGAGGGAAAAAAGGTGGCAGAGGAGTAGGGGACCCTATTCCAACCAGTCCCCGAATTGAGCTGGATATCTACCAGACCACTCTGAACACCCACGAAATCAGCCTGAGATGCAAGAAGATAGATCTGGATCTCTACAAACAGAATATCGCAGGAGGTTGGTTTTGAGGTATGAAGCAGGGAGCTGTGATTCCGCAGGCAGATAACGGAAGATAAACGGCAGGGGGAGGGAGTCGTGGGGATCCTACACTGCCGGTGAGTGATAGCCTCCCGCACTGGGGACAGGTCACAGATTCGCAGGCCAGGAGTGATGGGGAAAGGACTTTAGGACAGCCCCTCGGACTGAAACCCAGAGCAGCGGGGCCGCATGTGCGAACTAGGGGCAGCTGGCGGTTTTAGAAGCACAAAGGGCAGAGATGTGCCCCAACCTGGAGGCGAGGACTGGGAGCACTGCTGAGGGGCGCACAACCCAGAATGCTGCAGTTTATAGCAGCACAGACAGAAACGGAGATAGTGTGGCCTGGAGAGCTCACTGAAGAACAGACTGCGATCTCTCTGCTCTGAGGCAGAGGGTTGGAAATTGTCTCTTCTGCTCTGACTCTCAAGAGAAACGGGGAAAGCTGCCAAGGAAAGCCACCAGAGAACAAAAGCCCCAAAAAACCAGTTTTCACTGAGCCCATCCTCTGCCACAGGGGGCAGGGCAACTCTGCCCAAACACGGTTGCCTGAGTAACAGCCCAGCAGGCCCCTCCCCCAGAAGACAGGCTGGGAGAAAAAGAGGCCAGCAACCCTAAGGTCCCTATAAAACAGGTGCATCTTCCGTGGGTTGTGGTCAATAATTTGGACTCTGTACATTCCCTCAACCACCCCTCAACAGAATGACTAGGAGGAGGAACCCCCAAAATAGGAAAGACTCAGAGACTGTGACTTCTGCCACAGATTTACAAATGGATACAGATATAACCAAGATGTTGGGGATGGAATTCAGGGTAGCAACTGTGAAGACAATAGCTAGAATGGAGAAATTGATTAATGGCAACATAGAGTCTCTAAAGACAGAAATGAAAGCTGAGCTGGCAGAATTTAAAAATGCTATCAATGAGATCCAATGTAATCTAGATAATTTAACAGCTAGGGTAAGCAAGGCAGAAGAACAAATTAGTGATCTAGAAGACCAATTAGTAAACAAGAAGGAAAAAGAGGAGGCCAGGGATGGTGGCGCCTGGGTGGCTCAGTCGTTAAGCATCTGTCTTCGGCTCAGGTCATGATCCCAGGGTCCTGGGATCGAGCCCCACATCGGGCTCCCTGCTCAGCGGGAAGCCTGCTTCTCCCTCTCCCACTGCCCCTGCTTGTGTTCCCTCTCTCTGTCAAATAAATAAATAAAATCTAAAAAAAATTAAAAAAAAAGAAGAGGAGGCCAGGGAAAAACAACTCAAAATCCATGAAAATAGAATCAGAGAAATAAGTGACACCATGGAACGTTCTAATGTCAGAATTATTGGGATCCCTGAGGGGTGGAGAGAGAGAGAGAGGACTAGAAGATATATTTGAGCAAATCATGGCTGAAAACTTCTCTAATCTGGGGAATGAAACAAACATTCGTGTCCTAGAGGCAGAGAGGACCCCTCCCAAGATCAAGGAAAACAGGCCAATGCCCTGGCAAGTAATAGTAAAACTCGCAAATCTTAGAACCAAGGAAACCATCTTAAGGGCAGTTAGGGGGAAGAGATTTCCTTATGTACAGAGGAAGGAACATCAGAATAATGTCAGACCTAAAAAAAAAAAAAAAAAAAAGAATAATGTCAGACCTATCCACAGAGACCTGGCAAGACAGTAAGGGCTGGCAACACACATTCAGGGTACTAAACAAGAAGAACATGCAGCCAAGAATACTTTATCCAGCAAGGCTGTCATTTAGAATGGATGGAGAGATGCAGAGATTCCAAGACCAGCAGAAACTGAAAGAATATGTGACCACTAAGCTGGTCCTGCAAGAAATATTAAGGGGGGTTTTATAAAAGGAGAAAGACCCCAAGAGTGATATAGAACAGAAATTTACAGAAACAATCTATAAAAACAAGGTCTTCACAGGCAACATGATGACAATAAATTCATACCTTTCAATAATCACTCTCAATGTGAATGGCCTAAATGCTCCCATAAAATGGCACAGGGTTGCAGACTGGATAAAAAGACAGGACCCATCCATATGCTGTCTACAAGAGACTCACTTTGAACCTAAAGATACATCCAGACTGAAAGTGAGGGGATGGAGAACCATTTTTCATGCCAAAAGACCTCAAAAGAAAGCTGGGGTAGCAATTCTTATATCAGACAAATTAGATTTTAAGCTAAAGACTATAGTAAGAGATGCAGAGGGACACTATATCGTGCTTAAAAGGTCTACCCAACAAGAAGATCTAACAGTTGTAAATATCTGTGCCCCCAACATGGGAGCAGCCAACTACACAAGCCAACTGTTAACCAAAATAAAGAATCATATTGATAATAATACATTAATAGTAGGAGACCTCAACACTCCACTCTCAGCAATAGACAGATCATCTAAGCAGAAGATCAACAAAGAAACAAGAGCTTTGAAGGACACATTGAACTAGATGGACTTCATAGATATATACAGACCATTCCACCCTAAAACAACAGAACACTCATTCTTCTCAAATGCACACGGAACTTTCTCCAGAATAGACCACATACTGGGTCACAATCAGGTCTCAACCGATACCAAAAGACTGAGATTATTCCCGGCATATTTTCAGACAACAATGCTGTGAAACTGGAACTCGATCACAAGAAAAAAATTGGAAGAAATTCAAACACTTGGAAGCTAAAGACCACTCTGCTCAATAATGTTTGGGTCAACCAGGAAATCAAAGAACTTAAACAATTCATGGAAATCAATGAGAACAAAAACACATCAGTCCAAAACCTATGGGATACTGCAAAGGTGGTCCTAAGGGGGAAATACATAGCCATTCAAGCCTCACTCAAAAAAATAGAAAAATCTCGAATTCACCAACTAACTTTACACCCTAAAGAAATAGAGAAAAAGCAACAAACGATGCCTAAGCAACACATTAGAAGAGAAATAATTTAGATTAGAGCAGAGATCAATGAATTAGAAACCAGAAACACAGTAGATCAGATCAATGAAACTAGAAGCTGGTTCTTTGAAAGAATTAATAAGATCAATAAACCACTGGCCAGACTTATCCAAAAGAAAAGAGAAAGGACCCAAATTAATAAAATTATGAATGAAAGAGGAGAGATCATGACTAATACCAAGGAAATAGAAACGATTATTAGAAATTATTATCAACAACTATCTGCCAATAAATTGAGCAATCTGGAAGAAATGGATGCCTTCTTGGAAACCTATAAGCTGCCAAGACTGAAACAGGAAGAAATTGACAACCTGAATAGGCCAATAACCAGTAACGAGATTGAAGCAGTGATCAAAAACCTCCCAAAAAACAAGAGTCCAGGGCCTGATGGATTCCCTGGGGAATTCTACCAAACATTCAAATAAGAAATAATACCTATTCTACTGAAGCTGTTTCAAAAAACAGAAACAGAAGGAAAGCTTCCAGACTCATTCTATGAGGC
>NC_138377.1:86379660-86443910 GCF_054177405.1 Leptonychotes weddellii
CAGCCAAACTGTGGAAAGAGCTGAGATGTCCTTCAACAGATGAATGGATAAAGAAGATGTGGTCCATGTATACAATGGAATATTACTCAGCCATCAGAAAGGATGAATACCCAACTTTTACATCAACATGGATGGGACTGGAGGAGATTATACTAAGTGAAATAAGTCAAGCAGAGAAAGTCACCTATCATATGGTTTCACTTATTTGTGGGACATAAGGAGTAGCATGGAGGACATTAGGAGAAGAAAGGGAAAAATGAAGGGGGGGAATCGGAGGGAGAGACAAACCATGAGAGACTATGGACTCTGAGAAACCAATGAGGGTTTTAGTGGGGCAGTGGGGTGGGGGGATGGGTTAGCCCAGTGAGGGGTATTAAGGAGGGCACATACTGCATGGAGCACCGGATGTTATACGAAAACAATGAGTCGTGGATCACTACATCAAAAACTAAATGATGTATTGTATGGCGACTAACATAACATAATAAAATGAAATAAAATTTAAAAAAAAGAAAAAAACCCATATTAATTAGTATATAGTGCCAGGCTTTTTCTAGGAATATATATTTATTTTCACAAAATGGTAACTACCATACATAATGGTCCTTAATATAATGTACACTAAAATGATTATATATTTTCATATTAATGTACATTAATGTACATTCTTTCATATTAGTGTAGATTAATATTGCTACTTTAAATATCAATAGCCAATATTCATTGAGATTTTACTGAGGGTACTATGGTAAACTCTTTACATATATTTAGCCTTCACACTATAACCTTATAAGATAGAAGTTATATTATTATCCTTATTTTACAGTTGAGAAAACTAGGGCTTTGACAAGTAAATAGTCCATGGTCTAATAGTGGTGTAGCCCTAGTAAGAGCTACCCAAGACTTGAACTCGAGCAGTTAAACTCCAGAGCTGGAGCTCTTTTCACTATCTATAAAGCTTAATCAGGCAGAGTAATTTCATTTGTGAATAACAGGATGCCCAACTAAGAGAAAATTAAACAATTAAAAGGTCTTAAATTAGATAGTTTTAAAGCTATCTCAACAATGCAAAGCCTTGGGTTGGCATTTCTATGATTCTCACAGCCTTCCCTCAGAGTCAAAAGATAGCTACATAGCTCCAAGCACCACATTCTTACATTCTCACATGAAATATCCAAAGATAAGAACAAATGGGCAGGGTTTTCTCCTCTTGTATGTATTTTTATCAGAATGATAAACCTTCCCAAAAGCTCCAACAAGAACAACCTCAGTGTCTCATTGACCAGAAACAGCTTATTTGTTGACCTCTAAACCAAACACATAGGGATAGGATCACCACCATCTTCACAATTCACTCAGACTACACCCACCTTCCCTGAGCATATTACCTCAGTATCTGAAATAAAATGGCAATCCTGTTAACAAGAGAGAAGAGGAAAGTGATGACCATTAGGATGGCAACTAATACAAAAATAGCCATTTAAATTTTTATGTATGTACCACGATTTAATTAAGAAATCCCATGTTGAAGGATATTTATGTTATTGCTAATTTTACACTATTATAAAGAAAGCTGCAATGAACAGATGCTTTTTAATTTTTCCTTAAGAGAAATTACAAGTAGTAGAATTTTTGTATCAAAGCAAATATTCTAAGGTTTTATATATATATATATATTATATACATTGCCAAATTACTCTCCAAAATATTTAAGCAAATACATGCTCTCCCCAGAAGAGTGTAAGAGCACCCATTTCTTCACACTCTTAAAAACATTAATTAGCTTTAAATATTTGAAAATATAATTCAAAATTGTATAACTCTTCTCTTAAAACTTAGAAGTTACAAAAGCAAAAGTTGCTTTCTGACAAAAATTTAACATCTAAATATGTAAAAAGTAAACATTCTCCCCACCACACCCCCAACTGCGGCTTTCTCATTCCCCATGGTAATCACTGTTAATGATTTTTTTTAACTCCACAATTGCAGGGACTTTGTCTACATTATTCTTTGCTGGATCTCTAGTTAATGGCCCAGTCCCCAGTATATACATTTAATAAATGGTTATTTTGGGGGCACCTGGGTGGTTCAGTCAGTTAAGCTTCTGCCTTCGGCTCAGATCATGAGCCCAGGGTCCTGGGATTAAGCCCCACATCACGCTCCCTGCTCAGGGGGGAGCCTGCTTCACCCTCTCCCTCTGCCTCTCCCCCTGCTTGTGCTCTCTCGCACGCTAAGAAATAAATTCTTTAAAAAAAATTAAAATAAAAAATAAATGTTTATTCTTTAAAATGTCATCATACCTTCCATTTTTTTCTGAAACTTGACCTTTTCACCCAACAACATATTGTAAATGTCTTTTTATTCTTTGTACATATAGATCTGCTTCATTTTTAAAAAAATATATGAATAGTATTCCATTGTATGTATGTAACAATTTATGAAACCCCTAGTTAAATGATCTCAATTTTTCACTATTATAAGCACCACTGAAATGACTATCCTTGGAAGTATATTTTTGTTTTGTAGTGCAAATATTTCTGAGGAATAAGGTCCTATAACAGACTCAAGGTCAAAAAATATGTGCTAAGTTGCTTTCCAAAAGATTGCACCAATTTATAATATGTGAATGTTTTTCTATTCTCAAGCTAGCATTTGATACCTTAAATATTTTTGCCTTTTTCTACACTGAGATGGTAAAATTATATCTTATTATTTCAATTTCAGACATAACCTCTTAGCCAGTGGTTTAACAATTTCTTACATTCATTGGCCATTTTCATCTTATCTGTAAATTGCCCCTTTAAATCCTTTACCTATTTTTCTTTTTTTTTTTTTTAATATTTATTTATTTGAGAGAGAGAGAGCATGAGCAGGAGGGGCAAAGGGAGGGGGAGAGAGAATCTCAAGCAGACTCCTCACTGAGCACAGAGATGGACATAGGGCTCAATCTCAGGACCCTGAGATCATGACCTGAGCCAAAATCAAAAATTGGATGCTTAACCAACTGCACTACACTGGCACACCCTATTTTCCTATTTTTTAAATCTTTTTCTTATTTATCTGAAGGAATTGTTGATATATTATAGTTACCTTTTTCTGCTATATATTTTGAAATGTTTTCTCCCCAGTTTGTTTTTTGCTCTTCAATATTGTTTGTGGTATCTTTATCATACATGAATTTCAAATTCAAGTCTTTTTTGATAGAGTATCATGGTGACTTAACTGTTGCAGCTTCATAATGTAATATTTTGCTATCTGGTATGGCACCTATTTAAAAATGTCTTGACTTTTTGCATTTACTTTTTGCAATTCACCAAATTTTCCTAAAACTTGTTCCTCCTCTTTTTCAAAATTTTGTGAATGAATTACCATATCAAATCACCCAATTCAAACACTTTTGTTTCTTTCCTCTCTCTCTGCAAGAGTTTACCTCTTCAAAATTTCTCAAATCTTTCCTCTCATCACTGTTCCCACAGTCATGGCTTTAGTTCAGGCCTTATTCCTGTTGAACTGAATTTCTGCAATAATCTTCCAACAATCTCCCAAACTCCAGTCTTACCCTCATCCAATCCAGTCTCTCAATGTGATCAGAAATACTTTTCTTTAGGGGTGCCTGGCTCAGTTCTTAGAGCATGTGACCCTTAATCTCAGGATTGTAAATTCAAGGCCCACACTGGATGTAGAGATTGCTTAAAATCTTTATTTAAAAAAACACTTTTCTTAAAAAAAAAAAAAAGACCTCATTCTGTGATTACATATTTAAAATTCTTCAGAGTAGAGTTTGGACCTTTAAGTTTATCATGGCAATGTCTACCTATTACTTTGGTCTCCTCTCTGCCCACTTTCTCTATAATTTCTTGCTGATTCTCTTCCCAGTCTCTATGAATCTTCTTTTATCTAGAATCTTTTCATTTGCTTTTTCATCTAGTCATTTCTTACTCCCCTAAAAACTCAGCTCAAGCCTCACCTTCCCAGAAACATCCATTTGTGATGCCACAGCGTCTAGTGCATACACCTGTCATAGCACCTATCAAGTCATTCTGTATATGAATGTTCATAAGTTTTATTTATAATAATCCCAAACAACCTAAATGTCCAACAATAACAAAATCAGTTAATAAGTTGTTTTATTGATGCATGAGAAGGCTAAATATCAATAAATAACAAACTACTGATACATGGAACAACATGGATAAAACTTACAGATAAAATATTGAGTAGAGAAAGACAGACACAAAAGAGTACATAGTGCACCATCCCACCAGCTATACTGGAAAACCTAATAAATTAAAGACATTGGGTCAAGTACATAGAAGAATCATGCCTCTGAAGTAGGGAATAATTAGCTATAAATTTGGCACTATTTCAACTTGCCCAAAAAACCTTAAAATTAAGACTAGAAAGGATCAAATTATTTCAGTTACTTAACTGTGTCCAAGGACAAAATTTAAGAATATTTATAGGAATAAAAAATATCCAGTTACAGTAAAATTCACAATGTCCAGACTCCAATCAAAACTTGTCAGACATGAAATACAGCAGGGGAGGAACAAAACAAAAAAACAGTCCATAACAATGAGAAAATTCAATCAAAACCAACCTAGAACTGAGAGAGATTAAGGCATTAAAACCATATGCCACATGTTCAATATTCAGTAAAGACATGGATGATATGAAAAAGACCCCCTAAAACTTTTAGAGATAAAAACTATAATACATGAAATGAAAAATACACTGAGTGGTATTAACAGCAGATTTGAAATTATAGAAGAAAAAATTAGTGAACCTGAAGTTATAGCAATGGAAACTACCCAGAACTAAACATAAAAAGATAATTTTAGCAAGGGAAACAAAAGTAAAAATAAACTATTGGGACTTCATCAAAATAAAGAACTTCTGCACAGCAAAGGAAACAATCAACAAAACTAAAAGGCAACATACAGAATGGGAGATGTTTGCAAATGACATATCTGATAAAGGGTTAGTATCCAAAATCTATAAAGAACTGATACAACTCCACACCCAAAAAATGGGCAGAAGACATGAACAGACATTTTTCCAAAGAAGACATACAGATAGATAACAGATAGATGAAAAGATGCTCAACATCACTCAGCATCAGGGAAATACAAATCAAAACTACAATGAGATATCACCTCACACCAGTCAGAATGGCTAAAATTAACAACACAGGAAACGACAGGTGTTGGCAAGGATGCAGAGAAAGGGGAACCCTCTTACACTGTTGGTGGGAATGCAAACTGGTGCAGCCACTCTGGAAAACAGTATGATGTTTCCTCAAAAAGTTAAAAATAGAACTACCCTACCATCCAGCAATTGCACTAGTAGGTATTTACCCAAAGGCAACAAAAATATTGATTCAAAGGGATGCATGCACTCTGATGTTTACAGCAGCATTATCAACAACAGCCAAATTATGGAAAGAGCTCAATGTTCATCAACTGATGAATGGATAAACAAGACGTGGTGGTAATTATATATATATGGAATGGAATACAATGGAATATTACTCAGAAAAAAAGAATGAAATCTTGTCATTTCCAATGACAGGGATGGAGCTAGAGAGTATTATGCTAAGCAAAATAAGTGAGTCAGAGAAAGACAAATACCATATGGTTTCATTCATATGAGGAATTTAAGAAACAAAACAAATGAACATGGTGGGGGAGAGGCAGAAACAGACTCTTAACTATAGAGAACAAACTGACGGTTACTGGAGGAGAGGTGCGGGGGTGGGGGGAGGGTGGATGGGTTAAAAAGGTGATGGGTATTAAGGAGGACACTTGTGGTGAGCACTGAGTGTTGTATGTAAGCGATGAATCACTAAATTCTACACTTGAAACTAATATTGCACTATATGTTAACTAGATGGAAATTAAATAAAAACTTGGAGAAAAAAAGATAAATTTAAAAATTAGCAGAGTATAAGGGACCTATAGGATAATATCAAGGGCCCAATACATGTGTAATTAGAATCCTTTAAAAAAAGAGAAGGTGACAGAAAAATATCTGAAGAAACAGAAGTCTAAAATATTTCAAAACTAATGAAAATCATAAACCCAAATATTAAAGAAGCTTAACCAATCCCAATATAAGAAACATGAGGGATGCCTGGCTGACTCAGTCAGAAAGCATGCAACTCTTGATCTTAGGGTGGTGAGTTCTAGCTCCCTGTTGGGTGTGGAGCCTACTTTAAAAAAAAAATAGGGACGCCTGGGTGGCTCAGTCGGTTAAGCTGCTGCCTTCGGCCCAGGTCATGATCCCAGGGTCCTGGGATCGAGTCCCATATCAGGCTCCTTGCTCAGCAGGGAACCTGCTTCTCCCTCTCTCTCCGTCTGCTTGTGCTCTCTCTGTCAAATAAATAAAATCTTTAAAAATAAATAAATAAATAAATAAATAATAAAATATTTTTAAAAAATTGTAGAGACTCCTGAAGCCTTAAAAAAAAAGAAACATGAAAAAATTACATCAAGACACATCATAATTAAACTGCTCAAAACCAGTGAAAAGGAGAAAATACAAAAAGTAGAAGGAGGGGAAAAAAGACAAATTATGTGGAAAGGAACACAGGCAAGGATAACAGCAGGTTTCTTTTCAGACACAATGCAATAGAAAAGACAGTGATGCAACACTGGTAAAATAGTAAAAGGAAAAACTATCAACATCTAATTCTATACCCAACAAAAATATCTTTCAAAAACAAAGGCTAAATACAGACTTTTCAAACATCCAAAAGCTGAAAACATTCCATAAGGAATGTTTTCCAGTGAGCATGGAATATCTTCCCATTCCTCACGAGCACACCTATGCTATAAAAGAAATATTAAAGCTCCTTAAGGCAGAAGAAAAACGATACCAGATGGAAATACAGATCTACACAAGCAATACAGAACAATGGAAACCATAACTCTTTGAATAAATACATAAAAATTTAATCTGTAAATCTCTTTAAAAGATAATTTAAATAAAAATAATAACAATGTATTGTGGGGTTTATAATATACATAAAAGTGTGACAACAGCAGTTATATTATATAAGGCTTTTATACTATACATGAGGTGGTATAATAATACTTGAGGGTAGGTGAAAGAAGTTAGTTAAAAGGTATACTATAAACCTAGAGCATTAAAAAAAAAGAGTTGTAACTTAAAATAACATTAAATGTAAATAATCTAAACACACCCAATCAAAAGACAGAAATTGTCAGATTGGATAAAAAGCAAGACAATTACATGATTTCTATAAGAAATATATACATATATACATTTTTTAATTTGAGTATAGTTGTCACACAATGTTACAATAGTTTCAGGTGTACAACTTAGTGATTTGACAAGTTTATACATTATGCCATGTTTCACCACAAATATAGCTACCATGTATTCCATTACATTGCTATTACAATATCATTGACTGAATTCCTTATGTTTTGCTTTTTATTCCCGTGACTTACTTATTCCATAACTGGAGGCCTGTATCTCTCTCTCCCCTTCACCCATTTTGCCCAACCCCCCACCCTCCCCTCCTCTGGCTACCATCAGTTTGTTCTCTGTATTTATTGTTCTGATTTTGCTTTTTGTTTCTTCTTTTTTTTTATTCCATTTATGAGTGGAATGATATGGTATTTGTCTTTTTCAGTCTGACTTATTTCTCCTAGCATAATACCCTCTAGGTCCATCCATGTTGTCTCAAATGGCACAATCTCAACCTTTTTTGTGGCTGTGTAATACTCCATTGTGTGTGTGTGTGTGTGTGTGTGTGTGTGTGCATATATATATACTGCATTTTCCTTATTCAATTGTCTCTAAGGGACACTTAGGTTGCTTCCATTACAGTAGTTGCAGCTACTGTAAATAATGCTGCAATAAGCATAGGGATACATACATTTTTTTGGTGTTGAGTTATAGGAGTTCTTTATATATTTTGGATTCTAACTCCTTATTGAATATATCACTTCCAAATATCTTTCAATAGGTTGTCTTTTGTTGATGATTTCCTTCACTGTGCAAAGGCTTTTTATTTTGATATAGTTGCAAAAGTTTGTTTTTGCTTTTGTTTCCCTTGCCTTAGGAGACATACCTAGAAAAATGTTGCTATGGCCAATATCAGAGAAATTACTGCCTGTGTTCTCTTCTAAGATTTTTATAGTTTCAGGTCTCACATTTAGGTCTTTAATCCATTTTGAGTTTATTTTTGTGTTATGATGTTAGAAAGTAGTCCAGTTTCATTCTTTTATGTGTATCTGCCCAGTTTTCCCAGCACCATTTATTGAAAAAAAATTTTCCCTTGTATATCCTTGACTCCTTTGTCATAGATTATTTGACTATATAAATGTGGGCTTATTTCTGAGGTTTCTATCTTGTTCTATTGATGTACATGTCTATTTTTGTGCCCGTACCATATTGTTTTGATTACTACAGCTTTGTAGGATATCTTGAAATCTGGAATTGTGATATCACCAGCTTTGTTCTTCTTTCCCTAGATTGCTTTGGTTATTCAGGGTCTTCTGTGGTCCCACAGAAATTTTAGTGTTACTTGTTCTATTTTTGTGAAAAATGCTGTTGACATTTTTATAGAAATTGCATTGAATCTGTAGGCTGCTTTGGGTAATATGAACATTTTAATAATATTAATTCTTCCAATAATGAGCATGAAATATCTTCCATTTGTTTGTGTCCTCTCCAATTTCTTTCATCAGTGTTTTATAGTTTTTGGAGTACAGGTCTTTTACCTCTTTGGTTAAGTTTATTCCTAGGTATTTTACTCTTTTTGCTGCAATTGTAAATGGTGTTGTTTTTTAATTTCTCTTTCTGAAATTTCATTGTTAGTGTATAGAAATGCTACTGATATCTGGGTATGAATTTTGTATCTTGCCATTTTACTGAATTTGTTTATTACTTCTAGTACTCTTTTTGGTGGAATATTTAGGTTTTTCTATGTATAGTTCATGTTGTCTGGAAATACTGACAGTTCTTTACCAATATGGATGACTTTATTTCTTTTTCTTGTCTGATTGGTGTGGCTAGGACTTCTAGTACTATGTTGAATGAAAGAAGTGAAAGCAGACATCCTTGTCTTGTTCCTGACCTTGGAAGTTTCTCAGTTTTTCACCAGTGAGAATGATGTTAGATGTGGATTTTTCATATATGGCCCTTATTATGCTGAAGTATGTTCCCTTTAACTCCATTTTGTTGAGAGTTTTTATCATGAATGTAGGCTGAAAAACATCAATTGGTTAAAACTTTTAAAATGGAAAAAATATATCATGTTAATATTAATATAAGAAAGATTAATGTAACATTAATTACCAGCAAAGTAGATTTCAGAGCCAAGAATGCGATCAGAGGTTTTAAAGGATCATTTCATAATGATAAAAGGTCAATTAATCAAGGGAATATAATAATCTAAAAATACTTATTTGCCTAATAAGAGAGCTTTGAAATACATGAAGCAAAAAATAATAGAACTACAAGGAGAAATAGGAAATCCACAATTCTTTTTTTTTTTTTTTAAAGATTTTATTTATTTATTTGACAGAGAGAGACAGAGCGAGAGAGGGAACACAAGCAGGGGGAGTGGGAGAGGGAGAAGCAGGCTCCCCGCAGAGCAGGGAGCCCGATGCGGGACTCGATCCCAGGACCCTGGGATCATGACCTGAGCCGAAGGCAGTCGCTTAACCAACTGAGCCACCCAGGCGCCCGGAAATCCACAATTCTTGTAAAAGATTTTAGTAATGCTTTCTCAATAATAGCACAAGTAGGCAGTAAATTAGTGATGATATAGATTTTACAAACACTATCAACCAAGTTGACCTAATTGACATACATAGAACACTTCATCCAACAATAGCAGAATACACATTCTTTTCAAGTATCTTTGGAATATTTTTACCAAGGTACACCATATTGTGTGCCATAAAACAAGTCTCAATAACAACATTCAAACCATACAAAGTATGTTCTCAACCACAGAGAAATCACATTAGAAATCAATAATAGAAAGATGTCTGGAAAATCCTCAAATATTTAGACACCAAATAAAACACTTACAAGTAACAGATGGATTAAAGCAGTAATACAAAGAATATCAGAAATTATTTTGCACTAAATGAAAGTGAAAATAAGTAATTAAAACTTTGTGATATTTATTTTTTGTCTGGGTTATTTAATTCACTGAGGTTATTTTTATTCATTCATTCTTTCAACAAAATTTATATTATGTATTGTGCAGGCACTGTTCTTTATTTACTAAAGCAGCACTTAATGGGAAATTTATGGCCTTAATGACTATATTAGAAGACAGATCTCAAATCAATGACCTCCGCTTTTACCTTAAGAAATTAGAAAAAAGGGCATATTAAATCCAAAATAAACAAAAGAAAGGAAATAATAAAGATCAGAACAGAAATCAAAGAAATAAAAAACAAAAATCATGGGACAAAATCAGTGAAACTAACAGCTATTTGCTTTGAGAAGATTATGAAAATTGATAAATTTCTACACTGATAGGGAAAAAAGAAGACACAAATGACCAATATCAGGAATAAGAGAGGTGACACCAATATAGATTCTACAGATGTTAAAAGAACAATAAAGGAAAATTATAAATGACTTTGAAGCAATAAATTTGACAATTTAGATGAAATGGACAAATCCATAAAAGACACAAACTACCAAAATTCACTCAAGAAGTAGATAACCTAAATATATGAATATCTATTTAAAAACTGAATTTTGGGGGTGCCTGGGTGGCTCAGTCGTTAAGCGTCTGCCTTCAGCTTAGGTCATGATCCCAGGGTCCTGGGATCGAGCCCCGCATTGGGCTCCCTGCTCAGCAGGGAGCCTGCTTCTCCCTCTGCCTGCCGCTCCCCCTGCTTGTGTTCCCTCTCTTGCTGTCTCTCTCTCTGTCAAATAAATAAAATCTTAAAAAAATAAAAAATAAAAACTGAATTTTGGGTGGAGCGCCTGGGTGGCTCAGTTGGTTAGGCGTCCAACTCTTGATTTTGGCTCAGGTCATGATCTTGGAATCATGAAATTGAGCCCCACATTGGCTTTGTGCTGGGCATGGAGGCTGCTTGAGATTCTCCCTCTTCATCTGCCCCTCCCTGTTTACTCTCTCTCTCCTAAAAAAAAAAAAAAATGAATTTTGGGCTAAATACATCCCACAAAGAAAACTCCAAATCCAAATGGATTTACTGGTGAATTCTACCAAGCATTTAGGGAAGAAATAATTCTAATCCTACACAAACTCTTCCCAAAAAATTGATGAAGAGGAAAACTTTTCAACCCATTCTATGAATCCCACCAGAAAAAGACATTATGAAAAAAAAAAATACCCACAAATCAATATCCTTCATAAACATAGATGTAAAATTCTATACAAAATTGAGCCAATCAACTCCAACAATATATAAAAAGGATAAAACATTATGACCAAGTTCAGTTTATCCCAGGAATGCAAGGTTGTTTTACAGTTGAAAATCAATTTATATAATTCACCATATTAACAAAAATTTAAAAAGAAAACCATATGATCATTTCAACAAATACAGACAATGCCTTTGGAAAACATCCAACATGCATTCTTGATTAAAAAAAACTCTCAGCAGGGTGCCTGGGTGGCTCAGTTGCTTAAGCGTCAGACTCTTAATTCGGGCTCAGGTCATGATCTCAGGGTCCCGGGATCAAGCCCCGTGTTGGGCTCCCCACTCAGCAGAAGCAAGAGAAATCAAGGAATCAATCCCATTTACAATTGCTCCAAAAACCATAAGATACCTAGGAATAAACCTAACCAAAGAGGAAAAGGATCTGTACTCTGAAAACTATAGAACACTTAGGAAAGAAATTAAGAAAGACACAAAGAAATGGAAAAACATTCCATGTTCATGGATTGGAAGAACAAATATTGTTAAAATGTCTATGCTACCCAACACAATCTACACATTCAATGCAATCCCTATCAAAATACCATCAGTATTTTTCATAGACCTGGAACAAACAATCCTAAAATTTGTATGGAACCAGAAAAGACCCTGAATAGCCAAAGTAATGATGAAAAAAAAGCAAAGCTGGTGGCATTACAATTTTGGACTTCAAGTTCTATTACAAAGCTGTAATCATCAAGACAGTATAGTACTGGCACAAAAACAGAAACATAAGTTAATGGAATGGAATAGAGAACCCAGAAATGGACCCTCAACTCTATGGTCAACTAATCTTCAACAAAGTAGGAAAGAATGTCCAATAGAAAAAAGACAGTCTCTTCAACAAATGGTGTTGGGAAAATTGGACAGCCACATGCAGAAGAATGAAACTGGACCATTTCCTTACACCATACACAAAAATACTCAAAATGGATGAAAGACCTAAATGTGAGACAGGAATCCATCAAAATCCTAGAGGAGAACACAGGCAGCAACCTCTGTGACCTCAGCCACAGCAACTTCTTCCTAGAAACATCACCAATGGCAAGGGAAACAATGGCAAAAATGAACTATTGGGACTTCATCAATATGAAAAGCTTTTGCACAGCAAAGGAAACAGTCAACAAAACCAAAAGACAACCAACAGAATGGGAGAAGATACTGGCAAATCACATATCAGATAAAGAGCTAGTATCCAAAATCTATAAAGAACTTATCAAACTCAACACCCAAAGAACAAAGAATCTAATCAAGAAATGGGCAGAAGACATGAACAGACATTTCTCCAAAGAAGACATACAAATGGCCAACAGACACATGAAAAAATGCTCATCACTTGGCATCAGGGAAATAAAAATCAAACCACAATGAGGTACCACCTCACACCAGTCAGAATAGCTAAAACTAACAACACAGGAAACAACAGGTGTTGGCAAGGATGCAGAGAAAGGGGAACCCTCTTACACTGCTGGTGGGAATGCAAACTAGTGCAGCCACTCTGGAAAACAGTATGCAGCTTCCTCAAAAAGTTAAAAATAGAGCTATCCCACAACCCAGCAATTGAACTACTAGGGATTTACCCCAAATGTAGTGATCTGAAGGGCACCTGCACCCCAATATTTATAGCAACAATGTCCACAATAGCCAAACTATGGAAAGAGTCCAGACATCCATTGACAGATGAATGGATAAAGAAGATGTGGTATATATACACAATGGAATACTACTCAGCCATCAAAAAAAAAAAATTAAATCTTGCCATTTGCAAAGACATGGATGGAACTAGAGGGTATTATGCTAAGTGAAATAAGTTAATCAGAGAAAGACAATTATCATGATTTCACTCATATGTGGAATTTAAGAAACAAAACAGTATCATAGGGGAAGGGAGGGAAAAATAAAACAAGATGAAATCAGAGAGGGAGACAAACCATAAGAGACTCTTAATCATAGAAAATAAACAGGGTTGCTGGAGGGGAGAGGGGTGGGGGGATGGGGTAACTGGGTGATAGACATTGAGGGCATGTGATGTAATGAACCCTGGTTATTATATAAGACTGATGAATCACTGAACCCTACCTCTGAAACCAATAATACATTATATGTTAATTAATTGAATTTAAATTAAAAAAAGAAGAAAAACCCTAAGGAATCCACAAAAAAAAAAGCTACTAAAACTAGTAAGTGGATTTGTGAGTTTAGCAAACTTGCAGGATACAAAATTAATATATAAAAATCAATTGTATTTCTATATGCTAGTAAATGAACAATTTGAAATAAAAATATTAAAATAATATTTATAATAGCACTAAAAATATAAGACATTTAGGAATAAATCTGACAAAAGATATGAGAGATTTGTACACTGGCAACTCCAAAACACTGCTGCTACTAACTAAAGAAAATCAATGAAATAAGTCAATCAGAGAAAGACAATTATCATATGATTTCACTCATATGTGGAATTTAAGAAACAAAACAGGATCATAGGGGAAGGGAGGGAAAGGTTCAAAAGGTTCAATATTGTGCTTCAGAAGGTTCAATATTGTGAAGATGGCAATTCTCACCAATTTGAGCTACAGAGTCAAACCTCAGTAGGTTTTTGTTTTTTCTCTTTCTTATTTTCTTTCTTTCTTTTTTCCTTTCTTTCTTCTCCTTTTCTTTCTTTTCTTTCTCTTTCTTCCTGTCTTTTTTAGAATTTGGAAGGCTAATCATAAAATTTATATGGCAATGGAAATGGCCTACAATAACCAAAACAATTTTGAAAAAGAACAAATTTGGAGAGCTAATGCTACCTAATTTCAATACACTATTTGGAGTCAATACAGTGTGGTATTGGAGTAAAGATAACAAAGAAATATTGCAACAGAATAGAGTCCAGAAATAGAGCCGTACATACACATATGGATGACTGATTTTTTACAAAGGACAAAGGCAATTCAGTAGAGAAAAGATACTGTTTTCAACCAATGATGCTAGGACATGGGAGAAGAAAACTTACAGAGAGCTTCTCAGGGCATGTCATATTTGGCAGGTTGGGCTACATAAAAATTTAGAACATGAGTATGGAAAAGATAACCTTAACTAAAAGATAAAACTAGAGATCTTCTAAAGAAAAGATATAATTATGGGACAAAGGATTAAATAATTTAAATAATTTATCAAGAGTTCCTGCAAATTAGTAAGTAAAAGACAAAGAACAGGCATGTCACAGAAAAAGAAATATGGTCAAAAAACCTGTAAGTTGTTCAACAGAAGCTTCTTATTAGTTTGAGTAGTTCCACTTTTTAATCTTTGTTTTTTTTTTTGTGCACTGGGTGTCATATCCATAAATCACTGCAAAGACTTATGTAAAGGAGCCTCTTTCCTTTGTTTTGATCTAGAAGTTTCTTGGTTTCTGGTCTTACAGTTAACTCTTTAATCCATTTCAACTTTATTTTTGTCAGTGGTCTAAGATAATGACCAGTTTCATTCTTCTGCATGTGAATATCCAGTCTCCTCAGGACCATTTATTAAGAGACTCTTTTTGCCATAGAATATTCTTCACTCTCTTGTCAAATATTAGTTGACCATATATTTATTTCTGGACTCTTGATTCTGTTCCAGTGGTCTATTTTCTGTTATCATACCAGTACCAAACTGGTTTTTGTTTTGTTTTGGGGGTTTTTTTGTTTGTTTTTTAGAGAGAGAGTGTGTGTGAGAGCGGGGCAGAGGGAAAGAGAATCTTAAGCAGGGTACACACCCAGTGTGAAGCCTAATATGGGGCTCGATCTCACAACACCGAGATCATGACCTGAGCCAAGATCAAGAGTCAGACACTTAACCAACTGAGCCACCCAGGCGGCCCCAGTACCATACTGTTTTGATTACTATAGCTTTGTAGTATACTTTGAAATCAGGAAGTGTGATGCCTCAAGCTTTGTTCTTTCTCAGAGTTGCTTTGGCTATTCAAGGTCTTTCGTGGTTCCATATGAATTTTGGAATATTATTCAGCCATAAGAAAGAAGAAAATCCTACCATTTAAAGCAAAATGGATGAAACTTGAGAGCACTTTGCTAGGTGAAGTCAGACAGAAAATGACAAATACTGTATGATCTCAGTTATATGTGGAATCTTAAAAAACCAAGCTCACAGAAACAGAGAATGGATTAGTGGTTTCAAGGGGCAGCAAGGGAGAGGTAGTGGGGGCAGAGAATGGGTGATGGTTAAGGGTACAAACTTCCACTTATAAGATGAATAAATTCTGGGGATGTAATATACAGCACGATGACTATAGTCAACAATACTGGATTGCATATTTGAAAGTTTCTAAGAGAGTAGATTTTTAAAGGTCTCACCACAAAACAAACTATAACTTTATGAGGTGATAGATGTGTTAACTAATCTTAATGGTGTTAATTACCTTGTAATACATACATATATGAAATCACTATGTTGTACATCTTAAACTTCCACAATGTTATATTGTCAATTATATCTCAATAAAGCTGGAAACAATAAATAAAAAAGAAGTTGTTTAACATCATTAATGATTAAAGAAACACAAATTATTTTCCCACAATCTTATTACTGAACCTATAAAAGGTTGACAATAGTCCCACAAATCCAGGCCAGTTCTCCAGAGTGCCCATGAAGTAGGGTGTCCCTTCTCTAGGCATAGAGAGGATATAAAAACATGATAAACTGATTCTGCATGTATCTATCTATAAGGCCTTGAGAAGAACATATCAGAGTTGAGCACTGGTTTTCCATACTCAACTCTGCACAATAAGAGAAGTAAACAAGATACTCCCTCAGTCCTTGCCAACTCTAATATGTATCTTCTTAGATTGGCTTAAAGACATACTTTCTCTTAACTCAAGGGAAGATAACTCATCTTTCTGGAATGGCTACTCAGTGACAAATGCTATCCTATAGACCTTGCATTAACTATTTAATTTCATCTCTACCACAACACTGCAAGGTTTATATAGATGAGAAAACTGAAGCTCGGAGAACCTAAGTAATAATATACTTCAGGATTCATGTTCTTTCTACTGCACTGCAAAGAATCAATAAGTTTTTCTCTAGTCATATGCAAATTAGAATATGACAAAGGCTCTGAAGAACACTTAATTGGTTAAAATTATAATTAGTAGAAATTCCACATGAAATGCTGAAAACAACTTTAATGTTGCATATTTCTGTGATAGACCCTGATATTTATGATATTGTGCGTGGTAATTTGAAAGTAAAAAACAAACAAACACTGGTCTTGGAGACAGACCTGATCTCAAATCTCAATTCTGTTGCTTACTGGTAGTGTAATCCTTACCAAGAACCTGATTTGCTATGCTAAACCCTGACTTCATGGTGTTCCAATTGTATGCTATCTATAATGCCATCAGTTGACTAATTTTGGAGATAGGTGTTTTGTGACAGTCTTCTTAACTGATAGATTGAGAGCTACTGGAGGACAATTACTTTGTGTCACTGACAATACCCAAAAAGTTACTTGTACATAAGAGTTTTACCATACATATTTATTAGATGAATATCTTATTATAAACAAAAACAGGAAAGCTTGGTAATACTAAGAGTTGGCAAAAAAAGAAAGTATGGGAAGGCAAATTTGTCAGTGATTAATAAAAGGAGTGCTATAAAGAATAAGACTCAAATGCCCCCCCTTCCACACCTTACTCCATACTTCCTCCACCCATACCTTGTTTCCTTGATTTTCTTTGAATGCTCTGAATTGAGAGGAAATTACTTAAGAACAGGGACCATGTTTTATTCGTCTTTGAATTCTCATAAATAGCATAGTATAATGCTGAATAGAAGACTGTTGAAGGGAACTGAATGGTAATTTTGAGAAGGAAGAGATTATTGCAGGAGAATATTCACCTCAAGAGGTAAAGTTACAGTTTTAACTCATTTTCAGTTGCAATTCCTAAGTAGGGAAATTCTCTACCAAAGACTGAAAAAAATAAAGCACATCATAAAACATGCAGCAGTCCATCTGAGTCCTGTTTCAATTTTAGCACAGAATGTGTTGAACTTCAGCATTCCCGATTCACACTTTTCTAATGCAAATACCTCCAACTTTCAATTATTTGAGGGTGAATTATCAAATTTGTAGATTAACAAGGCTTTTTTCTTTTTCTACTCCTTCGAGCTACACAGTCCTTTGGGGGCCTTCTGTCTTTGTGCATGAACGGCAGTGGGATTCACTCATTATGAATAAAGGAAACATCTGTGATGCTTCAATGGCGGGAAGGAATGCATAGAAATCCAATACCACCTGTATGCAGCTCTATGACTGGTCATAAATTGTATTGAAAAAAAGCTGTCACAGTATTCAAAATTCAAAGGATATTTCTTGAAGTAGTTCATCAGAGAACATTTTTTCCTCATATCAACCAAAGAACTAACTAAATGAGGCATTTGATTTACAATAATAAAAAATGTTATATTGACTCAAATCACTGGCAGTGTCTACAGACACACAGCGGAAAGTGGATGTCAACATCACTTGAGTTAGTTGGTCAGTCAGGCTTATCCCAGCTTGTTGATGCTTTTTATTTAGTGGCAGGAAATCTATCAGTCCCTATCACTTAGTGCTCAATTAATTTCAGGTTTTGGTTCTATTCAAAAACTTTGCTTTGATCCAGTTGTAATCAATTCATAATAGTAAGAAAAAGAACCCTGTTTATAAATTATGAGCATTTTAAAACCTGGTAAATGTAATTTATTCTATTTTCCTACTTATATTTTTCTATCACTATTAACACATAGGTATGAATATAAGCTTACATGCTCACAAATACACAACTCCCGGTTGAATGCCAACACCTTCGGAAAGGAAAAAAAGAGACTTGTATAGGGGAACCAATGTGTAAAGCTTTAATGTGTGTATGTTATCTGGTGAGTATACATATTTACATAAATATGAAAAAAAACCATGAAAGGACTAAGGAAAAGAAAAAAGTTAAAGTGACTGAATGGTAGTCTTCAGAGCTACCATGTATGGCTACATGGATTGTCAACTGCACAATCTCAAGGATAGCTTATAGTCACTCTGACTACAAAGGTGGATGGCGCCCCCTGGAGTTGTGCAACACAGTCGTCTTGGTGGGAGTTTCTTTTCTTTGGGATTTAAACATTGTGCTTTATAATAAGGACTAGACTGTAACTACAGCTCCAGATCATACTTCTTAATCTCCCAGCATGCTTGGAAGTAACTTATTTACTCAAGGGGATAGAGGAAGGAGAAAGAAAAGTAGAAAGGATAGGAAAAAGTATCTATATAGAGGTAACAAGGATAAAATAACACTAGCCAAAAATGTTCTGAACATTTGCTATGTGCCAGGTATGGGTCATAGCACCTTGTATATACTAACTTTTTTAATCCCTACAACCATCATAGAAGCAGGCACTATTATTATCCACATTTCACAGAGGTCAAGAGATGTTAAATAACCTGTCCAAGACCACGTAACAGTAAGTGAGGTAGAAGTAGCAGAGTGAGCTGACTCCTCTGCTTTACAGAATTGTGACTCTCAGTTGAAGGTCAATTAGAGGTTCCCCTCATTTAAATCTTTATTTGCCTTGCTAAAATAAATATTTTATGGGAAAAAGCAGTCCCTTAAGAAGACCCTCTGTCAGGGGTGCCTGGATGGCTCAGTCAGTTAATGGTTTAATCATCTGCCTTCAGCTCAGGTCAGTGTCTCAGAGTCCTGGGATCCAGCCTCTCACTGGGCTCCCTGCTCAGCATGGAAGCAAGGAGACTGCTTCTCCCTCCCCCTCTGCTCCTGTCCCTCTCCCTCTGCCCCTCTCCCCTGCTCATGCCCTCTCTCTCTCTCTCAAATGAACAAATAAAATCTAAAAAAAAAAAAGACAGTGGCCCTCTGTCTGAAATCATAAAATCAGATTTAAGACTAGAGAAAAAATTAAGTTCCAAATAAAATTCTGACAAAATGAAAATTCTCCAAAATAAGCCCCAAATTTGAAATATAAAATATGAAATATAAAATATAAAATGCCAAAGGTTACATTTATATTTAGCACAAAGGCCGAAGGATAAAAATTCTTAACTGATCTGTTAGCTCGTTGTGGAAACTTCTGGCTTTTAGAACGAATAGATAGAAATGTTAGGAGAAAATGAGGAAACATCACAGAGGCAAGATAAAAAAAAGAGAGGGGAGCAGTAAATAAACACAACAGTCACAAGGGCCTCTACAGCAAAAGGAAATGGGAGTTGGGGGTGGGGGCACAGTTACTAATATATAGCACCAGAGGCCTGAAATATTTCTCAAGTGAGTCATTAGCCTTTGTATATCTAATTGATTTCTTGTTTCATAACTTCTGAATATTTGAATTTCTGCAGATCCAATTTACTACATAGAATCATATTCACATTGAAATGACTTCAACTCTGTATGAAATTTCAATTTGAAAAACCAACTTAATGAGATTATGACTTCAAATGTAAGAAGAAATCACAATAATTATCTCTGTAAATTATTTGTTCCAACTGTCCCATCCCCATGCTGCTATGTTAAATTATTTGAGCAAAGGAATATTTAGAGCTACAAAGGAAAAATGTAAAGGTAAAGACAAAATAGCATTTGTAAAATGACCACTAATAAAGCTCCATCCTAGAGACTATAGGCAAAGAGTCAATTTTACAGCTTGTCAAAAACGACCCATTTTCTGAGTATGTTTAGAGCCTGCAGAGCTCTTCATATATACCAGAATGTCAGGATTTGAAGAAGCAATAATATTTTGAAAATGATCTGTGATATACATTGTTTTGTCAAAAATCTAATCAAGTGGGGGAAACGTGTCAAAGTCAAGAAATGTTACTTGGCTACAATGGGTAGGATACAGACCTGGCCACCCACTCACCAGCTGCAGGAAATGAATTTAAAGTAAGTTGGTCATCTGTCCCAGGATAAAACAACTGCCAAATATTTTATCCCAATTTGTCAGCCCTGCTCTATTCTAGTGAATTCCATCAATTCAAGGCCAGTCCCACTGTTTATTCTCTCCAGAACAATAAGCTTAACCAATAGGTTTATTTGTTTAAGTCATCTGGTGAATTCTTTTAAATTAAGCCTTGTTTCTAGTACCACTTGCATTTTACTGGCATTCATGTAAGCTTCTGCGGCAGCTGCTTGAGAAGAAAAGGAAAGGTAGTTCTTGTGGAGCAGTGAGAAGAGAATACATTTTTAAACTTTCCTTTCTTTCTCCTAAAATTAGTACCTAGCATATGGAATATTCAGCAGGTGGCTCAGCAGGGACAGGCTTACTGTTTTTCATACCTGCCACTGAGATATTTGACATTTTGACTTGCTAAGGGAATAAAATTTTTGAGGCCATTACTGGGTGTGTGTGGGGGGGAGTGTGGGGGGATGCGTGCTCATGGGCATGCTGAGGAACATCTCATAGAGGTCTCTCAGAGGAGAGAGTGCAAGAGACAGAAGCAACTAACAAAGTTATACAATTAAGAAAAGCTAAATACTAGAAAAGGGAGTGCATTTGTGTGCATTTCATACTATTGAAGTTGAATAACCAATTCAAATCCCACTGTGTTAGAGAATAAGGAATTACTTTGTGGGGCACCTGGGTGGCTCAGTTGGTTAAGCGTCTGCCTTCAGCTCAGGTCATGATTCCCAGGGGGCTGGGATGGAGACCCACATTGTCGGGCTCCCTGCTCAGCAGGGAGTCTGCTTCTCCCTCTCCTTCTGTTCCTCCCCCCTGCTCATGCTCTCTCTCTTGCTCACTCTGTCTCTCTCAAATACATAAAATCTTAAAAATAGATAAATAATTAACAACCAAACTGTCCTTTGGGGAAAAAATCACTTTGTGACTTAAAGAATTCCAGGAATTATACTTCATAATACAATAAGAATACTCTTTGAATATTATTTGAAGACTCCAATTTAAAGTTCACTGCAATAACTTCCCCCATTGTCTGAAAAGCAACTATTAAATCAGCATTCCATAAACTATAATATAAACATAAACAGAATGCACCATGCACTATTTTAGGCAATGGAGCTTTTCTTACTTTTAAGATTTTATTTATTTATTTGAGAGAAAGAGTGAGTGAGTGAGAGAGAGAGAGCACATGAGCAGGGGGAGAGGGAGAAGCAGGCTCCCCACTGAACAGGCAGCCTGATGTGGGGCTCAATCCCAGGCCCCTGAGATCATGACCTGAGCTGAAGGCAAACGCTTAATTGACTGAGCCACCCAGGTGCCCCTAGGCAATGGAGCTTTAAAGAAAAAAAGTAGAGTTTCAAATTTGAAAGAAATTTAGGAAGTATAATAAACTAACCTTGGATATGGGCAGTAAGGGAGACAAGAGTCTCAGATAATCCCTAGTTCTCTGGCTTGATGAATAGGTGAATGGTAGAATCATTAATGATGTCTGATAAAGACTACCACTTGCTTACCTAATATCCACTCTACCCATTTTCTTATGTAATTGACCTATACAGTATTAAAGATGGCAACATAACCAGCTAAAAACCATATGAAAACTATATTTTCCTGTCTCTACTATGTCTAGTAAGACATAATGACATAAGACATAACCAGACATCTTTGGGTGGAACATCCAATATGTCTAAAGTACATTGACTCAGCAGGGTGACCAAATTTTTTTCTTTACCTTCCTTCTCTCCTCCTGGAATATGATGGTTGAGGCAGGAGCAGCTAGTTTGTGACCATGAGGTAACTTGAAGATAGACACTTCATGCTAAGGATTGTAGAACAAAACGATGGATTCCTGAAATCAGTGAGTCACCATGTTAGCCCTGGGTTGCCTAATTCTGGAGTTTTATTTTGACAGAAAAATAAATGTTCACTTTGTTTATTTCAGGTCTCTGTTACTAGCCACTAATCCTAATTGATACTCTGGTATAAAAATCAAGGTGCTTGGGGCTTTTTGGTAGGTGGCAGGATTAGGAGGAAGTTCAGTTTTGGGTGTGTTGTATGTGAGGTGCTTGCTGGTGGAATGCCCGGACATCACTTGGAAACACAAGGTAGAGATATAGACTTGGGAGTGATCCAAGGAGGAGGCTAACATCTATAGCTTATCATTTCCAGCCAGTGGTTCTTTATTTTCTTCAGATCAACTATGGTAAGGACTTTCTGTTTTTCATTTCTGAGCATTTAACTTGCACTTTACCTTGAATGCGAAAAAAGGCAATCTTCATCAGAAGCTCAAAAATGAGCATGCAAGGGGCACCTGGGTGGCTCAGTCAGTTAAGCATCTGCCCTCAGCTCAGGTCACGATCACAGGGTTCTGGGATGGAACCCTATGTCAGCCTCCCTGCTTAGCCTGCTCCCCCTCTCCTTCTCCCCCTGCTCCCTGCTCTCTATCTCACTCACTCTTTCTCTCAAATAAATAAAATCATTTTTAAAAATGAGCATGCAAGGTGAAAGTGTGCCAAGTGATCTTAATAATCAATAAAAAAATTATGATTGTTTCATGAACTTTAAAATTTTTGTCAAAATAGTAAAATCTCTTATCTATACATATATAGAGGACTGAAAAAAAGAATAAAGCTATTATTTACTTAGTATATTGAAATTTAAGGCATCAGAAACATTGAGAACTGAAGTGTTTTATTTCTCTGTTTTAAATGCATCAAGAGTAACCTAAACACTGCTTGCTTTCTTCTCAATGTATAAGTTACAATAGGGATAAGGTTCTTGTGTTTGCCCTAGTGAATTGTTACACTCTTTCCTAAGTTTGGATTAGCTTCCAACATTTTATCCTTTGACATTTGTGTTGTGAAATTCTCCAAAAGTTCTGTTAATGTGGAGGGTTTGTGTGTGTGTGTGTGTTTTGCCTGTGTTACTTCTGGGATATCTTCACCCTTTTTGTCACAACCACTTTCTTTATGTTAATAACTTCTCCTTCACGAAGTTCTTCTGGCTGTACATCCAGAGTCTTTCAAACGGTGGCAGTGCCTACATTCCCACCGTCAGCTATTTCTTCTATAATTCTATTTATGTTCAATGTGAATTTCACTTCCAACAGTGTCATTTTGGGGTTATTTGCTGTACTGTTGGCCAATTCCCTCTTTTGATTATCCATTTTTATAAAATGTCATGTGAATTTATCACTGGGAGACAAGATTGCAACACAACTACACACTTTTGCTGTGTGTGTATAAAATGAGTAACAGATGCAGAGTGATCAATCACTGATAGACTTTGAAAGAAGGGATTCAATTGGTCACTGATCACAATGTGCATGTGTTATTTGTGTGGTGATTTACGAAGACCCAGCAACAAAGTTTGTACTTTATGCAATTACTGAACCAAACTGAATCAGGTAACTGAAATGTGAACTGTGATGTTATAGAACTGGATTATTTAACTAAACCATGGTAATTGGATATCATGCATGTTAGAACCATGCAAAGTGAGACCTGTGTATAATCCAGCTGAGGGCTGGTGAGGAAAATCTAGATCTATCCATGCAACATTCATTCTCTTCCTTTCATACCTCTTCTTTCTCCCCACTTTTTAGCCATTTCACTTCTATTAGTATCACCTCTAGAGAGTGCTAAGGATAATTTGCAAGGCATCCTAAATCAGTCAGTTTTACTACTGATAATTTTGGTTAAATATCTGACCTAAAATGGGGGGTTAAAATGATCCTCAATCATTTATTTTGTCCTGTTCTCATATCCTATAACCATGGTCTGCTGAATTAACATTGCTGTAATAATGTTCTGTCATAAAGGACTTTTATTATAATAAATTCTGTGTTGCTCAACATCCTACCGATCAGAATTATCTTTTTATTCATTCATTCGGTAAATATGTGCTAGGCACTGTACCATGTGCTTGGAATATTTTGTATCAGTGAATAAAACAGGCAATAATCCTTGCCCCTGCGGTGCTTACATTTTAGCTGGTAGTTGTGAGGGGCTGGAACATGAGGCAGCAATAATGAAGCCTGCTGTGGTGCCACTATGTTGTCAGGCCATGATACTATAAATAAGAAAGACACAGATATTCAAGTATACATTTTTTTAAAAGGATTAACAACTTTGGCCAAGTGATCAAAATTAATATCACTAATAAAGTGATATTATGGACATCATGTACTTTTTCTATTTTACTTAGAGAGGGAGAGAAAGGGGGGAGGGGCCGAGAGAGAGGGAGAGAGAGAATCTTAAGCAGACTCCATGCCCAGCACAGAGCCTGATGCGGGACTCGACCTCACAACCCAGAGATCATGACCTAAGCCAAAATCAAGAGTCAGATGTTTAGCCAACTGAGCCACTCAAGCACCCCTGACATCGTGTACTTTAGATAGGATGCCCTAAAACAGGCATAATATAACTATGTGATATTCTGGTCAGATATGTGTGACTTAATCCAATTATGATGAAACATCAGACAAATCTAGATACTTATGTCAAGCAAAAGGATAAAGATAGAGGCATAATTTATTGATATGGAAAAGATTTAGGGAGGTCCATATTTGGGAAGTGGGGAAGGCAGATGGAAATCAAGTTTTCTATTTTAACCAGATTTAATTTGAAATAACTATTAGACATACAAGTAAAGATACTGAGTGAGCAGTTTGATATACTAGCCTAAAACTCAGGAGAGAAAACAAGGTTGAACATATAAATTAGAGTCATCAGCATCTAGATGGTTTATTAAGCCATGGCTCTGGATAGGATTACATGAAGTCTAGATAGAGAATAGAAAGAAGGAAAAAGAAGGAGGAAGCAAACAGAGGTGAGAGGAAGAGAAAGAATTTTGAAATAAATACAGACTAAGCTTAGGAGAGAGACTAAACCATTGGCTGTGGTATCAGTTTGTCATGGGTGATCCTGGTTAGAAATTTTTTAAGGGTATCAATATAAACAAAACCAGTTTAACAGTAATACCAGCTCTAGACCTCTGAGGGCTGCTTTTTTCAAATCTTATTGATTGCACTAATATCTTCTATTCCTTCAAACCAACCATCACATTGTTATACTAAACCACTTGGAACTGTACTTCCCGCCTTTTATTTCAGCTATTGGTTTGTTAGCAAATTGGACAGCACAGGTGGGAACTGATGACATTTGAAATATTTTTATTTTCAGATATTTATACCATCTTTGTTACCATTTGAATTCCAGGTCTTGCTCTGACAAACTCAATTTCACCTGAACATTAAGTAAAGGAAAATCCGCCTGGGAACTGTGAGAATAGATTGGGTTGGGGTCCTCATGGTTGTGATGTTCTTGGTTCGATCTGAGCTCTATCTAACATCATTTGCCCTACCTTGCTTTTCTCAACATTAAGCATACATTAATTGAACTCTTTTCCTTGCTCTAGTTTCTTCATACTATTTATCACTACCTGACATCATGTTATGTAACTTCTTTCTTTATCTGTTTACTGTCTGTCCTACCCTCACTCGCATGTAGAACAAAAACTCCTTCAAATCACAGACTTTGTTTTATTCATTCCTGCTCTATATGCTGTCCTTGGACCAGTGGCACATAATAAGTCCCCGATATTTGTTGAACAAATGAATTTTTCAGAAATTAGCTTGGTTAAAATAGAAAAAATCATGTAGTGCAAAAATTAGCTTGTTTCCTCCTCAAAATTAAAAGGGGTATATTATGTAATGAATAAAACTATGGTAATTGGTAATAAATACACACAGTACACATATGTTAGTACAAGTTCTGACAAAGTTTTTTTAAAAGATAGTATGCACATCAGGGAGTCTTCATTCAGTTAACAGGTTACTCAGGCTTTTGTCATTCTCTCTGAAGCTGGACAGTGTGAAAGGGATATGTCTCTTCCTCTCTTTATATCGGCACCCTTAGTGTGAGACCAGCAAAAGAGAAAAACATGGTGGGGGAACATCTGAAGGTCAGCTTTAGGGGCACCAGATTAGGAATGAGCTATACAGACATCTCAGATCCATCATTCATTCATTCATTCGTTCATTCATTCATTCTGTATCTCTCTTTCTCCTTTCTCCAGAACAGATGATTTTAACCAATATGCTAATTTTTAAAGTCTATTAAGCCTGGGGCACCTGGGTGGTTCAGTTGGTTAAGCATCTGCCTTCAGCTGAGATCATGATCCCAGGGTCCTGGGGTCAAGCACCACGTCGGGCTCCCTGCTCTGCGGGAAGCCTGCTTCTCCCTCTCCCACTCCCCCTGCTTGTGTTCCCTCTCTCGCTGTCTCTCTCTGTCAAATAAATAAATAAAATCTTAAAAAAAAAAGTCTATTAAGCCTATCAACCTATTGTCCGTTGTGCATGTTGCCTTCCCCACCCCCTGCCCCAGTATTCTGTCTTTTGACTTTAATTGGCTCCAGCACAGAGATTGGTACTACATAAATGTTAGTTCCTGTTTCTCCCTCTCTTAAGACACACATAGATTAAGGGGCGTCTGGGTAGCTCAGTCAGTCAAGCGTCTGGGTCTTGATTTTGGCTCTGGTCATGGTCTCGGGTCATGAGGTCCAGCCCAGCATCAGGCTCTGTACTGGGCATGGAGCCTGTTTGAGATTCTCTCTCTCCCGCTGCCCCTCTCCCCCCTCTAAGATAAATAAATAAAACCTTAAAAAAAAAAAGACATATATAGATTAAGCATCTTCTTCAGACCAAGCACAGTGCTAGGCACTGGAGATACAAAAATTAATAAGACACAATCTTTCCTTCAATGGGCTGATACTCCTACCAGGATGACAGCAGTGCTAGTGCTGATACAGATGGAGTTACTATGGTTTTCTTTCCTGAGCCTTCTTTCCCTGGCTCCTGGTTTCAGGGGAAAGTAGAGGCTTGTTCACTTCTACTACTTCTCATGAACATTAGCATGTTTTCTAAATTTTATTACCACCTTATTATACAGTTTGTATTGACTATAGATTTTGTGTACAGATACCTTCAATGGTTACATAGTCTTTTCAAAAAGACTCAAAGTCTGACTATAATCCTCTCGCAGTGGCCTGGTTTCAGTTTTGGAATATTCCGAGCTTCTCCTTCTTCAAAGCCTTGTTAATGCTCTCAGTATGAGCCTCTCTGCCTGGAATGCTCTCC
Organism: Leptonychotes weddellii; assembly: GCF_054177405.1. Taxonomy (NCBI): domain Eukaryota; kingdom Metazoa; phylum Chordata; class Mammalia; order Carnivora; family Phocidae; genus Leptonychotes; species Leptonychotes weddellii. The sequence continues at coordinate 86,407,165 of NC_138377.1, forward strand.
TCTTGGCTCTTAGGCACAGTCAGCTTCTCCAACATGAAGCCATGATAACCATCCTACATAACAGCCAGTGCTACCACTATACCCTATCGTAATACTTGTTTTCCTTTGTGAGATTTCACACCATTTATAGTTATTTCAATTCCTTGTTTTTAGGTTTACTGTTTTCCTCACTAAACTGTGAGTCAAATCTTGTCTGTCATGTTCATAGCTATATTCCCAATGTATAGCAGAGTATCTGGCATATAATAGTTGTTGAGTAAATATTTGCCAAATGATTGGTTAAGTAATGAGGAAGACATCAAAAGAGGGGAGGAGAGATGGACAGAAAAAGAGACCTGCACAATCCTCAATCACCTTACTTCTCTGAACTCTTGAAGGGTCTACTCTCTATTAATCTTCAAAACTCTCTCCTTGTATACCTCCTAAGATAATGTACTTAAGTGATACATGCCTCACACGTTTAAGTTGATATCTATAATTTTTCATCGTAAGTTTAAGTAAATGCAAACAATAAATATCCTGTATATTATAAATAGTAGCATTTAAAATAAATCTATTACACAATGGTCTTTGAAATGTATCCAATGGGCATAAATACAATAAAGATTTGATACCCACCACGATTCATTTTTAAAAGGCACAAACCATACCACTCCTAGACATCAGATGGAAAGTAATATAGAGGCCCCCTAAAAGCATATACAAAAGTACTCATAGCAACTTTATCCATAATAACCAAAAACAAGAAAAACCAACTGTTCCTCAGCAATAGAAAGGCTAGGTAAATTATGGTACATACATACATACATACATACATACATTGGGATATTATGTAGCAATGATTCTCCAACTCTTTGGTCTCAGTACCCCTTTATACTCCTAAAATTCCTTATTGAGGACACCAATGACTTTTTAAAATCTATTTGGGCATTTCTATCAACATGTGTCATATTAAAAATTAGGACTGAGACATTTTTTAAATGTTTATTAAACTATTTTTAAAATAACAACAATGACATGGATAAACCTTGAAGAAGTTATGCCAAGTGAAAGCAGCCAGACACACATACACAAAACTATTGTTTGTTTTTTTTTTTTAAAGATTTTATTTATTTATTTGAGACAGAGAGAATGAGAGAGAGAGAGCACATGAGAGGGGGGAAGGTCAGAGGGAGAAGCAGACTCCCCGCCTAGCAGGGAGCCCGATGCGGGACTCGATCCCGGGACTCCAGGATCATGACCTGAGCCTAAGGCAGTCGCTTAACCAACTGAGCCACCCAGGCGCCCCTACACAAAACTATTGTATGATTTCACTTATAGGAGGTACCTAGAGCAGTTAAATTCATAGTGACAGAAAAGAAAATGGTGGTTGCCAAGGGCTAGGAAGAAAGGCAAACAGAGAGTTATTGTTTAATGCATAAAGAGTTACAGTTTGGAAACAGAAAATGTTCTAGAGAAGAATAGTGGTGACAACTGCATAACAATGTGAAGGTACTTAAGGTCACTTGCCATACACCTAAAAATAGTTAAAATGGTAAATTGTGTTATGTATATCTTACCAAATTAAAAAATAACAATAATAAATCCATTACATGTTAAGGTACATATTTTTATATATGACTATATCTTCCAAATAAAAATATTAGTAAGAAGCAGTAGCCTTATTTTTAATTATTCCAAATATTTTATCAGGCTTAATAGAAGACAACTGAATTTTAATATCTGCTTCTATTTCAATCTGTCACAATGTGTTCTTTTGTTAAAGTCTGAAGAAAATCTGGCCTTACAAAAATATATAATGGAAAAGAGAAAGATTATTTTAATAGTCCTCTTGGAAAATTCTGAATTGTCTTCTTTAACACTATATCAAAATTGATAAGTGGTAGGTTCTTGAAATACTGGTTCACTAATATATGCAGAACTTCCAAATACTGACACTTCACTGTATGTCAGAAAAATCACATTTGTTAATATCACCACCAATCTCAACAGAAAAGTTGTGAAGTACTGGGAAGATGTTAAGCCCAGGATAGTGAATATAAATTTTCCAAAATTCTATTTTTGCTCAAAAATGCAAATTTTATCAGTGTCAACAAATATAGTCAGTTGTTTGCCATGAAGTAACAGGCTCACTTCATTTTTTTTTTTTTAACAAAATTCCACCAAATACTTTAGTCTGAGTAATCATAGTTTGTCCTTGTTTTTTTCAAGTAAAAATGATGTTCTAGGAAAAACCCAACCAGGTCAGTTCACAATTCAGTTGAACAGGTATTTTTTCTTGAGACAATCATCATACTCCTATATGCAGCAGAAGTACTTCATGTGTACTTCCCTTTTCATCACTTATAATATTAAGAAGACACGTACTAGTCTCAGCAACCTATGAATGGAAGGAAGCTTCTTCAATCTAATAAAAGACTATGAAACACCTATTTCTAATATCATAACTAATGATAAGAAACTGAATGTTTTCCCTTCCAAAACTGAAAACAAGGCAAGGATGTTTGCTTTTATTGCTTCTACTCAACATTGTACTCAAGAGTCTAGCCAGTGCAATAAGACAAGAAAAGGATATAAAAAGCACATGGATTGAACAGAAAGAAATAAAACTGTCTTTATTCACAGATGACATAACTATATATATATATATCAGAAATAAATACAAAAAAAGTTGCTAGAATTAAAAAGTGGATTTAACAAAATCACAGGATATAATATCAATATAAAAATATATGCAATTAACAACTGGAAATTGAAATGTAAATAAAAAACTTTCAAAAATAGAAAATACTTAGGAATAATCCAACAAAATTTATGCAAGATTTGTATCCTGAAAACCGTGATATATTCATGAGAGAAATTTAAAAAGATGTAAATAAACAGAGAGATAAGAGAAATATACCATGTTCATGGGTCTAGAGATTTAATTTTGTTAAGTGGCAATTTTCCCCAAACAAATCAAATCCCAGTCTTTTTGTAGAAATTGACAAGCTAATTTTAAGCTTTACATGGTAAAGCCAAGCATCCAGAATAACCAAACAACTTTTGAATTCTTTTCCTCTTGAGTTCTTTAAAATGCGTATGACTGTTTAAAACAAGGGCTTAAAACAAATTGGCTGTCAACATAGATCCTACAGACATTAGAAGAATAATAACACAACACTATAAACAATATTATGACAACAAATTCAACAACATAGATGAAAAAGACAAATTTCTTAAAATTTACCATGTACTAAAGTAGGCATAAGGAAAGGCAGAAAATCTAAATAGACCTACATCCAACAAACAAATTGAATTCTTATTAAAAAAGCTTCCCCCAAAGAAAACTCCAGGGTCAGATAGTTTCACTGGTGAAAACACTGAAGTTACACAAATGATTTTCAGAAAAGAGTGGAGAAAAGAACACTATCCAACTCATTTTATAAGGCCAACAGTTATGGGTTGAATTGTGTCCCCCCCCCCAAAAAAATGCATATGTTAACCACATTTGGAAGTAAGGTCTTTATTATGGTGATTAAATTAAAACAATACTGTTAATGTAGGGTCTTAATCTAAAATGACTAGCATCCCTATAAGAGGAGAAAGAGACACCAGGGGCATGTGGTTGCACAGAGAAAGGCCATGTGAAGACACAGTGAGAAGACTGTCATCTACAAGCCAAGGAGGGAGGCCTCAGGAGAAATCAAACCTGTCAACAACTTCATCTTGAAATTAGCCTCCAGAACTGTGAGAAAATAAATTCTGTTGTTTAAGCCCAGTCCATGGTATTTTGTCACAGCAGCCTTAGGAAACTAAAACACCAACATAAGCTGAATACCAAAACCTGACAAAGATGATATAAAAAAAAAATTACAGACCAATATCCTTCATGGCGATAGAGGCAAAATCCGTAATAAGACACTAGCAAATCAAATGGACCATACATAAAAAGAATAACACTTCAGGACTCAGTAGGATTTATCCAGAAATGCAAGATTAGTTTAAGAATTTAAAACCAACAATGTAATCCACTATAACTATGTAATTCACTAAAAAAGAAAACCAATATGATTTCAATAGATACAGAAAATGCATTTGACACAATTCAACATTCATTCCTGATAAAAACTTTTAGCAAACCAGAAATAGTAGGGAACTTCCTCAAATCAATAAAGGCATCTACAAAACACCTACAGCACAATTAGCAATAAAAGACTGAATTGTTTTTCCCTACAATGGGAACAAAGCAAACATGCCATTATTACTACGTATAGTCAACATTGTACAAAAGTCCTAGTCACTGTAAGAGGAAAAAGAAAAGTAAATAAATGTCATTAAGATCAAAAAGGAGGGAGTAATATTGTCCCTATATGCAAATTACTTGATTATTAATGTAAAAATCCTAATGCATCTAGAAAACAATTACTAGAAGCCATAAGTAAACTTAGCAAGGTCACAGGATACAGGGTTCATATATAAGAACCTGTTTAAAGCAAGCATTAAACATATATCTTTATATACTAACAGCAAACTATTGTAAATGCAATTCAAAAATCCACTGTGTTTACAGCAGCACAAAAAAATAATTATGAATAAATCTTAACAAAAGATCTTCACATTAGAAACTACAAAAGATAGTTGAAAGTAATTAAAGAATTCCTAAATAAACAAAGAAATATACCATGTTCATGGATCAGAGGATTCAATATTAATGTAACAAATCTCCTCAAACTGTGGTATTATTAAAGGATATATATATAGATCAATGAAATTGAATAAGTCTAGAAACAGACCCATAAACATACAGTCAACTTGACAAAAGTGCCAATGTGATCCAATGGAGAAAGAGTCATTTTTGCCATAAGTACTGCTGTAGCAATTAGACACTGGACATCCGTATTAAGAAAAAAAAAAGGGGGGCGCCTGGGTGGCTCAGTTGGTTAAGCGACTGCCTTCGGCTCAGGTCATGATCCTGGAGTCCTGGGATCGAGTCCCGCATCAGGCTCCCTGCTCAGCAGGGAGTCTGCTTCTCCTTCTGACCCTCCCCCCTCTCATGCTCTCTATCTCATTCTCTCTCTCAAATAAATAAATAAAATCTTTAAAAAAAGAAAAAAAAAAGGACTATTGATCCTAAAGTCACACCATATGCATAAATTAACTTGAATTGGGTCATAGTCCTACATGTAAAACCTAAAATTATAAAACTTTTGGAAAAGAACATCAGCAAATATTTGTGTCCTCAAGGTAGACAAAGATATTTCAGAAAGGACACAAAAAGTATGGACCCAAGGAAAAAAAATTCATGCTAAGGTGCCAGCAGTTTTAACCATCATTGCTTTTGCATCATGAATTAAAGCATCAATGCACTGAAAAAGGCAAATAAACCTAAATTATTAGGAAAATAATTTGACTCATGGACCCCCCTGAAAAATTCTCAGGCACCCCCCCCAAGGATTCTCAGATCACACTTTGAGAATAACTATTTTGCAATAATTAAAAAGAATGGACTCTGGTGTATGCAACAATGGATGCATCATATAGACATAATGTTGAACAAAAGAAGCCTGGCACAAAGGAGAGCATACTGAATAATTCAATTTATACAACTTTCAGAACAGGGAAAAGTATTCTATGGCATAAGAAGTCAGAATACTGGTTATCTCTGGGATGGGGAAGGAGATTAAGAAAGGTCATAGTGGAAAGTGGGATCACCTATATCTCGATTTAAGTGGTGGTTTGTGCATTTTACTGTATGGATGTTATACCTCAATAAAAATATAAAAAATTTTGTAAGTTCCTAATCTTTAACAGTTTTATATATTTTCCCCCTTGAATTTATATTTCAATTCCACTTCCATGCAGAATATTATTCTAATGAAACATACTTCTATATTTAAGTTTTTATTAAACATATTCTACTACCTTTACACAAAAAAACCATAGGCATATTCTCAAGCCAGTCAATTTTAGGGAAAAAGCCATAATGAAGCTGAGAATCTGAGAATTCTAGTTTGAGGATGATGGACCATAACATTTATTTGGCATTTCATACCTTAATTGTTAAATACCTTTCATTCTGTATATGGCTTATTTCACTAGAAAGTTTCTTAAAGGTAGGGATGCATCTTGGATCTTCCATAGCTGAGGACCTGACACTTTGTAGGTGGCTCACTGATTCATTTTCTCATTCATTCATGAGATGAAAATTTCTTCAGCATTTTATTTATGTTTAAGGCTTGCTAGGCTCTCTGCCTATAGTGATGGCTAAGTGCAGGGCTCAATAAATTCCCATTGATAACTGATTGATAATTATCAGCTACATTTCAGAAAGAGTATAATTCTCTTTTCTCTCAAAGTACAGGTGCACTACCTGTCTTATTAACCCCGTTGTAAAAATGGGAACACCAAGACACTGAGATTAATTAACTGACTCACTTAGGGTCATGCACTTCATCATGAGTCAAGGGAAGATTAAAACCCTTACACGTTCTTTTCTGGACTGAGGTGCTAAGGGAATTCATTCAAATTGACTAGAGTTCATATTTCATTTAAATGCTCTCATTTCACTTCTGCTACACCCACCTTCTCTGACTTGTATTTTAGGACCTGCAGTCTGAATTGGTTTACTTCTACTTCAGACTCTGTCAAGATATATTAGACACTGAGGGTCCATGACACCATCTGAAGTACAAGTGCTATTAGTTGAAAATACACAAGCAGTTTTATATTTCAATATAGTATAGCAATCCTTTGGAGAACCTGCTTTCTACTAAAAATGAAAGTGGGAATAATCAACCTAGGTGAATTTCGAAAATGTTAAAAAATTAAAATTTGATTTTACTATATATCCTCAGGTGGGTATAGCCAAAGGAAGGCAGATTAATAGTAAATATTTTTATCTGCTGCCAATGCATCTACAAACCATTCTGTTGAATAAGATCTGGCAGGTTCCTGACTGTGAGCAGAGATAGGGTAACAACTCTGATGATACATAAACTTGTATCAGATACAGGCTCCATTTTTTGCTGTAATCAACCATCCATAGCCTGGCCCGCTCAGCTGACAAGACATGTTATTAATAAAATGTACTGTACCACAAGTGCATTGCCCTACATGGTGTTTATCTTGTTGGAAAGTGTAATTGTCTGAAACAATAGCCTCTGTGAAAAGATACGTTACGAGCTGTGTAAAGATCAAAATAATTTCCACTAATAGTGGTAGTCGTTTGTGAAGAATTAAAACAGATTATGTTGCAGAGAGTTAACAACTGGGCCTTGCTTTTACTGTTCCTGTGAGAAGGCCTTGAATTTCATGCCATACCTTGTGGTGAAATAAAGATCCTCCACCAGAATGTAAACTCATTGAAGGCAGAGATTTCCAATTTATCTGTCAATGTCTCCCTAGCACATAGTGCAGTCCTTGAAAGAGTCAGCATTTAACATTTGTTAAGTAAAGAAAAAAAAATGAATGAATATGAGTATAGGGAAGAAATGGAACAAGTTTCAGGTTCAAGCCAAGCCAGTATCAGTGTTCCACCAGGTTGTAACTCAGAAAAATAGAGTGGGATCCAAACTCCAGGAGACTGGTATTCGTGGAGAGGGAGAGGGTAAAATGGAAGCAGTCTGAAATCAAGTTGCTGAGGATACCATGTGGCGCTCCCACATTGCTGAGGCAGACAGAGAAGCCCTACGTATAGAAAAGGATGAAGGTTGTCTTTGGTCCCTACCTCTCACCCCTGCCCCAGCCCCACTGGATAGGATCTGAACAAATTCTTGCATCTTTCAATCTGGATCCTCCTGGCACAACAAAAGGAGCTTCGGATCTCTAATTCTCACTAGTAGAATGCTGGATGGAACAGCCTGCAGGTAACTGCATGTGGCTTAGGGACCACTGTGAGGGGCTAGGACAAGAGCAAGGTCTTAGGGAGGTAGACAGATGGAGCACCAGATCCTGAAATGGAGCTGGGTTACTTCTCCATTGAGATAGTAAAAAAAGAATATGAAGGAAGGTAGAAAAATTTAGACGTTATGGAGGAGAGTAGATACAGAAACATTTTGAAGCAGAGAAAAGGAAAGTTGAGGGAACCTGCTGAGACCTAAACCACAGCCACTTTTCCTTATTTTTTTCCACGGCAAAATTTGATGTTGCTTTAATTATATCCTCCCACGTGCTCACAGAAAGTGATTTCTCTCTCTCCCAGCATGAGGGGTAAATTATGTTTGGCATCATACTTTCTACAAGCAGTTAGTTTAGGATGTGTATGTGACACAGTTCTGCCCAATGGGACTCAGTTCTGCCAGAGGCCTCCAGAAACTAGGATTATCCTTCCTTTACTGTGAGAAAGAGAGAGACAGAGAAAGACAGGAAGAGGTGGGAGACAATATCCCTCTTCTTTGGGCAATGCCCTTACTGCATCCGATGCCAAAAATGCAGAAGCTAGGGTGCAACCTTGAAGGGAAATGGCAGGAGAGAGTGTCATCTGAGGATGGCAGAGCAGAAAGAATAACTCCCCTTGGGTCCTCGACAACATCCTTGAGTTACTCAATTAACCAATATAGGAACGACTTTCCATCAAACTTAGTATTTTATGAGATAATAAATTCCTTCTCTTTCAAAAGCCACCACGAGTCAAGTTTTCTGTTGCTTGCACTTCTGTCGATAGCTTGATCTTTTCTTGTAAAGGTGAGAGCATGTGTTTGAATGTGAAATGTGGGATTTGAAAGTTTGAAACATATTTTAGCTTTCGCCTATAGCCTCCCTCCATCTTCTTCTCCCTCCCCCATCCCTTTCCCACATCTACTGGACTCAGATGAGGGCCAGGAGACACCAGACTGGACGCAGAAGGACCTCTCCATTTTTTCAAGATTTAGTCTTTCCCAGCTACAGCTGTGTTCGGCTCCTTCTTCACTAAGGACATATTCTGTCCCAGGAAGCTCCTCAGTCACTCCAGGAAACAGGCTTTTGGGGCCTTGCCCCATCAGTTCCACAGACATACCCAGATACATCTGAACCCCCAAGCCACAGCTTAGACTCAAATGGGGAGCCCCAACTGCAGCATCATTCTGTACCTATAGCTAGCAATGATTTGCGGCCCTTGAACACAAGTAGAGAATGAAAATGGCCAAGACTTAGGGATGGGAACTGGCACAGACATGGGAGAAGGTCTGAGAATGCAGGAATTAGCATGGCTTTACTAGATTATAAATCTTATGAAGACCACTTAGCACCCAGCACAGAACTCTGCAGCTACTGAGTTAAGTCTCCACACATGTGTATTAAATTTAATTGAAATGACCACTTTGTAGGCTGAAGGTCAAACGGCTTCCTTTTACAGAATCTTCTGTCCAGAGAATGCCTTTCAACCACCACCAACCACCTTCCCCGCAAAACAAAACCTTCAGTGTTTTCACCTCTGTTATCTAAGTTTATTTTTTATAACATAACTTTGAGACAGGCAGCAGTAAGAATAGTTTCAACTTACCAGGAGGAAACGAAGACACAAAGAGATGATCTGACTTGGCCACAGTCCCAGAGGGCATCCGTGGCAGAGCTAGGATGGTCTCTAAGTCCCTGGGGTCTCTCAAGCCATTGTTCTGATATCCCTGTATGTAATTGTTTTGATAGCAATTTCCCTGGTTCTCTCTCACTAGCCTGCTAATCACGCATGTCAATCACATTCAGGACGGCCATGGGCCTAAGGGTCAGCCAGTGTCTCAGGAGGACGGAATTCAAAAGGAAAAACAAGACACAATAGCGCACTTTCTCCTTCAAGCACGTATGTCAGTTGTGGCCTCATAAGTCTGACAGTGTGTGCAGGAGAGAGGGTTGCTTTTTTTTTTTTTCCTTCCCGATGGAGAAAGGATGTGTCGAGTGCTCTGACCACAGCAGAAAACCCAGTGAGAAATCCACCAGTTTAAGATCCTCTTACTAGAGAACACTCAAGGATATTGCAAGAGTTCTCCACCCACTCTCTAACGAATCAGGAGGGATATCCTCTTTCTTCCTCCTCAGCGAGTCTCGGTCGCTTCACTCCATCTGTTAGGCAAGCCTGGACGGTGGAGCAGGAGTGTAAACCTTGACACGGATGCTAATTACCCTTCCCCTACAGACCACTTGGCCTTCTTTCCTCATTTCACTTTCACTTTGGAGAGCCGCATCTGGGGCCCAGGAGACAGGGTCCAGGCTTGGCCCTGGAGAAGGCCCCGAGAAGAGGCGCGCGTGCGGCCGACAGGGCGGGGTGGGACGGGGAGCGTGCGCGGGGTGGAGGTTGTTCGCGTGAGGCGTGGATCCTGGAATGTGCGTGTGCGCGGCCCTCGAGCACCGCCTGCGCGGCGCCGATTGGCCGGGGGCGCGCGGCGGGGGAAGCCCTTGGCTAATCTGCCACTCAGCCCGGTCGACGTCGGCGCCGGGGCCGCAGCGCGGCGCGCGGAAGGACAAATAAATAGTCCCCGCGGCGGCACCGCGCGCCCCTCCACGGCTCGCCTCGCCCCGCCCGGAGCTGCCGGGGCCCGGAGGCCCGGGCAGGCAGGGGGAGGGGCGACCTCTGCGGCTGCTCGACCCCCGCTCCCCTCTTCGCGGCCTGATGAGTGGATTGCCCTCCCTTGGGAAAAGTAATTGGATTCCCGGCTCCCTCCAGCCGGGATGGGCGGAAATCGGAGGCTGAGCGTGCAGGTTGCGGGGGGTGGGTGGGGAGAAGAGAGGTCGGGGAGCAGCCGCATGGGAAGGAAACTTGGTGAAAGCCGCACTCCGCCCTGACGTGTTGGCGTGCTTCTTTCTGTACAGGCCCCGGTAGAAAGCTGGGTGGTAAGGAAGGATCAACGGAGGTTACCCCTGGTGCCCCAACCACCTGGCACGTGACTCTTGCCCCTCCAAGTTGTCATCATTCTGAAATTCACCTGGCTGCTGATCTCCGGGAAGAGAGATAATTTGGAACGTTTGGGTCTTCCAGCCACCACCACCTCGTTTTTCTCTCAGAGCTCTACTTGGAGCTAAGATGGAGAAAGAGCCCTGACAAATCTGGGATCGGAGATAATTCTTGTTAACGGGGGTACCTCGGGAGAAAATAACATTCTCACCAGAATCATCCAGGAAGGTATCTCAGGTCCTTGCTTTAGTATTAGCGAACTTCCCTAAATTGTTTTTCCTTTGGGGAGATGGAGCAGAAGTGGGAGCCTTAAGCAGTTTATGGCCGAAATGATAGTAGTGTACTAGGAATTTAAGTGACTAACTCATCCCTCTTGTGATTTTTTTTTTCCGCCTTATTTACTGTACTTCACTCATTCATTCGTCTTCAAACAAGCTTTAATTGGGGGCTTTCTATGTGCCATTCTCTGATGTACTTCCCAGAGATACATCAGTGAATAAAAGAAGTCCCTGCACTCATGGAATCTCATTACATTTCAGACAGTACATGTACAAACATATACAATATAATGTCATGTAGTGATGAATGCCATGAGGACAAAACAGAGTAAAAGGACAAAGATACAGGTGAGAGTAGTAGAGTAGTGTACTACTTTAGGTAAATTGATCTAGAAAGTCCTCTTTGATGAAGTTATGTTCAAAACAGCGGTCTGAATGAAATGAGGGAGAAAGCCAAGCAAATGTCTGGGGGAAGGAACTTTCCAGGCAGAGAAAAGAACAAGTACAAAGGCTCTCAGGCCAGAGTGTTTGGGGAGCTTGAATTAGTGGGAAGAAAGGAGGCTAACATGAATGCTATGCAATGAGCAGGAAAACAGAGATGGTCTTTCTGACGTCCTTCTTCCTCTGCTCCGATCTAACCCGTCAGAATAATCATTCTAAATCTTCACTTTTTGTACATCTCTTTGTGCTTTGATAGTTTCATGGCTATATTTTCTATTCCATTAAATTTAAATTCTTCTGACTGATTGTCAAGGTCTTTCCCCAATCTAGTTCCCTCTTAACCTGTGAACCATGTTTCAGTCTACTCCTTTAGTTCTAGTTAGGTCTGTCTCTCAAGTATATTCATGTTCACTTATTCTTATGTATATTTGTTTATGGATCTACCCTCACACAACTTAGTATTGATTCAGTAAGGATGTATGGTTGCAAGTGACATAAAATCCAACTCAAACTGGCTTAAATAGAAAAGGGAATTTATTGGCTCACATAACTGAATACTTCAAGATAGTTTTGTTAGACATGGCTTGGCTGAAGAGTTCAAATTATGTTGTCAAGATTTGGATTCTCCCTGACACGTTAGCTCTTTCCTCTGCTGTTGGCTTCATTCTCAAGCCCCACAAATGAACAACCAGCAACTCTAAGCTCACACTATCCTCACTACCAGCAAAGGTGAAGAACCTATTCCTAAACCAATCACTGTTGCTAGAGAAAGAGATGCTCAGATTGGCTTGCACTGATTGACAAGCCCATCTCAAAAGTTGAGTCTATCAGTAACACATGAATGGCACAAGAAGGTGCTTTTAGGAAAATAGGAGTATGGTTAACAGAGGAAGGGTAGATATGTCCTGGGTAATGAGAACAGCAGACATACCACACACCCCTGTTCTTCTCTTGATTCTTCTCAAACATTCTTCCACTACATATGCCTTCAAAATGTTTATGCCTATTCAATGCAATAATATTATTTACCACCAAAAATATGCTCACTTCCTCCCCAAAGAGAGATGATCCAAATTCTCATGTAGTTACTGAAGATAACTCCCAAGTGCAGGACAGGAGGGTAATAAGCATGTTTCTCTATTATACAACAATATAGTTCCTCAAGGTCTAGTAACCTAAGGCTACAAGATAAAATTAGCTACAAAAAAAAAAAAAAAAAGCTACAAAATACTTAATACATAATGACAGAAAAAGAAAAAACCTGCAACAAAAACTCATATTTGGAAAAATGACTAATGGCAAACACATAGTGGTCTTTAATTCATAGCATATATCATGCTGGACAGAAACACCAAGGGCTTCCTACCATGAGAGAGGAGAAAGTTCTTTGATCAACACATCTGGCTGCCATATGTTCAACTATTGGAGAATCTCTCATCCATTGTTCCTCCATGCCATATCTGTAATGGACAGTGGGGAGTATAATCCTTCTAGGGACCACACCTCTTCAACATTCTCTTTCCTGATATAGTGGCAATTGAAAAAAAAAAAAACAAACTTGCTATTACAGAGATAATTAACTTTTACTACCAAATAGCTGTGATCCTCTTCTGTTATGTAGAATTGTTGCTAGGAAGTAGCTGCATAGGCAGGGACTACATTCTCCAGCTTCTCCTATTAATCTTGGCAAAGTCTTACAATTATCTCCTTTGGAATATGAGTGGAAGTGACATGAATCCCTTATTGCCAATGTGGTTAAGAACTAGGTATGTCTTCTATGGTTTCTTTTTCTTCCTCTAGCTGCACTGAGAGGACTCTAAGACCCTAGAGAATAGTCGTAAGAGAGCCATGAGATAGAAGGAGTCTGGGTAGCTGAATGACCTTGTAGAAGGCCACTTTCTAATCAGGAATACCGATATCGGACTTTGCAAAAGTGAAAAATAAACATCGGTAGTGTTAAGCCAATCAAACTTCTGCACTGTGTGTTAGAACACTTAGTGCTAACCCTAATAACTAGCCTTTATTCTCCAGACTTAGGATTTCTCTCACCATACAATTTACTTTACTTTTTTTTTTTTTTTTAAGTAGGCTCTATGCCCAATGTGGGTCTTGAACTCATGACCCTGAGACCAAGAGTCCCATGCTCTGCAGACAGCCCGCCAGGTGCCACAATTTTCGTTACTTCTTACTAAGCTTCCAGTCTATTTGCATTTGGCCAATTTCATGGGGAAGAAAACCTCCAAAGCTAGATGTTATCTTAAGCTGCAGTCTTTGCATCTAGATTCCAATACGGGTATTTTTATCTTTCCATAATATGCCTTGTTATACTCCTTACTTAGTGGCCTCCATTTTGGTTTCTGCCTGAGAATGATTTGAAACAATAGCTACTGAAAAAATAAAATGAAAAAAAATAATAATAGCTACTAGTTTTGCAAGGGGGGACATGGGCATAGTGGTGCTGGAGGGAGTAGAATGGGATAATTATTACCTTTCTAAGCAGGCAGGAATTGCTTGAGAGAGGCCTGGGTGTGTTCAGACCTCTCCAAAGTGCCAGTCTTTTCCCTTTCTTGCCTTCATTGGCATTAAAATTCTCTTGGGGCTTTTCCAACTCTAATGGCTCCAGATTATTGAAATTTCTGTCATATTTGACTGAGCCCTTAGCAAAAATGGTCACTTATAACAAAGCAGTATTTTTCCCTCTCAGGCTTAGATAAATCAAGCTCAATCCTAAACTTGAGTCTTTCTTATAGGACCTAACTGAAAACCAACAGGCCAACATGTAATAGTTGGTGTACTCTAGTATCTGACCTTTTAGTGACATTTTTTACATTTCATACTTGATAGGCACATGTTTTGAATTCTAATATACAACAGGTGCCACTTTAATGTACTACTTTGCTATTGAATTCCCAACCCAATATAGATGAGGCCTCATCTGAATCAACTGATTCAACATTTTAAGATCTTTTACTTACTAATCCCCAGTTCTGATACCAATTTGTGAATTGTTAGAGCTATTTTAGTTGCAGGTGACAAAATAAAAAACACAAACTGACTTATACAAAAAAGAATATATTGGCTATCGGCTCACATAGCTAAGGAACTAGTGATATATTTAGCTTAAGGCATAGCTTGATCCAAGGGCTTAAGCAATGTCATTAGAATTCTATTTCGTTTCATCTCTTGGCTCTGTCTTCTGTGTTGGCTTCATTCTCAGGCTCCATATGGTGGCTCCTGGCAGCTCCAGTTCACATAATCCTTACTGTTAGGAATCTCAGTGGAAGAGTACATGCCTTTTTCCCAGAAGTGCCAGCAATAATCTCCTTATATTTTATTGGCTTTGATTAGGACATGTGACCAGAAGAATGACTACTCATGTTGTTAAGAGTGGAGTCCAGTCTCCCTAAAAGACGTTGACTGAGAGTAATAGAGGAAAACAGGGTATGGTTATCAAAAGAGTGAATGCTGAGTGGCAAAAAACCAAATGTCTCTCATTAGATACCAATGTGTAGCGATTCCTAATTGCTTCACATGTGTTGGTTTTATCTCCTTCAGTGGACTGTAAGTCTCTCTGGAGCAGGATCATGTATTATATGTCTTAACAGTGCCAGCCCAGCAGGCAGTCCTTAGATACTGGCTGATTGATTGCCTCTTCGTGGCACACCAAAGAGGGTAAAAAGAGCTTAATAAAAGGATGATTAACAGAGATGTGGGAAGGGTTAAGGGAACCCACTAGCAATGGTAAAGCACTTAACTGGTAACAGTGAGAAGACTTAAGCCTGAAGGAGCAGGGGAAAGGAAATTTTAAGCGCTATAGTTTAGAAGGGGATGTCTGACAAACGCTGTGACTATAAATAGAGAAATGCAGCCACTGCCAATGTGGCCCAGGAGGGGACTGGGAAGTAAACACTTGTCCTCTTTTCCCCCAATCTCCAGACTTCTGTTGGTACCTCGCATTGGCCAAACTCAAACAGAAGCTATAGGGCTTGGATGATAGATAAAGTCTGTAGAGGTCAGCCTTCAGTATAGAGCAAGGCAAATAGGGTGAAAGATGAGTCTGGAGGAGCAAATGGAAAATAACCAGGACATCCTTGTTATATTCCTTAGAGCAACCCTCAATAAAAACCACTCCTGTTTTGTAAGTGTTAACCATATAGCCTGATTTCCCAAGAAAATACAATTTTATCTTTTCCAATACATTTGTTAAATATATAACTAATGTGGCTTAATTTTTATAGCATTTTAAGACTCTAACATTCATGAATTCATAAAGCATGAAAAATCTTTTGTTAGCCTATGTAATTAAAAAGCTCTCATCATTGTATTGATATGGAACTCCTCAAGAATATTGTACCTGGTAATCCATCAGAAAGCCCTGGCACAGAACTTGTCAAATAGTGACAAATTTGATAAATGTTTGATGATTTGAAGAATGATTAAATGAATAAATTAAAGCATTTAGAGCCAGACTCTAAGTGGGAAACTAGATAGGTTTTCCTTGTTCAAGGTTGATGCTAACTATATAACATCTACCAATCCTGTCTCTTAAAGTCTGACATTGGCTTCTTAGCTGTTGATCAAGGTCTTATCTCATAGAAAATGGAACTGCAATAAATTTTCTTCGTCAACCTTTAGAAGTAAGAAGTTTTATAATTAACTGTCATGCTAATAAACTCACTATAAAGTCCATTTCAGTTAAGGGACTATTATTTGTTTTAATAAAACTGGGTCTCCTCATGGAATTGTCATTTAAATGTAAGAAAAATAAATATATTTGCTTCAGTATATAAACTGACATTATAAAATATCAGTCCAAACTGTTTCTCTAACAGATTTTAGTTAAGCCAAAATTCCACACTTTGATTCTTTGGCAATCTTGTGTATATAGGCCTTGAACAGTTTACAAAATGTTTTCATGTGAATCACCGTTTATTCATACAACAAATAGTACTGTGTACCTACTGTGTGCCACACATCTCTGCCCTCATAGAACTTACAGTGCAGAGCATTGTTTCTCAAACCTTAATGAGAATATAAATCACCTGAGGAGCTTATGAAAATGCAGGTTCTAAGTCTGAGATGGGACCCAAGATCACATTGCTAACTAGCTTCTGGGTGATGCTGCTGTTCCTGGTCTAAGGACAACATTTTGAGTAGCAAGAACCTAATAGGCTCTTTAATTCTCACAACAACTTCATAAGAAATTATCAGTGTTTTTTTAATTTTATTATCTTGAGTACTTGTACTATGTACAAAGCACTGTGCTATTAACACTTCAATAAAGATAAACAGTCCCATTGCACAAAGGCCTTTTGGAAACTCACCATATAGAAGGAAAAAAACTAGTGTAACAAATAATTATGAATGTGTGATTCTATTTATATGAAATACCCAGGAAAGGCAAATCTATAAAGACAGAAGATAGCTTGGTGGTGGGAATGGGGATTAATTATAAATCATCATGAAGGATCTTACTGGGGTTATGAAAATGTTTTAAAAACCAGATATAGTCATGACTACACAACTCAATAAATGTACTAAAAATCATTGAATTGTACACACTCAAAAAGGGATGCATTTGCTAATATATAAAGTATATCTCCATAAAGTTGTAAAAAACCAATTATGATGCAATGTGAAAAAATGCAATAAGAAACATGTAGTCTTAACTCATTTTTTGTAACTCCCTTTAACAGCCAAAAAAAGCTCACGGAGGCTAAATGATTTGCTCAAAGTCACGTAACTAGTTAATGACAGGGTTAGCATATAAATCTAGTTCTATTAAGGCAAGATTAGTCATTGTCAGAAACCTCATCGCCAGAGAGGCATAGAGATGATGCCAGGAAATAGACACGCTTCCACCAAATGGAGGTTGTACCTCTTGCAGAATTGTCTTCACCCTGTGCAGCAGAGATCATCCTGAGTGGTGACCTAAGCGGAATATCATACACATACTGCAGTTGATGGGCTGTGCAAGCCAGCTATCTTCTGGCAGACCCTTTGGCTTCCTCAGGGTTCTTAGATTCAAGCAATGAAAATCAATTCTGACTGATTTAGTAGCAAAGGAAGTGGCCAACTCACGGAATCATTATGAGGGTTGAGAACCAAGCTCAGAGCTGTGCAGCCAAGAACAGTACCCAAAATCATGCTGCAGAAACAAACATAGTGAGAAGACTGCTATCACGGATGCTGCTAAGCATACTGGACTCTGCCCCTTTCTTCCACCACCACCGCTGCCCTGGGAACTTAATTTGGCCACAACTGCTGTGTTGCAAGGGAACTAACTGCTATCTGTGTTTCCAGTTCTCTACTCAAGGCTATGCAGGTGCTTCTGATTGGCCAAGGGCAGGTTATGTACCTGAATCCAGGCTGCAAAGGCGGATGATAAAGTATTTGACAACTTCTGTCAGTTTCTAGATCATGAGAATGGGGCTTCATTTTACACTTTTTTCCAAGATTCACATATCACTGAATTCTCTAAGGTAAGAGAGTTCAGATGCTGGGCCACCAAAACAAAAACAACCAACAAAAAAGATGTCCATTATAGCCTTGCACAAATGATGGTTCATGAAATAGCAGCATCAACACAAAGCATAAGGTTGTTAGAAATGCAGGATCTCAGGTTCTATTCCAGATCTGCAGAATCAAGATCTGCATTCTGATAAGTAGCTGAGGTAATCTGTATGCACATTAAAGTTTAGAAGTGTTGCTGTACATTATACAACATATATTTCTTTTTAATTTTCAAACATCAGTCACCATTAGGCTCTATTTATCCACAGGGTTGCCAGATTTAATGCAGGATGCCCAATTAAATCTGAATTTTAGATCAAGAACAAATCATTTTTAGAATAAATATGTTCCATGAAATATTTGGGACATACTTATGCTAAAAATTATTCCTTGTATATCTGAGATTCAAATATAACTGGGTATGCAGTATGTTATTTGGCAATCATAATCATCACAAAACTCACCACAATCAACAGAAATTAACAAAAAGAAAGGACATTAACGTAACTGCCTACAGGAAAGCATTTACATCAGTTTTCTATTTTGCCACGGTAGGCTCTAAGTATCCTGAGATCATAACATGGAAATTCTGTACAGTTTCAAACCCACTTTGAGTTCTGCTTATAAGCATTTAATGCTTGAGATCCCCTATAATATGAAGGTGAATGTTCTGTTAACCCTGAATATTAACTGTTCTGTAGGATGAGTTAATTTTTTAATACATCCATGATTTGCAACTAACTTCATTTATTGAGTTTTGACCAATAGCACCTTTATCCCACAGAACCTGACCACATGAACTGAGTAAATAAAGGAAATGAGTAATGACATCACCATTGGATTCCCTCTGGAAACTGCTATTATAATTTTATTTTCTTCCTAAAGGAAAGAGCTTTCAAACATTCTGTCTGGGAAAGAGGCAGATCGTATCATATATCAATTGGAATTAGAAGCATTACATTCAAAAATTAAAGAAAACTTTTAGTATTCCAAAATGTATACCAATTGCATTTATTTGGAAGATGTTTTAAGTCACTTTAACATTTTAGCCAGTCCAAATATTTCCAATCAGCCAAATAGGGAATTTGGGGTGATTGGGATATGGTGACTTTCCTTTTATAACCTTTTGCGTAGTTACCAGTGAGCCACCAATAGAGTTTATCAAGAAAAAATCTTCCATTTATCATACTCTCACCAAGCCTTATCTTATCCTCTTGGCTAGTGATAAAATGTCCAGGGACTGTGAGAGGGATTGAGTTCCAAGAAGTAGAATATCCAGGGCGGCTCAGTCTTTAAGCATCTGCCTTCTGCTCAGGTCATGGTCCCAGGGTCCTGGGATCGAGCCCCACATTGGGCTCCCTGCTCGGCGGGAAGCCTGTTTCTCCCTCTCCCACTCCCCCTGCTTGTGTTCCCTCTCTTGCTGTGTCTCTCTCTGTCAAATAAATAAATAAAATCTTTTTAAAAAATCATATTGTAATCCCTAATGAAATAATGCAATTAGGAGATGCCCATTAATGATGGCTAACTTCACAAAAAGAGAGACAAGAGAGACAAGCAGATACTACTTACCTCCTGCATACACACACACACACACACATCATCCTGTATGAAATATTCTTGCCAAAAATAAAACTAGAATTTGATCAAGGCTACATATCTAAATAATAAGTTACAGAAAATACAGGTGATAAAGGAATATATTAAATGACATGATTAAAATCAGAAAATCCAGGCTATGGAAAATCTTACAGGACAAAGCACATGGTTTTGCTTTAACAAATCAATTGAATGAGAAGGAGGAGAAAGCCATAAATTAGAAGATTTAACACATATTAAACAATTCACTGTGTGGATCTTATTTGGATCCCATTTTAAAAAAAGATCTTTTTATTTGAGAGAGAGAGAGAATGGGGCGAGGGGCAGAGGGAGACAGAATCTCAAGCAGATTCCCCGCTGAGTGCAGAGCCCAAGGCAGGGCTTGATACCAAGATCTTGAGATCATTAGCCTGAGATCATTACCCAAGCCAAAATCAAGAGTTGGACGCTTAACCAACTAAGCCACTTAGGTGCACCAATTTGAATCTCAATTTAAACAGATCCACTACAGTTGACCCTTGAACAACATGGGTTTGAACTGTGGGTGCCCACTTACAAGTGGATTTTTTTTGGATAAATACTGTGTATGTATTTTCTCTTATAATTTTCTTAATAACATTTTCTTTTATTTAGTTTTATTATAGTGTACAGTATATAATACCTATAATGTACCAAATATGTGTTAATCTACTGTTTATGTTATCAGTGAGGCTTCCAGTCAACAGTAGGCTCCTAGTAGTTAAGGTTTGGGGGAGTCAAAAGTAATAGGTGGATTTTCAACTGTGTGGGAGTTGGCACCCCTAAACTCCACATTATTCAAGTGTCAACTGGAAGATAAAAAAAATTCATGAGACAATTAGGGGAAATTTAATTTGAAAGCACTATCTCGAAGAGATATCTGCATTTCCACGTTCATTGCAGCATTATTCACAGTATCCTTCTACATTCAGTTCCTTTCTGAATATTTTATGATATTAAAGCATTTCTATAAACACTGGAGATGTGATGATGATATTGTCATTATAGTTCAAAGAAGCATCCTATTTTTTAGATATAAGCATTCTGAACTATTTGTGGATGAACTATTTGATGTTTGCTTCAAATTAATCTGGAGGTGGGGAGGCTTGAGTAATTGTTGAAGCCACGTGGTAGGCTCAAGGGCACTGATTATACTATTCTTTCTACTTTTGTATGTGTTTGAAAATGTCCATGAAATAATTAGGTTTTAAAATGTGTTTAGAGTATGATCTCAATTTTAAGTTTGTAAGATCAATGCAGAGAATTAGTTCCCCTTTGAACATATGTCCTCCCCAACCTCCACTTTCTCACCCATTACCCGATCATCCTAATGTTTAGAATAGTTCTTTTCTTCAAGTTCTCTACGTGTACCTATCTCCAAATCAGTTCAGTTCTACAGACAGAGCAAAAAACGATACACAGATGATGTTATTGATGAGCCAATTGCATTCTTTGTTCTCTCCTGGGACCAATACTTTTTGAGATGGTCAGGAATGGAAGACTGATCTGTAGTGAAGAGACCCCTGCTTCTCTGAGAGAAGTTAACGGATCCTTTGGGGATAAGCCTATGATTTTGATCTCATTAGCATCGTGAGCTCCATTCAAGTGTGACTGACAGCCACACAAGTCAATACAGGAGCACTTTGGGAGAGCCAAGTTAGAGAGTTTTTTCTTATAGATTAGTGCTTCTGTTCTTACAGAGCTCATAAAAAAAAAATCAGAGCACTTTTGATTCAAAAAATGAATGTAATGAAGCTGCGTGTCTAAGAAAACTGCATTATTGGGTTAAAAGAGAAATGAAATACTAATCCACTTGTTCAAATAAAAATGTTACTGAAGGAAATGGAAGTGTATTCTAGATAATTATTAATGCTTTCATTTTCACTTTCTTTAATCCTAGCTTAAGTCATATCTAAAGACTAAATGCAACCTTAAAATAAAGAATACTTATATCATTGCCAGTTTTAATCCCATCAAATATAGCTTATTAAAAATAAAGTAAAATCAAGATGGAAATAGAAATTAGAAATAGAGTGGAAAACAGTAGCCAAAGACCTGGGGAATAATGAGCCAGTTCCATCCAGTAATTTTCCTTAGGTTTCATTCCCAACTCCCAAGAAATAAAAGATGTTTAAAATATTCAATGGAAGGTGCCCGGCTAGCTCAGTCGGTAGAGCATGAGACTCTTAAAATATTCAATGGCATCCTTTTATCATGCTACTGAATATAGTTTGAAAGCTTAAGGTGGTATGTTTAAAGATTAGAAACAATAAAAAATCCTGTAGGCTTATAATGCAAATGAAACAGGAAGAATTATAGTAAGATATTTTGGATTTAGAGAAGAATGTGCCAATCACCAAAATTTAATGTTTAATTGCATAAAAATGCTGGTGCAGTGAAATTAGAAATTCAACAGATGGTCCTAAAATAAAATATTTCTGCAGTATATGAGAACAATTGGTCCTTAAGTCCTCTCAAATGAAAGTGCAGATAATTAAGCACAATCTAAATCATCCAATCCAAGTCAATCAATTCATTTTATCAAACACTCGGGGGAATGAACTCCAGACAAGGCAACTTTTACTTGAAATACAATTTTTCATTTAATTAATAAACAATTACTGAGGGATTATTGGGGTTAGAGAGAAGATACAGTTATTAACAAGAAAAGGAGACTATATAGCCTTTCCCCCTGAAGAGTCCCTAGTTGAGAGAAACTGAGGGCATATGCACCTAAGAGCTTGAGAATATTGACTGTGCATTCTCCTGATTTTTTCATAAATGTTAAACAGTAAATTTATCATATTAGACTGAATTGGCCTAAGATACCAATGACTTATAAGAAAAAATTCATAAGATCTGACATGTGGTGAAAGCTGAATTTGGTGTCACCTCTTTCTGGACTTCTCACCAGCAATAACATTTGCTTTTAGCAGCCATTTAAAAACAGTTAATTCATACACACTTTATTCCTTTCAGCATTGGACTACATAAAACATTTTTAAAATTTTGCATACAAAAAAATAAGACGAGGGGTGCCTGGGTGGCTCAGTCGGTTACGCATCTGCCTTTGACTCAGGTATTGATCCCGGAGTTCTGGGATTGATCCCTGCATCAGGCTCCCTGCTCAGTGGGGAGTCTGCCTGTCCCTCTCCCTCTGCCCCTCCCACCCCCCCTTAGGTTCTCTCTCTCTCAAATAAATAAATAAAATCTTTTAAAAAAATAAAGACAAATTACAAGTGAGAATATTTGCTACTAGTATCACAGAAAGAAGGCTAGGTCTGATATTATGTTAAGATCTATACAAATCAATAAGGAAAGACCAACACCCAAATGACAAAGTGGCAGCTCCAACCATAGCCTGTTTCCTCGAGTTGCTTACTTCTGAACCAAAATCTCAAGCAGGTGCCCAGGTCACAAGTCTACATCCTGGATGCAAAAGGGTCTTGGGAATTTTTGCCTCTGACTTTTATATGTTAGGTATATAAGGGTCATATCACTGAAATGTCCTTTAATACAGAAAAGCTGTTTAAAAGAAGGTGGACTTTCATGACTATGACAAATGTCCACTACCATTCTTTTGCCAGTTTTATTTTAATAGCGGTCAGTAGGAAAATATGGATGCAAATTTAATTTTCATTTTCCATTTACTTGGAAATTCAGCTGCTACTTGAAAATTTGGCTCCGTCATTCATGTACTCTTTCAGTTTTTCATAAACCCAATATTTATTAAGCACATACTATGTACCTGGCAGTGTCTTCTAGATGCTTGAAGTACACTAATGAACAAAACAGAAGAAAATTTCTGCCCCCATAGAGCTTACGTTCTAGTGGGATGTCTTTAGACCCTGTTGGGAGTACACATCAGTTTTCCAATTTTTATTCCAAACAAAGACAGGTTAAGTGGATAGAACAGAATAAGTAGCCTGGTGTTTGTCAACTTTTGCAAGACAGTTCTATTAATTGGTCTAGTTCCTAGACACCTGCCTCTTCAAATACATGACAAAGAAACATTCCAAAAAAGCCATTTGCTGTTTGGGATGCTTCCCTCATTGTAGTGAATAAATGTGATTTGACTGTAAGAGATATGTATATTAAATTTAACTGCATTCAAAAGAGAGTATAATAATTAAGAAGATTCTTTGCTTACTCAAAGTTCAGAGGACACTAATATATTCAAAATGTTTTAGAAATGCTGAGAAAATAGTAAAAATTGCATATGTATTTGCAGGTGATGCCCCTGTATTTTTTTTTTTTTTAAGATTGATTGATTTGAGAGAGAGAGAGAGAGAGAGAGGCCAGGGGAGGGGTGGAGAGGCAGAGGGAGAGAGAATCTCATGCAGACTCTGCACTGAGCGCAGAGCCTATCTTGGGGCTCAATCCCCAGGACCCAGAAATCATGACCTGAGCTGAAACCAAGAGTTGGACACTCAATGGACTGCACCACCCAGGCGCCCTGATTCCCCTGTGTACTCTATTGGACCCAGTTAGGCATATCTCTTCATCCCTAACTCACATTGACCAAAACCAGAAAAAAGCAATATTTGGTTTAACAATGATATATAAAGTTATTTTAAAGATACTCTCAGGGGGTGCCTGGTTGGCTCAGTCAGTGGAGCATGCTACTCTTGATCTCGGGGCTGTAAGTTCAAGCCCCATGTTGGGTGTAGAGATTATTTAAAAATAAAAAATCTTAAAAAAAATTTCCAAATCATTAATTCATTTAGCAAATATTTTTTCTTCAGAATGTTTGAAGGCCTTGTTCCACTGTCTGCTAGCTCCCAGTGTTGTTGTTGAACAGTGGACACAACACCATTTTGAATGTTAGTCCTTGGTATTTGTCCTGTTTTATATTCTCTCTGGAAGCTTGATGGTCTTCTCTTTGTCTTCCGTGTGCTCAAACTTCCTGATCACAGGCTTTGGTATAGATCTATTTTTATCCATTGTGGTAGACTCATGGTGAACCCATTTAATTTGGTAACTCATGTACTTCAGTCCTGGAAATTTTTCTTAGATTGTTTCATAGATGACTATCCCAATTCCCCCTTCAAAGAACCCCCCACCCCCTTGCTTTTGGAGCCCTTATTATTTGGATTTTGAATTTCCTGAAATAGTCCTTTCTTTTTGTTCTGCATTCTAGGAAATTTTCTCAACTTTTCCTTCCAATCCTTCTATTAAGCTTATACTCTCCTATTTTCAATTCTAAATGTCTAAATGTCTCCCATGATAGTGGCTTCTCTTAAGTGTCTGATGATCCTTGGTCGTCTGCTCATATTTAAGAATAAGGCAACAAACTGCCGACAGGCAATTCTGAGTATACAGGTGGGGATTTGTCAGTTGTAAACTTACCTTAGAGTAATTTCTTTGGGCTTATAGTTAGGGAACCTTCCACATCAGTATCTTCAGGTCTTTCCTTTTGGGTTGATCAGAGTCCATATAGAAGGATCTTTGATCTCCTCCTTGGAAGTTGAAACCCTGGCTGCCCTGAATCTGGGAGCCAAGTTGGTAAACACATCTGGAGGCCTCGGCACCCAATACACAAATGTTCACTTAATTCCCTTACCCCAAGACACCTCCTGCTTCATCATCTGCAGAGGATAAGTTTGCAGTATTTTCCCTCAGTGGGAGAGAGGCATTTGTTTGCCTGACTGCATGGAGTTGGGAAGGGAATCTGGGGATCTGATTGCTTCTTAAACAGACTGGCAAACAATCCTCCCTATAGTATTACCCCTTTTCCTCACTTCACTTCAAGGGGAACCTGGAACTGGCTGGTTAGGAATCTTTTGGTGACACTTCAGTGTATATAGGTTTGATTATCGATTTACCTCATTGCCCCCTTAAGATGCAGTTTTGAATCTACTACATCTTTTATCACTCTTCTGCTTTTCCAGCTAAAAGACTTCTCAAATTTTGTTGCCATTGTCTCTTCTTTGGCTTCCCATTTTAATCCTTAAAAAGTCATTTTATGACATGACATGATTTACTTTAACTTAACATGGGGGTGGAAAAGCAGGAGGAAAGATAGAAGAATCCATAATTATTAAAGATGGGTGATTAAGTACATGGAGGTTCTTAACACTACTCTGTCTACTTTTTTTTTAATAGGTTTAAGACTTTCTATCATAAAAATATTTTTAAAAAATCCCTTTACTGATTTCTTAGTGTGATATTAGGATGGAACAAACTTCAGAGCATGTGCTAAACTGCCATCTCTACCTAGAAGTACAGAACCATTCATTTTTCAATAAATATTTATTAAGCATCCACTATGTACTAGGCATTGTGCCAAGATACACACAAGAATATGGAAAAGAGATTATTTATTTTACTTGGTCTACTATACTGAGTTTTAAAAAATTAAAATCTATGGCTATCTAGGTTTGATGTTTTAGAGTGGCAGTATTTTTTTCCTTTTCCAACTCTGAATTTGTCTTGATTTTGGTATAAATGCACACTTTTATGAAATATGAAAGAAGGAATCCTAAAGGGGAAAAAGACATTGAATATAAGATGGACCATTAGGGAATATCTCCTCAAGTCTGAAAATAGCATTCACACAAGCCATTTAATGGCTTAAATTATAAATTTCATTAACAAGGACTAGAGCACTCTTTTTACCTATGAACACAGAGAAAAGGCAAAATTGGTACCCAGGAAATCCTGCAAGGGGTTCTTGCTAGCTGGCTGATAAAAGAGAATAAGGAGAGTGGACCTTTGATGACTAGTAGAATGTGGCTTATAATAGAGTGGAAAATCTTGGCTTTTAGTTCAACAGCGATGCAAGTGCCATGAACTGAAGGTAACATTTATAAAACTAATTGTTACATAAAATTGTTCCCTTTAGTCCCAAAGGGATAGCTGTGGAAAAGAAAGCAAGAACTCTTAGCTGCTCTCCTGTGGAGAAAGGAGCTACAGGGGAGTCCATTACCCATCAAACTTGGTTCTAGTTGGAGAATGCTAGGAGGCCACTCACTCCATCTAGAAAGCAACTTGCCACTTGACTTGATTAGCTCTATTCTCTTTCCTCCTCCTCTTCCTTCTATGAACTTTCTGGAATATTTCCTCCTAAATCAGAGGCCAAGTTCAAGTCAATCTCCCAAGGAAGCAAAACCCATTGCCTTGATTACTTTTCTTTTTGACAGTAAAGGTTTCTCTGGGCAACTCAGGTCTCCCTCATAAAATTATGTGTGTATGTGTTTTTGAGTGTAGAGTGGGGGCTCTTAGAAAGTGGGAACTGAAACTTTGTTGACAGAATTATTATGTCTGCCCAGTGGCAGGCTAAGGTGAATGGACAGGGACATAAAATATATCAGATTATAACATTCTTGAGGCAGGATGGGTTTGAGATTTTCTGTTCCTCACAGCATGCAGCACCAACCCTGCATGTAAGAAATATTCATTATATTTCAATATTGATTGATACTGATTAATTTACACTATAGATACAGTACTCTAAATTTAATCACTGAATTTGTATTACTAGTTGTTTTTCCCTGAACTTTTTAATAAAGCCTTCTGGCTCTATCTAGCAAGGTCAGCAAAGGCCCAGAAATTAGTTATAAGTGACACAAAACTGTGGTTTTTATACTCTTTTTGTCTTCCATATATATTGGGAGTATTTTGGAAATCCATTGGTGGGAATAATATTCCTGTATTAAAAATTATACATGCAAAGACTACATAACAGCATGAAAAACTAATTCATGTTATAATGTCTCATGTTATAATGTCAAATGATTGATAGATTTAATTCCAGCCTCCCTTTTTTGAGTGTCTACTATGTACTCAGTCTCATGTTAGGTGCATGGTACAGACGGATGCATGGCAATCCTATTGCTCAAGGAGTACATAATCTAAGGAGAAATAAAGTATAAAACAGTATGGGCCATAATAGATGTGAAAAACTTCACCAGTCAGTCCTTCAAAGGAGTGAAGGAGCCCTCATAACTGAGGGTTTGGGCAGATAGCTATTTCTTCCTCTGAATTAGTTATATGAGAAATAGGAGAAGAAACTAGTTCTCTCCTCCCTTTTTTTTTTTTGAAAACAGCATAAATCCTTCAGATGGGATTACATTCTCCTTTCTCCAATATTTCTCTTTGGGTTTACCACTGAGTGATAGAATCTTACCCTTAGAATGGGCCTTAAAAGTTCTAGTGTCAGACTTCCCATCTGATGTTTAGGTCTTTGTTTGCTACAGAAAATGGCCATTGGGCCTATATGATTTAGAACACACTAGATTACAAATAGCAGAAAACTCGAATCCTGTTGGTTTCATCAAAGAAGGTAGACCTGGGTTCTGAAGCCATTTCATCAGAGAGCCTCAAAAACATCAAAGATCATATTTCTTTGCTTTCTCCATGCCTGCTTTATTTAACCTAGCTGGACCTTGTGCTTGGAAGACGACTGAGGGGCTCCTTAATTTTTTTTCCATACAACATGATGGTGATATTCTTTCAATTTTTGTTGTTGTTGTTATGCTCCCTGGGTTTTGGAGTACATGCAGAAAGAGGAAGTCCCTGCTGAAGTTGTTTTGGAATATGTGAAACAGACAAACAAAAACGTCCCCAAAAGGCCACAGTAAATTGCTCCTCTTATTGTCCCAAATTGTGTCATGCCCATTGCCAACTAGTAACTGTGGCAGGGATGGGACTATGTTGCTTTATTTAGGTTGGAATTATGCTAATTTGTTTATATTGCAACCACATGCTCCAGTACACAGCCAGGGCAGGGATGTGACGGCTAAGAACAAGGGGTGTTAACCTAGATAAGGGAGAGTGGATAATGGAGAAACTACCACAGGATATGGCACAAGGTCTAGGGTGTGGCCATTGACAAGTCATGGAAACCCCCGGCCCCAAGCAACAATTGCCTTCTCCCTCTGGACAGCTTGGGTTGTAATAAAGCACAGCAACTGCATATTTGCAGCTAAATCTACCTCCTTGTTTCGACGCAAGTCTGGGCTTCAATGACTCCTTCTTGCCATGTTGTTGCCCTCAAGGTGTTGGCTGCTTCCTTCAATTTGTTACCTTGGATGTGCCTTCTTTCTTCAGTGTTTCTTCTGCCTGGCCCTTACTGGTCTTTACTGCACTCACTGAGCCAAAAACACTGGCTGCCACTGGAGAAAACCTTATTTCCATTTCCAAACTGAAAGGAACTGAAGTTTAGTTATTTTGTCCTCTTTTTACTCTCTTTGGGGCTTCTTTGGGCTAAGTTCGGAACTTGCGCCAAGATAGTGGCTGTGCGACCAAACCTCTCTGGGCCATCTCTGCAAAATGATGGCACTGGCTTGATCCGTTTCCAAGAACGCGTCTCGCTGTCCAATTCCGTGGCCCTGAACAGGATTCGCGTGGGAAAAGGTGATTGTAGACTTGGGGGGCTTGTGTGAGTGGAGTGTTTGGGTACCTGAAGCCCACAATGCTTTGTATAGTTTGAGGGAGTTTTGACCCTTTTCCTGCATTCTGCTCAGCGACGAATTCGACCAGCTGCACCAACTCCAAGCGCGGACCGAGGTGGCTCGGTCTCCCTTCCCCACGCACGCAGAACGTCCGGGCTCGGCCGAGCGCTGCGTCCGGCGTCCAGCGCTGCTTGGTCAGGAACTGCAGCTTCCAGGGCTCTGCGGCCTCGGGCTGGGTGGCCTGGTTAGCGAATCCAGATGCTCCCGCAGCTGCGTCTCTCTCGCGCCGCTCCGCCGCCCGACGCAGGAGCGGGACAAGCCGGAGGAGGCGCCAGGGTGCCTGCCGCCCCGCTCCCGGGGGCACGGACTAGACGCCCTCGGCGGGCGGCCCGGCCCTACTTCGCGGGGTGGCTGCGCGCGTCTCCCGCCCCTCCCCGGCGGCCGCGACTCCGTCCCGCCTCACCCCACCGCGGGCTTTGTCCACCGGCCGCGCGGCGGCCCCTCCCCGTTCCCGCCGGCTCCTCCCCACCCCCTCCGCTGGCCCCACTTCCTCGGCGCAGGCGGCGGGAGCGAGCCGGGGACGAAAGGGTTAACCCGGGGCTCTTCCCGGCGCGGAGGGATCCAGAGCCGAGCCGAGCGCGGTGCTGAGGCCGCCTCAGCGAAAAAAATGTCCGCCTGAGGAGACCCACAAGTTCTATTCGGGGGGACCGCCAGCCCGCCCCGGGAGGAAGGGGCGGCCAGGCCCGAGAGCCGCCTCCCCTGCCCGGATCCGAGAGCTCGCGCGGGGCAAAGTGAGCTGAGCCGCCGGGAGGTGCAAGGGGAAGCCCGAGCCCGCTCTCCCGGCCAAAGTGAACTTTAATCGGGGTGGTTGGATGCGGAGACGGGGCGGCAGGTAATTGCGGAGAGGCGAGCGGGAGGGGTGCGCCGTGGCGGGGCTGGGGGCTGAGGGGCGCCGTCGCGTCCCTGCCGGAGCGGAGGCGTCCCCCGCCCGGCGCCCCAACTCCGTGCTCCTTTGTACAGAGAGGCGAGCCCGGGGTTCCCTCCAACTTGGGGAGCGGAGTGGGGGCGGAGGCGAGAGTCGCGGGCGGCCAAGGCCCGCGGGCGGCGCGCTCGGCCTGCGCGCCCCGCTCGCCACTCGGCTCCGGCTCTAGGGCGCGCGGGAGAGCAGGCTGCTTCGGCCGCCTCGCCGGGCTCATTGTTCGGCAGGTCTGGGGCTGGCCGGCCGCAGGCAGAGCAGCAAAAGTGGGAGGAGGCCGAGTCCGGGGAGGAGGACGCCCGGCAAGAGCGAGACTAGTTGTCGGGGTTTGTATTTTCTTTTTAAAAACGCCCCTCGGACGCGCGGGGGTTGCTTTCCGACCCCCGGGGCCCGCTGGGGACGTCCGGGCGGCGGCGGCGGCAGACGCGGGCCTGCGAGCGGCGCGTTCCCTGCAACTTGTCAGTTCTATTGTTGCCGAGCCTGTGAGTCACTTCGCATCTCCCCTAGTCGCCGCTCCGCTCGCTGGATGCCCTGTCGCCCCTCACCCCGCCCCTCGAGACCCCCGCCCGGCCGGGCGCCGCGCCGAGCACCCGGCGGCCGCGCGGGGTGGGGGCACCGGGGAGGGGGCAGGGTTGGGCTCGGAAACTTGCGGGAGAGGCGGCGAGTTGCGGGAGCCGCCGCGACGCTCCCTGGCCGCGCGGAGGAACGCGTGGATTCACCGACCCGGCGCGGTGCTGGGCTCTCCTGCCCCCTGCCCGCGCGGCGGTGGGAACGAGTGGGGTACTGGAAGTCAGCCCACGGCTCTCGCTCCTGCCCTACGCCCCTTTTCATCCCCGCACACACTTTGGGCCTCGGTGGTCTCTCTGAGCCTGTTTCCTCTGCTTTAGGACCCGCTAGAAGTGGCTGAAGATGAATCCCCAGCAGCAGCGCATGGCTGCTATAGGGACCGACAAGGAGCTGAGCGACCTGCTGGACTTCAGTGCGGTATGGAGCTTTCCGCGGCATCTTGGGGTTCTGCTGAGGTTTACAAAAAAAACAAAAAAAAAACAACAACAAAAAACAAAAAAAGAAAAGGAAAGGAAGGGGGAAAGCGACGTGGAGACTAGGCAGCGTGAACTCCATCTGCTTTGAGCAGTAGTTCTCAGGGCTGGAGTCCAGCTCCCCCAAGTTGGACACCTGAACTTTGATGTAATGTCTAGACTTGCAGATTTAAAACTTTAATGCCAGAGGGGTCATTTGATTTAGCCAGTTAAAAGGAGAACAATGTAACCATGAGCTTTGGTTGAGTCACCCTCTGACCCTGATGATTATTAGGGATTTTGAACTTTATAAGAAGAAAAGAAAATTATTTTTTCTGCACTCCATTTCCTTCCCTAAGATGTGATAGTTTATAATATCCGAAAGATGTCAGTTATGAGAAAGCCAGTTAAAGGCTAGAATTTCCAGCCTTTTTGGCTGAACACTTTTAAGTACATGTATATTTATGTGTGTATATGTGTATATATATGTATGTGTATACATAAGTACGTATGTGTATATTTATAAATCTTTTACTATGGGGAGTAATTGAATGACTTAAAAATAGCTGAAACCGAAGGCCTACTGCCTTTATCTCTAAAGGGTTGAATTCCTTTTTTAACTGTTGTTAGGAGTCAGGACCAATACCTACTTTATAAAACTGGGTTATAATGGATCCTTACTCTATGTAGTAGTTTCATTGGATGTGATTCTGATTGTGTGTATTCAATGGTAATGTAAATGTAATGAGATTTCTGTTAGAAAGTGAAGATCATGGACAAAAATTTACAATTTAAACTTAATAATCTTAGATTTTCTCATGTAAGTGACTGGGTTTTGAGAACAGAATATAACCAGTATTTCCAAGTAGCATTAGGAAATAGTATCACTCAGTGTATTTGCTTTTCTGGGTCTGAATGTATATCTTCAATTTTATCTTAACTTCGTTCTGAAATACAGTAACTGATGACTCTTGGTGGACTTTTGTTTGCAAGGAGTCTAGAAGAATTTCAGGACTAACAGATACATTTGGGTTATTTTGTAGATGTTTTCTCCACCTGTTAATAGTGGGAAAACCAGACCAACGACACTGGGAAGCAGTCAGTTCAGTGGATCAGGTAAGATGATATCTAAAACCAGAAACTCTTATTTTGGTGTTGTGATACCTTTTAGTAGAAAAATATGAAGTATTTTAATATTTTCATGTCATTCTGTAGTGTCCAGTTCAAATTAGAAGCAATTCAGGATCCATTGATATTTCTGAGAATTTAAGTATTGATGTAAATTTTTTCTGTTTTCCATGAATTTTTAAGTTCAGTTTGTTTTGTTTGAGTACAAGGGATTACATCCTGCCTCTGTTTGGACAAGTACCAGAAGAAAACACTCGGTGGTCCATGTGTGGTCTTTTTTTTTTAATGTTTATTTACATATGTGTATTTTTAAATTTTGCTAAAATTTCAGCCTATTAGCATTATTTACATTTGGGTTCTAAAAAATTGGTGAAATAATGTTATTTAATATATGCGTATGAAAAGTGGAATTGAGTCAAATAATTAGTTAAGACTTATTTTAGATTGCCGTTTCTTTGGAAGTCTGCAGCAAATTAACAATTTTTAGGACAGTTATTTAAAATGTTAAAGGAATGAATGTTACAAATAAATGAATAGAAAGATTTATTTTCAAATGACATCTATTAGATGACATTAGGATAATGTTTAGAATAAGTTAAATTAGATAACTATTCCTACACTGGTGCTGTGGTTTTTAAATTTACTTTCTGTATATTTATAACTACTTTGCTCCATTATTAACGTTTATCCCATATTTCTTAAGTATGCATTTTTTGTTTTTCTAACTTATCTAAACTCATGATTTCAAAAATAAACAGTCCAGAAGCAAGGTCCATTCTAGTGTTCAAAACCTGCAATTTTCTTTTTAACTTAAACTTATTCTTAGTTCTCAAAGATGAAAAAAAAAAAAATAAAGCCATGGATAGCATCATCTTAAAACCAGCTGTCAAATCCCTGGGCTGAAATTTAGTAATTCCCTCTTTGACCTGTGCTTTTATTTTCCCTAGTAAAATGATTTCTTAAGATACTATAAGAGCAAAACATCAGGAAAGAAGGAAATGTCGTAACTGATAACATCTTATACCACTTCATATTTAAAAAATGTTTCCATTTAAAAATAGTTCACTAACTTAATTTATTAAAATTTATTTTTCATGATAAAATTACAGCTTATGGGTAAAATATAGCATGTTTAACACCTCAAATAAGCAAAATAAAAGCATTCTAGGTTTTAAATATGCTAAAGGCTGATATTTTCCTTATTCAGAAGTATATCATTAAAATGTTAGCCAAACCCTGACTCTACTCTTACCTCCTTCCCATTTACTGGTAATTATTTGAAAATTGTCACTTTTTTTGGGGAGGGTAGGAAAAATTATTAATGTAGAAGGAGGCTGCATTCCTTTCTTTACTACTGTTTTGAGTATATCTCAATTTTTGCAACTAATAATTTCTAGTACTTTCAAATTTAGTTTGTCTGATACATAGTAGATGCTTAGTATACTTCTTTAAATGAGTAGTGACATTGTTGTTTTAGGCTGTTCAAGCTTGAATTGTGGAAAATATATTTAACTGATACTCATTGATATCAAGGACATGAACTTCAGAAACTTGCTATTAGAAATACTTTTCTGTTTTTAGAATAAAGGCAATTATATTTTTTTCACTTTTTAAAATTAACGTGTGATTCATGTAGTGTGTAAAACTAAAAAGTATGTGTGAACTTGGTATGTATCATTGTAAGCATGACATTGGAACATTTGTGGGCCTTTGTATCGCATTATGCAAAGGAAAAAATTATTTGTCTATATTGCAGAAATTATATGGTGTTTGATTCTTTGGAGTAGGAAATTTTTAATTATAAAACTGTTAGATTTGTTACTTGTCCATTGAAAGTTTGAATTTAAACATGTGTTCACTGGACATAGTTATATTTATCTCTGTGGTTTGTTTTAAATTCCAGGAAAAAAAAAAGCTGTGACCTTTAATAATTAGTGAATGGATTTAAATTTTGGGGAAAGCATAATGGCATAAGTGATTATTTTATATCAGTATATTGGTAGATGTGGTTTTTCTATAGTTAGTTTTTTTATCTTAAAGGAAATGTCCAGAAGAAACTGGTATAGCAATATTATTTTATTTATGTACTTTATTGACATCTGAATAATCTTCTGATGTCAAAGGATACATAATATGTCTTAATTTCTGTATATTTGCAGCAATATAAGGAGCTAAAGAGAGCTAAAGATATTTCTTTCGGAAGAGCTGACTTAGAGATTAGAGTTTTCTTGTATTTTGGAGTAACATTGTGAGACCCCAAGCCTTTCCCTCATGAAAGATGTAGTTGTGCAGTATAATTCCCTTTCGTATGTTCTTTTGGAGGAATACTTAATTTAACATTGGGCTTTTTTTGAGAAATAATAGAACAGATGTAGAATTTTTTTAGCTGAAAGCATATATCTTATAGTTTAAAAAAATGTTTTTTTAAAGTTTTATTCCTAAAACAACTTGTATGATAGCTCACACTTCTTCAAAAGTCATTGGAAAAGATGAGGATGTATTTCTATTACTTGTCTGGAGAAATCTGTTATAATGCTATTTCTTCATTAAGGTGTTAATTTTCTTGCATTATCATAAGACTGAATTTGTCCCTTTTGTATGATAGAGTCTGTGATGTTCTTACAGTGACCTTGAGAGGTGTTTCTCTCTGTAGGAGTTAAAAGTGAGGTCCTGTGTTATGTTAGGCGAGTGTATCAGGAGAAAACTTGTTGAAAGGATTGATAAAATGGAAGTAGTTCAGGTGTTTAAATCCACTTTTCCCTCCAACTTCAGAGTCTGAGTTTGTAGAACTAAATTGTGGTATTGGGTTTCATTTTTAGTAGTAGTTTGAATGTTTACATGATATCCAAAAAATTTCCTTTATTAGTTTTTGAATCCAAGTAGTAAGAGATATTGAAATGGAATGGGTATATTCATTTTGTAAGCTCTCTATATATTGAATCTATTTTTGATATTTTCAGAAAGTTACTTTACTTAGCAGGTAAAGCTTTACTTTTTGTTATTCAAAGCAGATTTTTGTAATATAATTTCTTCTTGCCTAAGATTTTTGGAAGTAATTGTAAGAACTATTTTTCCGCTTTTAATTTTTAAAAGGAATACAGTTTTTCATTCTTCAGTTACTGATCACTTTTTTGGGGGAAATTTTTCATTTGTACAGGCTTTATGCTTTTTGAAAGTATTGATATAGAGCCAGAAAAAATGAATTCTCATTAAATTAAGTTTTTTTAATTAGACTTTTTGTTTCAAATAATTGTTAGTTTCATATGCAGTTGTAAGAAACAATACAGAGATCCTGTGTACACTTTAGCCAGTTTTCCACAGTAGTAGCATCTTGCAAAACTGTAGTGCAATATTAGAACTAGGTTATTGACAGTGATACAGTGAGGATACAAAAACTTCCATTACCATAAGGATCCCTGGTGTTTCCCTTTTATAACTGCATCCACTTCTCAAGTAATTAAAGAAAATCCATGGTAATATTAGTAAATACCTGCGCACCCTATTAAACATGGAATAAGCTTTTCAAATTGTTGTGGCATTATTTGTAACATTTGAAAGAAATCAAGAAAGAAAACCAAAATGTTATCAATGAACTGTAATATAGGTAGGAATGGTAATTTTAAATAGAGGGTAAACTAGGTTTGTTCTTTTCATTTAAGGTAATGAGTAGGGTGTGGTTCATAGTGTGTACCTGTCAGTATTAAAATTTGTAATAATTATAATGTCTAGTAATACACACTTGTTCAAATTTAGGACTGTTGTTTGAACCATGTTGGACATTTGCTCCTGCCAAGCTGTAGTGATGAATGAAAGTAACTGCAGAGTCAGTAGGCATGTAAAGAAAAATATAATATTTTAGGATAAATACGGCCTGCGGTTAAGTGGCTCATTTAAGGTAAAAGCTAAGTAGCAAAGGAGTCCTTTAGAGATAAGCTGTATATGAAAGTATCAACTTGGAAAACAAAAATTAGAGAAAAGATTATAACTGTGAGTATTGTGTGCTTTTTAGAACAGTTCCTGTAGTGTTTCTTTAAGTGGTCATGGCTTATAATGGATTTGGAAAACAATTTGATTAGATGACGAGACTTGTTTGTTGCATATAGTGAGGCATACCTATAAGGAATTTTATTTTTACCTGTTTTCATTAACAATTTAAATATAAATTCAACTTTCTGTCTTTTAGACTGTCCTTTAGTGTCTCTTTTTCTTTGAGTTTTAAAATAATTCTCTTGGAATAGGAAGATAAAGATTTCAACCTTAAACGCAAAAATGGTTGCTTTCACATTTTTAGATTTGAAGGGGACCATTGAGTGTAATCTCTTATTAAAGGCAGATAGTTTTTTCTGTGCTTGAACAATTGGAAATCATGCCTGGAATGTCACTGCCTGCTTAGTGTTGTAGAAGACTTGGTTATAACTCTGGCCATAAGAGAGTAAAGTAACACTATTATAGTCTCTTGGGAAAAAAAAAAAAGGCTATTTCTGGACAGTGTGTGGGATACCCTTTTTTTTTTAATCATTAAGATTGCTTTTGGGT
>NC_138377.1:86444010-86450314 GCF_054177405.1 Leptonychotes weddellii
GGCTCCCTGCTCGGCAGGGAGTCTGCTTCTCCCTCTGACCCTCCCCCCTCTCATGTGCTTGCTCTCTCTCATTCTCTCTCTCTCAAATAAATAAATAAAATCTTAAAAAAAAAAAAAAAAGATGAATGAATGACTTTCTTAAATAGTTGAGCCATACGTATCTCAGATTTATCAATTAATTGCATATTTATTTAGTATCTACTTTGTGCAGTCTGCTATTCTAGGATCTTTTAGGAAGGTGGGAAATGGAGAAGGACATAGACCAAAAAAAGTGTAGGTATTACATTATCTAGGTAGTACGATAAAATGTAAAATTGTGAGGCATACTTCTATGACATAAAAAAAAATGTCAACAACTGCACATTGATGTAGTTTAAATTGAGTCCGTGAGAATAAGGATGTGTTGAGGAGTCTTAAGGAAACTGGCTTAAGGAAAACTTAGAGATGTTGAAGTTAGAGTTGATTTTTGAAGGAGATATGGAAAATGAATTAGAGAAGAGAACTGGCCTCCCAGATGTGGGGTGGCATGAAAAGAGACCCAGAAATGGGAATTTGACTTGCTCCAAAGGGCTGTACAGTTCGGGGAAAGAGAAACTGGTTTTTATTAATCACCATGCACTCCTGGAGGAGCTCATATTTACATACTATTATCTGAGCCAAACTACGTAACTTCAAATCCAGTCATTACCACTTATTAGCTGGGGGATCTTGGGTAAATTACTTAACCTCTCTGTGCTTCTGTTTCTTAATCTGTAAAGTAGGACTAAAAATAGTAGCTATCTTCACAGAGTAGTTACGAATATTAACTGAGTTAATACAGGTAAAGCTCCAAGAACAGTGCCTGGCACCTATTTAGCTGTGGTGGAGTGAATTGTTAGCAGTTAGACAGTAGAATAAGGAAAGCATTTTTTCATTCAGGAAGCAAATGTGCTAATCCAAGGGTGAGCTGGTGAAGGTTTGACTTGGTATTAGTATAGGGAGAAGGAAGGAAAAATGCCAGAAAGAAAGAATTGACAGAATTTGAAGAACTGGATTTCTTTAGGTTAAGAGAAATGACTTAAGGTTGCAGTTCTAGCATAACTGGAGATAGTGCGGGGGGAAATAAAGATGCTGAATTGTTTTGAGCATTTTAAATTTCACACGACTTGGGACTCTTCTAGCTAATTTTGGGATTTATGAGAGAAAAGTGCTGGGAGATGAGTTAAAGATGTTGGTTAAAAAAAGGAACAACAGCTCTTTTTTGTTTGTAAAATTAATAGTCATCATTGAAAAGAAAGTTGGAGAACAGAAAAAGCAACAAAGGAAAAAAATACACCCATGATTTCACTGTCCAGAGAAAATTGTTGTTTTGATATATTTCCATTTGGTTTTGTTTTTCCTGTTAGTCCTTTGTTTGTAAAGTTGAGAGCTTAATGATGGTTTCATTTTAAGTCGTGCTTTTTTATTTCACTTAATATTGTGAGCATTTTCCTCATGTACTTGATTCTTTATAAACTTAGTTTGAAATTGTATGATATTACATGGAATGGATATAGCATAACTTAAAAATTAGTTCTCTCACTGCTTGACATTTAGGGATTTTGTTAATTTGCTTTTTGTTATTATAAGAAATGTGATAGTGAACCTTCTTGTACGTACTATATTTTTAGCTACACATTGATTTCCTTTGGATAGGAGATGTAGATTTTGTTTTTTGTGCCTGCAAGTTATAATTAAAGCTAAGAGAGTGAATAAATACCCTTAGGGAAATGAACTCAGAGGGAGATAAATTATCAGGTCAAGGATTGATGTTAAAGGTGGAGTTAGATGTATAAAATTAGTGACTTTGGGTAATTATTTAATGTAAAAATACAATTTTATTTGTATATGAATGGAATATAAGATGACATTATGTACAGATTTATAAATTGGTTGTGCGGTAACTGGGGGGAATTCCTATCATTCTTTGACCTGTGCCTATTGAAATGGAGTGTAATCTAATTGGAGTCTATCAGTGAGAGCACTTGAATTCTTGACTTCTTAAAGAGAGGCACTGTAGGATAGTGGGAGGAATTGGGCTCAGGAACCAAACAACTGGAATGGAATCAGTGCTTTGCAGCTTATTAGCTGGGTGGCCTTAGGCAAGTCATTTAAATGATCTGACCATACTTTTCTT
This sequence comes from Leptonychotes weddellii, assembly GCF_054177405.1. NCBI lineage: Eukaryota > Metazoa > Chordata > Mammalia > Carnivora > Phocidae > Leptonychotes > Leptonychotes weddellii. The sequence goes on from NC_138377.1 coordinate 86,446,166, forward strand.
TTTTGTGAAAAGTGTACGATACTGCCTACCTTCAGAATCTTTATGAGGATCAAATAAGATTATCTTTATACTTCTGCCACACAGCAGCTTCAAAAATGGTAGCTGCCGGGGGTGCCTGGGTGGTCCAGTTGGTTAATCATCTGACTCTTGATTTTGGCTCAGGACATGATCTCGGGGTGGTGGGATTGAGCCCTGTGTCTGGCTCCGTGCTGGGTGTGGGGTCTGCTTAGAATTCTCTCTCCCTCTTCCTCGGCCCCGTCCACTCTTAGGTATTACTAATGATAATATTAATAAATAGCAGTAATACTTAGGACCAGTTTTATCGGCAATGTTTATTGAACTATTATTATATACTAGGTGCTATGCTAGTGGTGGTGGAGGTGAGGAAATGCCCCCACAAGGGCAACATATCAAAGTTACTTTTCAGTGCCATAAAATTATATGTATTGTCAGAAGTCTAAGAAGAAATCAGGCAGTAGTTTTTTAAATTAAAAAAAGTTTTTTGGGGGCGCCTGGGTAGCTCAGTTGGTAAAGTGGCTGCCTTCGGCTCAGGTCATGATCCCAAGGTCCTGGGATCGATCCCCGCGGGCTCCCTGCTCAGCGGGAAGTCTGCTTCTCCCTCTCCCACTGCCCCTGCTTGTGTTCCCTCTCTCACTGTGTCTCTGTCAAATAAAATCTTAAAAAAAAAAACTTTTCCCCCCTAGGAGAGTAGCTTTGAAAGGGCACCATGTACCTAAGAACCTTACCTTTTTTTTTTCTTTTGCAGTTTATTTCTTCTTAATACTACTGTTTTGTAGGTTAGATATTATATAGTGCAGAATGGTGGACAGAAATGTGTACAGCTTTTGAAAACCCTCTTCCATGCTTAGGCATTGCCACTTGGATGTAGTGTTTTCTCCATATTCTCTCTCTAGCTACCTGAAATTCTTTCTGGAATGAAATGTAGACTAAATAAATAAGTAAAATAAAAATTATGTGACCTGAGAGGATAGAATAGCTGGGAGACAGGTTGGAGAGAATGTTAAGAGTCTCTAGAGTAGAGCTTCTCCAATTTTTTCTTAATAGAGGAGAGGGAACATAAACTCCCTTGGTAGCCTGAAGCAACACATTGCAAGTGAGCAGAAGAAATCTTATCTTAAAAATTTATGTGCATTTTACTTTCTACTCCCAAACACAAACGTATTTGTTGTAATATAAATATGTTTTAATTAATCATTGAGTAAAACTGAGGTTCTGAGAACATGCATCGTGGTTAGCGTGTAACATTGCCTTCCACCTGTTTTGCTTTGTATCTTTGGGGTTAGGGGCAAAGGTGGAGTGGGAGGCAGGCCTATATTATCTTTTCTTTAGTAAGAAGCCCAGCTCTAGAGCTTATTATTCAGCTGTTTTTATTTGTGGATCATCTCTTGCTCCCACAGAAGTCTATGAAAAAGGATCATTACATTAGGGGGCAAATGGGTTTTGGTAGGGAGGAAATTGTTATTCCATAAAGCACAGAGAAATTTGTTAGTAATGTCACTTGTTTTCTGTTTCCAGCCAGATCATCCTGTAATTTCTTAACATGCCCATGGCGTGAGAAGAAAATGTATATTTTTATAGAGAGGCTTTGGTTTTTTTTTTGTTGTTTGAAATGTGCTCTGGTGTGTTCCAGGTTAAAAATGTGCTTTCATAAAGACCATGGTGAGTCATCCAAGCTACTCTAAGCTGATTGGGGACGTAAAGATCATATTTAAAGATCATACTGAAATGTAAACAGATTGAGGACTGGTTGCTAATTTTTATTGCATTGGGTAGTGACTCAGTGATGAAAATTTCAAAATAAAATAATAAAACAACTTAAAGATAAGGTACAGGATAGAAGAGATTACTTTTTTTTTTTTTGAAAACAACCACTACCATACCTTACCATGTTTTTGGCTATTAAAAATGTTGGCTGAAGGTGTCATTTTGTCAGATCTGTTTTAGGTGCTAGGAAAGTGCCTGAATTTGAACTGAGGGAGTTCTCTGAATTTGAAAGATTATTCCAGTTACCCAAGGGAAGTCTCTTTGGAAACCTCCCTCAAAAATTGTGGTTTATTTTCTTCCGGTGGTTTTGCCAGGGAGCCATTGTGAGGCTTTGAAATGAGCAGGATCAACTCACGATTACTATTCCACCACTTCATTGATGGTTAATGTAGAGAACACAGGTTGAATTTAATATGATCACGCAGCTCCAGTCAATGAGCAAATGTGCTCCTGCTCTCAGCAAGAGTTGTGAGTAGTGGTGGAGCACCGCAGGGATCCCTGCTAGGAGGGAATTACAGTCATCAAGCTTCTCAGTCCTTGAGACATATGTTGTTTTGAGGTTGTTGAGGATAAATAAAAGGTTTGCTGTACCACTAGAGAGGAAAAAATGCTAGGCTCCACTTTGAATTTATGGCAGAAGCATGGTTTGGCCACAAGTTAATTTAGAGAATCTGAGTTTGTGTGGGTCCTCAAATAGCAAAAACCTGAGTTAGCAGGTCCTCTTAGGTTTTTGCTATTTGAAAGTCCTACTGTATCTAGCTGATTTTGTCATCTAGTCAGAGGCCCTTTTCCTGTCTGCTTGGCATTGACATGCTAAAGGTTTTAGAAAATGTTTTTCAGTGTTGGTCCCAATTTAGAATAAAGTTTAAGGGGGATAGTTGTTTCATGTTCATTCTCTTGGTGGGAACTTATAGACAGCTTGAATTGATTATGCCTTTCTATAAGTAGGCAAGTAATTAGAGCCATTTCAAGACCGTACGAAATATCCTAAATGTCTCTTGTCTGAGCATCAGCTAGTTCTTTTTATTCTAGGGGATGGCATAATTAATTATTATATGTCAAGATCACCTTTTACCTGCCACAGGTCCACAATCTCTGATCTGCGATTTTGAAATCCAAAAAAGTCTGAATCAAAATTTTTCCTTTAAATTCAGCATGCATTGTTTTAGTGGCAAAATCTGATCTTATCTGAAGGGAGGCCATTGACAGTTTGTTTTCCTAGTTGTTTTATGGTTACCAGGTGCTGGCAGTGATTTGTAATGTATGGTATGTGCACTGTATTTCTTTCTTAAATTTGAAAAAGTGAATTCTAAAATCCACCTGTCCTCATGGATTTTTGAAAAGGTAAAAAGGTTTTATAGACCCCCCCTCTTGTATGTGTCTCCCAGGTCTTATTTACAACTCAAAATAAGAATTTCTTTTTTTGGACTAAAAGTCTAGACTAGAGAATTTATTATTTTAAATACAGGGAAAATAATGGTGGTAAACTTGTTAACATAAAGGAAATTCTTCTTGGAATTTGACTTTTCAGGCTGAGCTTTGTGTTTGAATATTTTCGCCAGTACATTGATTTAGGGAATCAATTTCTATTTTGAGGAGGGATACACTTTTTCATCTTTTGGGCCAAGGAGTGTACCGATATTTCCCTGGTTAGTTTGCATGGGAAATTTCAGGGTGCTAACAGGAGATATATTTACATATAGATACATAAACTGAAGTAAGAGTAATTTTATATATATAATATGTAAAACTAGTACTATATGATCATTTTCAAAAGGAAGCCTCAACCCTGACCATACCCACTTTTATGCCTGAGAGCAAATGGAGAAGAGAATCCTAGCAAGTTATCTTCATGAAGAAAAGGAGGAGCTAAGATACAGTTTTGTGTGGGACAGATAACAAAACCAGTCTTCGATAATTTAATTAATTAATTAAATTTTTAATTTTTTTTATTAGAGAGAGCACAAGCAGGGGGAAGGAGGGGCAGAGGGAAAAGCAGATTCTCTGTGAGCAGAGAGCCCGATGTGGGGCTTGATCTTAGGACCCTGGGATCATGACCTGAGCCGAAGGCAGACGCTTAACCTACTGAGCCACCCAGGCACCCACAGTCTTTGGTAATTTTATTCTCTTCTTCTTTTTTTTTTTTTTTTTAAAGTTCAGATACTTTTTTTTTTTTTTTTTAAAGATTTTATTTATTTATTTGAGACAGAGAGAATGAGAGAGAGAGAGCACATGAGAGGGGGGAGGGTCAGAGGGAGAAGCAGGCTCCCCGCCAAGCAGGGAGCCCGATGCGGGACTCGATCCAGGGACTCCAGGATCATGACCTGAGCCGAAGGCAGTCGCTTAACCGACTGAGCCACCCAG
>NC_138377.1:86450814-86593886 GCF_054177405.1 Leptonychotes weddellii
ATGATATTGAGGTATGTACCCTCTATTCCTATACTCTGAAGAGTTTTGATCAAGAAAGATGCTATACTTTGTCAAATGCTTTTTCTGCATCTATTGAGAGGATCATATGATTCTTGTTCTTTCTTTTGTTAATGTATTCTATCACGTTGATTGATTTGTGGCTGATTTGAACCAACCTTGCAGCCCAGGGATAAATCAGTGGGCTATTTTTTTAAAAGATTTTATTTATTTATTTGAGAGAGAGAGTACAAGCAGGGGGAGCAGCATTGGGCGGGGGAGAAGGAGACTCCCTGCCTGAGCAGGGAGCCCAATGCAGGGCTTGATCCCAGGACCCTGGGATCATGACCTGAGACGAAGGCAGATGCTTAACGGACTGAGCCACCCAGGCACCCCCCATAAATTGGCTATTGTTGATAATGCTGCTATAAACACTGGGGGTACATATATCCCTTTGAATTAGTATTTTTGTATTCTTTGGATAAATACTAGTGCAACTGCTGGATTATAGGGTAGTTCTCTTTTTAACTTTTTGAGGAATCTCTATACTGTTTGCCTGAGGGGCCATACCAGTTTGCATTCCCACCAACAGTGCAAGAGGGTTCCCCTTTCTGTACATCCTCTCCAGCACCTGTTGTCTCTTGTGTTGTTGATTTTAGCCATTCTGACAAGTGTGAAGTGATATCTCATTGTAGTTTTGATTTGCATGATGAATGATGTTGAGCATCTTTCATGTGTTTGTTGGCTGTCTGTATTGTCTTACTTGGAAAAATGTCTATTCATGTCTTCACATTTTTAAGTTGGATTATTCATTTTTGGGGTGTTGAGTTTAATAAGTTCTTTACAGATTTTGGATACTAACTCTTTACCAGATTTGCCATTTGCAAATATCTTCTCCCCTTCCATAGGTTGCCTTTTAGTTTTGTTGATTGTTTCCTTCCCTGTGCAGAAGCTTTTTCTTTTGAAGTCCCAGTAGTTTATTTTTGCTTTTGTTTCCCTTGCCTCAGGAGACTATCTAGACAGAAGGTGCTACAGTCAATGTCAAAGTGGTTAGTCTTTGTTCTCCTTCAGGATTTTTATGGTTTCAAGTCTCACATTGAGGTCTTTCATGCATTTTGAATTTATTTTTGTGTATGATGTTAAGAAAGTGGTCCAGTTTCATTCTTTTGCATGTGGCTGTCCAGTTTTCCCAATACCATTTGTTGAAGAGATTGTCTTTTTCCATTGCATATTCTTTCCTGACTTGTTGAAGATTATTTGACCATATAGTTGTGGGTTCATTTCTGGGTTTTCTCTTCTGTTCCATTGATATGTGTGTCTGTTTTTGTGCCAGTACCATACTGTTTTGATCAGTGCAGCTTTGTAATATAAATTGTTGCTGGTATATAGAGATGATAATAATATTTATATATTAATTTTGTATCCTGTGACCATGCTAAATTAAATAGACTTATTAGGTATAATAACTTTTTAAAAAATGGATATCTTAGGTTTTACTATGTGTATAATGACATTGTAAATTAAGACATATTTTTCATTCTTATCTGTATATCTTTTATTTCTTTTACTGATGTAGGATACTGGCAATTATAGTAAATATATAATATTAAAAAGAAGTGGTTAGAGTGGATGTATTTGTCTTGTTCTCGATTTTAGGGGAAAAGCATTCAGTTTTTCACCATTAAGTGTGATTTAAAATACAGGTTTTCTGAAGATGCCTTTTACCAGATTGAGGAGATACCCTTCTCATACCAGTTTGCTGAATGTTTTTTATCAGGACTGGATTGAAATTTTGTCAAAAGCTTTTTTCTAAATCTGTTAAGATCATGAGACAGATTTCTTCCTTTGTTCTATTTATAAAGTGAATAACCTTGATTTTTGAATGGTAAACCAGCTTTGTGTTCCTGGAATAAATTCCACTTGGTCATGATATATTATTTTTATATTACTGAATTTGTTAATATTTTGTCAAGGGTTTTTGTATCTGTATTCATGATAGATATTGATCTATAGTTTTCTTTTGTTTTCTTTTTTTGTACTGTCTTTGTCTTGGCTTTGGCATCATTGTCATGTTTGCCTCATCAAATGAATTGGAAAGTGTTCCCTTGCCCCTCTATTTTCTGAGAGTTTTGTGTAGAAGTGGTTTTATGTCTTCCTTAAGTACACAACAGAATTCACCAGTGAGACCTTCTAGGCCTACTATTTTCTTTGTAAGAAGGTTAGAAATTGTGAATTCAGTTTCTTTAGTTGTTAAGGTGCTTCAGGTTTTCAGTTTCTTCTTGAATCAGTTTTTGTAATTTGTGTCTCAAGGAATTTGTCCAGTTCATTTGTTATTGAGTTTATTGCTCTAAAAATTATTCATAATACTCCATTATCCTTTTATTTTTTAATTTTTATGATTTTTATATTAAAAATTTTATTTATGGGGCGCCTGGGTGGCTCAGTTGGTTAAGCGGCTGCCTTTGGCTCAGGTCATGATCTCAGGGTCCTGGGATCGAGCCCTGCATTGGGCTCCATGCTCAGCGGGAGCTTGCTTCTCCCTCTCCCTCTGTCTGCCTACTTGTGATCTCTCTCTCTCTCTCTCAAATAAATAAATAAAATCTTTAAAAAGAAAAAATATTTTATTTATTTATTAGAGAGGACGAGCAGGGAGGAGAGGCAGAAGGGGAGAGAGAGAAGCAGACTCCCAGCTGAGCAGGGAGCCTGATGTGGGGCTCAATCCCAGGACCCTGGGATCATGACTTGAGCCCAAGGCAGACACTTAACCGACTGAGTCACCTCGACATCCCTCCTTTATCTTTTTTGTTGTGTATAAGATATGTACTCATATCTTATCTTTACCTCTTGATATTGGTAGTTGAGTCTTTCCTTTTTTTTTTCTAATTATCAGTCTTAAGAGAGACTTCATGTTTATCCATATATTTTTGATTTCTATCATTCTTCATTCCTTTATGTATATCTGAGTTTCTATCTTGTCTCATTTTCCTTTCACCTAAAGAATATCTTTTAAATTTCTTACAATACAGGACTCTGGGCATTGAATTCTCTTTATTTTTGCTGGTTTGAAAAGTTACCTTGCCTTTACTTTTGAGGGATATTTTTGCTGGGAATGGAATTCTGGATTGACTTTTTTCTTTTGACAATTTGAAGATGTCTCTTTGTTGTATTTTTGCTCTCATTTTCATGACAAGTCTGGAATAAGTCTTAATTTTTGTTCCATTTTATGTGATATGTTTTTCCATTCTGGCTGCTTTTAAGACTTTCTTGTTTTCAGTAATTTGATTATGAGGTTTTTGTGTGTGTATGTGTATGTTTGTTTGATATGTATGTTTATAATGTTTCATCAAATTTGAAAACATTCTGGCTGTTATATCTTCAAATATTTTTTCATTTGGGACTCCAGTTAACCTATGTTAGCTTTCTTGATACTTCACAAATTATTGAGATTATATGAAATTTGTTTCAGTTTTCTTCCTCTTTATAGTTCAGTTTTAATAGTTTCTATTGTGTCTTAAATCTACTGATCTCTTCTTTTGTAGTATCTAATCTGATGTTTATCCTAGCCTTAAAATTTTCATTCCAGATACTGAATTTTATTTCTAGAAGCTTCCCCCTGCCTTTTGTTTTGGTCTTGTATCTCTTTCTTCATGATGTTTCTATTTTTATTCTGTTTTCAATTCTTTGTTAGTATCATTACCTTTTTACTCTAGGCCTATTTCCATTGACAGTTTTTTTTCTAGTTATGGGTCACATTTTCCTGCCTCCACATGTGTCTGATAAATTTCAGTTAGATTCTAGATACTGTGAATCTTACATTGTTGAGTGTTTGGATTTTGTTGTCTTCTTTTAAAGAATATAAACCTTTGTTGTGACAGGAAATTAAGGTACGGGAAATCAACTCAGTCCCTTTTAAAGTCTTTTTTTTTTTTTTAAAGCTTTCATTTATTTGACAGAGGGGGAGAGAGAGAGAGCACAAGCTGGGGGAGCTGGAGGAGAAGGGAGGCAGAGGGAGAAGCAGGCTCTCCGATTAGCAGGGAGCCCGATGCAGGGCTCGATCCCAGGACCCTGAGATTATGACCTCAGCTGAAGGCAGACGCTTGACCGACTGAGCCACCCAGGCGCCCCCGCTTCAAGTCTTATTTTTTTTATTTATTTATTTATTTTTTTAAAGATTTTATTTATTCATTTGAGACACAGAGATACAGAGAGAGAGAGAGAGAGAAAGCATGAGCAGGGAGAGAGGCAGAGGGAGAGGGAGAAGCAGGCTCCTCGCTGAGCCAGGAGCCCCATGTGGGGCTCGATCCCAGGACCCTGGGATCATGACCTGAGCCGAAGGCAGACGCTTAACCGACTGAGCCACCCAGGCGCCCCTCAAGTCTTATTTTTAAAACTTCGTTATAGTGGATCTAGAGTAACTTTTATGCTAAGAATATTTTACCCTGTTACAAAGTCATAACGCTTCTGAGATTTTTAATCAGTGTCTTGAGTTTTCAATGTTTATGCCCCACTCTCACTACTTCCAACTTAAAACATCTCCTAGTCCTGTTTGAGTTCTGGGAATTGTTCAACTTAACAACTCTTGGGTTATTTTTGCCTGCCTTTGTGGAGTTTTATCATATGCTTGTGTGATTTCCTGTTAACAACATACTCATGGGGACTCCATGCAGATTTCTGGAGATCTTTCTTTGCATAGCTCCTTCCTCTGGATCTCTGCCCCACAAATTCTAGCTGCCCTTGTCTTCCGGAACTCTAATATCTGTCCCCTCAACTCATTGATATCCTCTGGTTTGCTTGAGATCCCCTCCCTGCACAGTGATATACAAATTGTGTCTAGGCAGGAAACTAGGATGATGGTAGAGTTCATGTAGTTTGTTTCCCTTTTTGCAGGGATCATAGTCTTAAACTATTTGTTTTCCATTGTCTGAAAGCAGTCATTTGACATATTTTCCAGTTTTCTACTTGTTTGTAGTGGGAGGTTAAATTCAGTTCTGATTACTGCATTATGGCTGAAATTAGAAATTCCCATTCCTTTTTAGGAAGGTAGTGTGGCTAACAGGAAACGTAACAGAGTGGAGGCAGTGTTCATGAAGGTAGGACAACCACATATGTTTGGTCAGGTATTACACTGCATTGTGAGTGATGCCCCTGGAGGTGTGTGGTGCACAGCTTAAATGATAGTTTTGCATGGATCCAAGCTGGGTGAGGATAGAATTGAGAACATGCAGATGTGGAATTGACAGGACCTCTTCTTAAATGAGTTATTAGTGTGAGGTGGAGTGGGCCATCCAAGGTGATATCACAGTTTTTCTATTTTGTGATTTATTATCACTGTGGTGGTGAATAAGTCCTGTTCACAAGATTTTTTTTTTTTTAAGATTTTATTTATTTATTTGACAGAGAGAGACACAGTGAGAGAGGGAACACAAGCAGGGGAGTGGGACAGGGAGAAGCAAGCTTCCCGCAGACCAGGGAGCCCGATGCGGGGCTTGATCCTAGGACCCTGGGATCATGACCTGAGCCAAAGGCACACGCTTAACGACTGAGCCACCCAGGCTCCTCCACAAGATTTCTTTAAGTTTATAAGATTGTGCATGTGAAAATGCTTTTCAAGTGACAAAGCAGTATACAACTTGAAATAGTGTTTATTGCTAAAGTCCATCCTCCGGATCTCTACAGAAAAGCCTGTATAATGTTGTCCTGGTGTCATAGTGACCTGAAAAAGTTACTGTAACTCCAGAACATCAGAATTTATATCCAGGGAGAAGTTTTTTCTCTCTTTGAAGAATTCAGGCTAGTATATGAGAGTTTCTTGGGTTCAGGGCAGTCTGCATAAGACAGCTCTTTAAAAAAATCCCTTGACTCCAGAAGAGACTGTTTAGACAAACTGGGGTAAATACCAGTGGAGTAGTAAATACCAGTGACATTTTATGTAGGTTGAGGAAGATAAAACATTTTCAATGGCACAGTCACCTCAGAATGAAGCTGAGGGCTGAAGTTTATGACAGAATCAGCTCAAAGGTTATAGCCAAAACTACAGAAATAACAGCAGTCTTTAAGGCCTCTATAGAATATCAACATGTTCTGTTATTCTAAATATCACCACCCACTCACTTGCCTACATAATCTACTTGCACTTATTTTCCTGTATCATTAGAGGGAAGAGAATGTTTATACGTTTCCTTGGTAAGGACAAGAAAAGTCCCATTCTCTTCCTCAGAGAAATCATAATCTATAAGAAATGGACAAGGCTCAAATACAGATTACCTTTAAATTAACTGATTTTCTCTGCTGATTTCTCTTGATTCCAGCCAGATTTTGTTGGTGACTGTGTATGAGAGAAAATGTCCATATTCATGACTTCCAGAAAAAGTCATTTTCATAGCACTCTTAAAACGCAAAACAGTTTTAAACACTTAAAAATATAGTTGAAATCCTTGATTTTTATATTTATTCATTTCATTAAGTTATTTTATTTATTTATTTTTAAATATTTTACTTATTTTTTTGTCAGAGAGAGCGAGCAATCAAGTGCGCACAAGCAGGGGGAGTGACAGGCAGAGGGAGAAGCAGGCTCCTTGTTGAGCAAGGAGCCAGATGTGGGACTAGATCCCAGGTTCCTGGGATCATGACCTGAGCCGAAGGCATACACTGAACTGACTAAGCCACCCAGGCATTTCTCATTGAGTTATTTTAGATGTCTTAATTTTTTAGGTGTACTGGGCTATTTATCTATTGATAAATAGAAACAGTTGCATTACTTTTTACATTACTCTGTATCCTAAACATAATTTGTATGTTTCTATATTTGTTAATATTATTATGAATACTTAACTAATATTCTTGGTAAAGCTGTTATCTTGGTAATTTTTAAAAAGTACCTACCAAAAAGTATCAAAATCCACTCTTTCAGTTATTTCATTAGAATGTGAATGAATAGATGAATAGAACGTCCTTTGTTTTATTCATTTTATTCTATAATTTATTCCAAGTACACAGGACATTGTTATATATTAGGGATTCAATAATTTTATTGATGAAAAATTATAGATGTAAAACCAGTCTGTAAAAAAAGTCTTGAAACTCAGTCATATGAAATTAAAAACATTTCCTTTAGGCAAGGATGATTTAACAATTTCCTTATCACATATACATATCTAATTGTCATGGTGTTTCTTGGTACAGAAAACAGTGTAAAAAGACTAGTTTACAAAAAAACTTTCATAAAAAACTTGAACTATATACTTTAACATTTATTCAACATATACTTTGTGCCAGGCTCTGTGCTTGGTGTCTAGGATATAAAGGTGACTTGGTATGGCCTTCCTCTTGGAAGAGCTTCTGATTTGTTGGAGAAGACAGTCGTGAACAGATAAATAACAGTACAATCTGGAAAGTGCTTTAAGAACAATGATTAAAGTGTCATGGATCTACAGACACTAAAACATCTACTTCTGTCCAGAGAGTTGGTGCATCGTTTGTTAGTATGCTAGGTGAAGGCATAGTGAGTGGGGAAAGCAGGAAAAGGCTCTAGATATGCTTTTACAGTAAGTATGAGCCATTCAGTACAGTAGCCACTAGCAACACGTATTTAAATTTCTGGAAGTTATTTACAATAAATGGTACATATTTATTTTTTTTAAAAAGATTTATTTATTTATTTTAGAGAGAGAGTGTGTGCATGAGTTGGGGGTGAGGAGCAGAGGGGAAGTTGACTGTTTGCTGAGTGGGACCCCCAGGCGGGGCTCCTCCTGAGTGGGAGATCATGACCTGAGCAGAAACCAAGAGTAGATGCTTAACTGACTGAGCCACCCAGGCACCCCTCATTTACTGATTTTTAGTTTAATTCCACTGTGGTCAGAGAACATACTTTGTATGAATTGAGTTTTTTAAAATGTATTAGTCTTGTTTTATGGCCTGGATATGGTTTGTCTTGCAGATGTTCTGCATGAACTTGAAAATAACGCATCTTCTGCTCTGGTTGGATGGAGTGTTTTTTTTAAGTATCAGTTAGATCATCTTGGTTTATAGTGTTGTTCAAGTCTTTTATGTCCTTTCATATTTTCTGTCTAGTTGATTTATCAGTGGCTGAGAGGGGAAATTGAAATCTCTGACTAGAATTATCTTTTTTATTTATCCTTGTGGTTATATCAGTTTATTTTTCACATATTTTTAAGCTCTATTATTAAATGCATTAATTAGGATTGCTATGTCCTCTTGATGGATTGACTATTTTATCATTATAAAATGGCCTCCTTTATCCCTGGTAATACTCTGCTTATAAATCTACTTTGCCTGATATTAATATATTTACTTCAACTTTCTTTTATTGTGTTAGCATTGTATACCTTTTCTTATTTTTTACTTTTAACTGTTCTATTTAAAGTGCATTTATTGTAGGCAGCATGTAGTTGGGTTTTACTTTTCTGTCTAGTCTGAAACCTTTGGTTTTAAAATGGAACATGTTGATATGGTTAGACTTAAATCCATCATCTTGCTATTTGTTTTGTTTTATCTTGTGTTCTTTGTTGCCTTTTTCCTCTTTTTCTGCTTTTTAAAAAATCGATTATTTTTATGATTCTGTTTTACATTTTTATTACTTTATTAGGTATACTTTTTAAGTTGTTATTTTAGTGGTTACTTTAGAATTTATAGTACACATTTTCAACTTAACTCAGAATACCATAAGTGATATTATGTCTTTTTACATATAGTATAGTTACTTGATCATAATATAAATCCATCTCTCTTCTCCCAGCCTCTGTGTTATGTCGCTGTATAGAGAACCGATGGTTATCAGAGGGGAGGTGGGTTCTCTATCATCAAGAGTCTGTTTCTTGATTTGTCTCTCTCTCTCTCTTTCTTCCCCCTTTGCTCATTTGTTTTGTTTAATTTTCACATATGAGTGAAATCATGGTATTTGTCTTTCTGACTTACTTCGCTTAGCATTGTACTCTGTAGTTCCAGTCATGTTGTTGCAAATGGTAAGATTTCATTTTTTTAATGGCTGAATAATATTCCATTGTGTGTGTATATATGTGTGTGTGTGTATGTTACATCTTTATCCATTCATCAGTCGATAGACAATTTATAGTTGAATAATATTTCATTGTGTATATATATCTTTATCCATTCATCAGTTGATAGCCAATATCTTAGCTATTGTAAATAATGCTCCTATAAACATAGGGGTGCATATATCCCTTCAAAATAGTGTTTTTGTATTATTTGGGTAAATACGCAGTAGTGCAATTGCTGCATATTAGGGTAGTTTTTTTTTTAACTTTCTGAGGAACTTTCATAGTGGCTGCACCAGTTTGCATTCCCCCCCAACAGTACACGAGTGTTCCTTTTTCTCCACATTCTTGCCAACACCTGTGATTTCTTGTGCTGTTGATTTTGGCCATTCTGACACATATGAGGTTATATCTCACTGTAGTTTTGATTTGCATTTCCCTGATGGTAAGTGATAATGAGCATCTTTGCATGTGTCTGTTGGCCATCTGTATGTCTTCTTTGGAGAAATGTCTGTTCATATCTTCTCTCCATTTTTTAATTGGATTATTTGTTTTTTGGGTGTTGAGTTTTGTAAGTTCTTTATATATTTTGGATCTAACCCTTTTTCAGATACGTCATTTGCAAGTATCTTTTCCCCTTCTGTAGGTTGCCTTTTAGTTTTGTCGATTGCTTATTTCCTTTGCTGTACAGAAACTTTTTATTTTGATGTAATCTCAATGTTTTATTTTTGCTTTTGTTTCCCTTGCCTCAAGAGACCTGTCTTCTAGTATAAAGTTCTTAGTGGCCAATGTCAGAGAAGTTATTGCCTGTGTTCTCTTCTAGGATTTTTATGGTTTCAGGTCTCACATTTAGGTCTTTCATCCATTTTGAGTTATTTTTGTGTATGGTGTAAGAAAGTAGTCCAATTTCATTCTTTTGCATGTGGCTGTCCAGTTTTCCCAACACCCTTTGTTGAAGAGTGTCATTTTCCCATTGGGTATCCTTTCCTGCTTTATCGAAGATTTAGATGACCATATAGTTGTGGGTTCATTTCCGAGTTTTCTATTCTGTTCCATTGATCTATATGTCTGTTTAGCACCAGTACCATACTGTTTTTATTACTACAGCTTTGTAATATAGATTGAAGTTCAGAATTGTGATGCCTCTAGCTTTGCTTTTCTTTTTCAGAATTGCTTTGGCTGTTTGGGTCTTTTGTGGTTCCATACAAATGTTAAAGTTTTTTGTTCTAGTTTGGTGAAAAATGCTGTTGGTATTTTCATAGGAATTTCATTACATCTGTAGATTGCTTTGGGTAATATAGACATTTTAACAGTATTTGTTCTTCCAATTTATGAGCATGGAATGTCTTTCCATTTCTTTCTGTCCTCTTCAGTTTCTTTCATCAGCATTTTATAGTTTTCAGAGTACAGGTCTTTCACCTCTTCGGTTAGGTTTATTCCTAGGAATGGTATTATTTTGAGTGCAATTGTAAATGGGATTGATAATTTGATTTCTCTTCCTGCTGCTTTATTATTGGTGTTTAGAAATGCAACAGATTTCTGTGCATTGATTTTGCATGCTGCAACTTTATTGAATTTGTGTATCAGTTTTGGGTGGAGTCTTTTGGGTTTTCTTTATAGAGTATCATGTCATCTGCAAATAGTGGAGGATTGACTTCTTCCTGATTTGGATGCCATTTATTTATTCATTCATTCATTCATTCATTTTTGTCTGATTGCTATGGCTAGAACTTCTAGTACTATGTTGAATAAAAGTGGTGAGAGTGGACATCTTCGTCTTGTTCCTGACCTTAGGGGAAGAGTGCTCCGTTTTTCCCCATTAAGGATGATATTAGCTATGCATTTTTCATATATGTACTTTATCATGTTGAAGGTATGTTCCCTCTAAACCTACTTGGTTGAGGGTTTTTATCATGAATGCATGTTGTACTTTGTCAAATGCCTTTTCTGCATCTACTGAAATGATCATACAGTTCTTATCCTTTCTCATATATCACGTTGATTGATTTGTGAACACCAAACCACCCTTACAACCCAGGAGTAAATCTCACTTGATCATTGTAAATGATCTTTTTAATGTGTTGTTAGATTTGGTTTTCTAATATTTTGTTGAGGATTTTTGTGTTTATGTTCGTCAGGGATATTGGCCTGTTCCCTTTTTTAGAGTTGTCTTTATCTAATTTTGGTTTCAGGGTAATGCCACACAGAATGGGTTTGGAAGTTTTCCTTCTGTTTTTCGTAATATTTTGAGAAGAACAGGTATTCATTCTTTTTTAAATGTTTAGTAGAATTTGCCTGTGAAGCCTGGACTTTTGTTCTTGGGAGTTTTTTGGTTCATGATTCAATTCCTTTATTCTTTATTGGTCTGTTCAAATTTTCTATTTCTTCTTGGTTCAGTTTTGGTAGGTTATTTGTTTCTAGGAACTTATCCATTTCTTCCAGGTTGTCCAATTTTTGGACATAATATCTTCTTATAATTGTATTTCTTGGTGTTGGTTGTTATTTCTCCTCTCTTCTTTGTCATTTTATTTATTTCAGTCTTCTCTTTTTTCCTTGATGAATCTGGCAAGAGGTTTGTCAATTTATTGATTTTTTTTTTTTTCTTCAAAGAACCAGCTCCTGGTTTCATTGATCTGTTCTATTGGTGTTTTTTTAGTTTTTATATCATTTATTTCTGCTCTAGTCTTTATTGTTTCCTTCCTTCTGCTGGTTTTAGGTTTCATTAGTTGTTCTTTTTGTAGCTCCTTTAGGTGTAAGGTTAGGTTGATTATTTGAGATTTTTCTTCTTGAGATAGGCCCATATTGCTATATACTTTGCTCGTAGAACTGCTGTTGCTGCATCTCAAAGGTTTTGGACCATTTGTTTCACGTACTTTTTTACTTCATCTTTCATTTCCTGGTTGACCCATTCATTGTGTAGCAGCCTGTTATTTATCCTCCATGTATTTGTGGTCTTTCCAGATTTTTTGTTGTGGTGGTTGACTTGCAGTTTCATAACATTGTAGTTAGAAAAGATGCATGATATGACTTCGATGTTCTTGAATTTGTTGAAGCTTGTTTTGTGGCGTAATATATGATCTATTCTGGAAAATATTCCATGTGCACTTGAAAAGAATGTGTATTCTGTTTTAGGATGGAATGTTCTGAATATATCTGTTAAGGGCATCTTTTTTAGTATGTCATTGAAAGCCATTGTTTCCTTGTTGATTTTCTGTTTAGATGATCTGTGCATTGATGTAAGTGGGTTGTTAAAGTCCCCTACTATTATTGTATTATTATTGATTAGTTCCTTTATGTTTGTTATTAACTGTTTTATGTATTTGGGTGCTTCTGTGTTGGATGCAAAAATATTTACAATTGTTATATCTTCTTTTGAGATTGCCTTTATTATTATGTAGTGTCTTTCTTTGTCTCTTGTTATAGTCTTTGTTGTAAAGTCTGTTTTGTCAGATGTAAGTATTGCTACTCTGGTTTTTTTTTTTTTTTTTTTTGATCATTTGCATGACAGATGTTTCTCTGTCCCCTCACTTTCAATCTTTAGGTGTCTTTAGGTCTAAAATGGTTTTCTTGCAGGCAGCATATAGATGGGTTGTGTTTTTTTTTTAATCTATTCTGTCACCATGTATCTTTTGATTGGAGTGGTTAGGTCATTTATATTCAAAGTATTGATAAATATGTATTTATTGTCATTTTATTAATTGTTTTGTGGTTGTTTCTGAAGATTTTCTTTGATCCTTTCTTGCTTTTCTCTCATGGTTTGCTGATTTTCTTTAGTGATATATTTGGATTTCTTTCTCTTTATTCTTTTTGTGTTTATTAATGGTTTTTGATGTATGGTTATCATTGGGTTTGTATATAATCTTTTCTGCATATAGCAGTCTATATTAAGTTGATGGTCATTTAACTTTGAACTCATTCTTTACTCCTCTCCTCCCCATGTTTTAGGTATATGTTGTTATATTTTACATCCTTTTATTTTGTGAGTTCCTTGACTGATTTTTTTACAGAAATACTCATTTTTACTGCTTTTGTGTTTCTTGCCTTTTACTGTCATTCTTGGTCTCTGCTTTCCACTCAAAGAGTCCCCTTTAATATTTCTTGCAAGGCTGTTTTAGTGGTCATAACTTTTTTAGTTTTTGTCTGGGAAACTCTTTATCTCTCCTTCTATTCTGAATGAAAGCCTTGCTGGATAGATTATTCTTAGCTGCCGATTTTTCCCATTCAGCACTTTGAATATATCATGCTACTCTGTTCTGGCTTAGAAAGTTTATGTTGAAAAATCCCCCTACTAGCCTTATGGGTTTTCCCCTGTAAGTTACTGTCTTGTTTTGCTGCTTTAAATTTTTTTTCTTTATCACTATATTTTGCCAGTTTAATTATTGTATGTCTTGGTGTGGATCTGCTTTTGTTGGTTTTGAGTTCTCTGCACCTCCTGGATGTGGATATCTGTTTCCTTCTCCAAATTAGGGAAATTTTCAGCTATTATTTTTTCAAATAAATTTCCTGTCCCCTTTTCTTTCTCTCCTTCTGGAAATCCTATAATATCAATGTTAATACGTTTGATCAAGTCACTGAGTTCCCTAAGTCTGTACTCGTTTTGTAAAATACTTTTTTTCTGTCTTTTGTTCAGCTTAATTACTTTCCATTGCTCTTTTAGGTTATCATTTCATTCCACTTCTTCTTCCAGCCTGCTGTTCGTTCCATCAAGTGTGTTTCTCATTTCATTTATTCAGCCCTTAATCTCTGCTATCTTATTCCTTATCCCAGTGTTAAAGATCTTACTTATGTCTTCCACTCTTTTCTCAAGTCCAGTGAGTATCCTTAGGATCATTACTTTAAATTCTTTATCAGGTATGTTACTTATATCTGTTTTGCTTAGATCTCTGGTTGTGGCCTTGTTTTCCTCCTTTATTTGGGATAAATTTCTATTTCTTCTCTTTTTGTCCAAGTCTCTGTGTCTCTTTCTGTGTGTTAGGAGAGTCAGCTGTGTCTCCTGTTCTTGAGGATAATGGCCTTAAGAAGAAGAGGTCCCATAGTGCCCTGCTGTGTAGTGTCCCCTGTTGCCCAGGGCCTGGCACTTCCAGGAGTGTCTCCGTTGTGTGCTGTGTGTGCTCTGCTGTTTTGTCCTGCCCGCTTTATCATTTAGGTTAGTCATCTGCAGAACCTCTCTGCCATTTTAGGCAGTGTTTGGTCCCTGGCCTGAATGTGGGGCGTGTTCTAATTACATGTGTTCTGGTCTGTTGTGAAATGAGACCTATTGCCACCATCAGCAGAACCAAAGCCCTAAAACTCCTGTATTGGGAGACATGGTGTGAACAGGAGTTTGGGCCACTCTTCTTGGGGAGGGAGCCTGCTGTGCTGGCACTGAGGCAAATGTAACTGTGAAGGGCATTTCCAGTGATGTATGGAGGAGGCTTGATGTAACTGTGAAGGGCATTTCCAGTGGTGTATGGGGAGGCTTGATGTATGCAAGTTAGGTAGAGAGTGTTGGTGCTGTGCTGGTTCCTGCAGGTCATCTCTTGCTTATGCTAAGGGGTAGGAGACAGAAATGGCATGAGCTAGTTTCTTTGTTCCTTGAGGGGGTCTCTTCTGGAATGTGCTCTGAGATGAGCAAATAACCTCCCTACTGTGTGCCCCAGGCGCTCTTCAGATCACTGTTTCCATGCTGTATGTCTGTAGGTTGTTTGCCTGCGCTTTCTCGAAGAGCATCGCAAGGCTCTCTTGGCTCTCACAGAGCCAAGCACACTGACCTTTAAAACTCCAGATGTTAAGCCCTACTGGTTTCAAGAACTTACAAAATTTGGCTCCTTTTGCTTTCCAAGCCAACTGCTATGGGAATTGGTTTTCCCTGTGTGCTCCCCTATGTGCTAGTTTGTCTCTTGCCCTTCTTGGTGACTGCCGCTCCCTCCCCACCATAGCAGCCATGATCTGTTTCTCTTCCAAGATGTGTCTCCATACTTCCTACTTTCTTTGTTGTGTCCTCTTCTCTGCCTTTTGTTGTGGAGTTTGTTCTCCTAGTCTTCAGGTCAATTTCTGGGGTATTTATGATTTTGATAGTTACCTGGGTGTATTCAGGAAACCAGGTGACTGTAGGGTCCTCCTCCTCTACCACCATCGTCCAACCTTCTCATATGTTGTTATTTACATATCTAGAAACTGATTTATATTTTTTTATTATTTTCCATGTCTCTAATCTTTTTGAACATATGGAACAGTTTATAATAACTAACTTAATATTCTGGTCTTTTCATTGTTACATCTGTGTCAGTTGTGGTTGGATTTAATTGATTGATTTTTTTTCTACCCCTCTGTAGGGTTTGTACCTTTCTGCTTCTTTGTATGCCTAGTAATTTTTTATTAGTTTCCAGACATTGTGAATTTTGCCTCGCGTGGCGTTGTATATTTCTGTATTACTAAAAATGTTGAACTTTGTTTTAGTTTGTAGTTAAATTACTTTGAAACAGCTTTGTCCTTTCTGGTCTTGCTTGCTAAGATTTGTTAGGTAGATGCAGAGCAGTGCTTAGTTTAGGGCTAATTATTCCTTAGTACTGAAGGAATATGTTTTTGTGTGTTCTACCAGCACCCCGTGATTCATGAAGTTTTCCAGTCTCGCTGCTAGGAACAGACACTATTACTGGCCCAGTATGAGTGCCTGGCACTGTTACCTTTTATTTGTGGGGGTTATTTTTTCTCAGGCTTCAGGTAGTTTTCTCACATGCGTGTGTTGATTAGTACTCAAAGAGAACTGTCTGTAGGAATTGCTTGCTCTCAGTGCTGCACTTTGATTCTCTGTCCTCTTTACTCTGTGAGGTCCATATCCATGTTTTCAACTCAATGAGTCCATCATTCTCCATCTTCATTCCCCTTCTCTGTACCTCAGCCTGGAAACTTCCTCAAGTCAGTAAGTTTGGTCATTTGTGGGGCTTATATAATTTGTATCTTGCCTCTTGGAGATTAATGTTCTTTGTTGCCTGTTGTCCATTGTCTTGAAAAAGCAATGACATTTATTTTCTTCCTTTTATGCTTTTTTACAGGCAAGAATGTAAATCCAGTCCCTTTAACTCCATGTTATCTTTCTTTACTGGAAACAGAAGTTCTGCCTATTTATATTTAAATTAATATCTTAGAATATTTAATTATAGTTGACATATAATATTATATATTTCAGGTGTACAACATAATGATTCAGCAGTTATATATATTACTAAATGCTTACCGTAGCAAGTATAGTTACTGTGTCACCATGCATATTTATTACATTATTACTGACTATATTTCCTATGGTGTAATTTTTAATCCCCATCACTTATTTATTTTATAACTGAAAGTTTGTACCTGTTGATCCCTTTTCACCTACTTTGCCTATCTTCCTCTCCTTTCTCTGGCAATCACGAGTTTGTTCTCTGTATTTATGAGTCTGTTTCTGTTTTTTGTTTGTTCATTTGTTTTGTTTTTTTAGATTCCACATAAAAGTGAAATCATATAGTATTTGTCTTTCTCTGACTTATTTTACTTAGCCCAGTTCTCTCTAGGTCATAGAGAGGTCAACCGTCCAGGTTATCACAAATGACAAGATTTCATTCTTTTTTATGGCTGGATAATATTCCATTGTGTACATGTATCACATCTTCTTTATCCATTCACGTAT
This sequence comes from Leptonychotes weddellii, assembly GCF_054177405.1. Lineage (NCBI taxonomy): Eukaryota > Metazoa > Chordata > Mammalia > Carnivora > Phocidae > Leptonychotes > Leptonychotes weddellii. Next base: position 86,467,474 of record NC_138377.1, read on the forward strand.
CAGTGGACATAGGTTGCTTCCATATTGTGGCTATTGTAAATAATGCTGCAATGAATATAGGGGTGCATATATTTTTTTGAATTAGTGTTGTTATTTTCTTTGAATATCCAGAAGCAGATTTACTGGGTTGTATGGTACTTCTATTTTTAATTTTTTGAGGAATCCCCACACTGTTTTCCACAGTGGCTGCAACAATCTACAGTGCTACTAATAGTGCACTAATGTTCCCTTTTCTCTACATCTTTACACAGTTGTTATTATTGTCTTTTTGATAGTCATTCTGATTAGTTTGAGGTGATATGTCATTGTGGTTTTGTTTTGCATTTCCCTGATGATTAATGATGTCAAGCATCTTTTCATCAGTCTCTTGGCCATGTCTTCTTTGGCAAAATGTCAGTTTAGGTCCTCTGCTCATTATTTAATTGGGCTATTTATTTTTCTGGTATTGTAAGAGTTCTTTATGTATTTTAGATATTATCCCCTTATTAGATGTACATTTGTGAATATTTTCTCACATTCAGTAGATTATCTTTTTTGTTTTGTTACTGGTTTCTGTTGCTGTGCAAAAGCTTTTTAGTGTGGTGTAGTCCCAGTTGTTTAGTTTTCTTTTGTTTTCCCCTTGTCTAGGGAGACATGCAGAAAAATACTAATAAAGCTAATGTCCCAAGAGTTATTGCCTATATTTTCTTTTAGGTGTTTTATGTTTTCAGATCTTAAATTTAGGTCTTTAGTCTGTTTTGAATTTATTTTTGTGTGTGATATAAGAAAGTGGTTCAATTTCATTCTTTTGTGTGTAGCTGTCCAGATTTCCCAGCACCATTTATTGAAGAAACTGTCTTTTCCCCATTATATATTTTTGCTTTGAATTATTTTTAAAAAAGAAAATTCATTTCCACAGTTGCACTGGCCACATTCTAAGTATATTAGGCCATGTATTGTTGTATGTAGTCTCATACATATATTAAAAGCTCACATAAAAACTGCAATTAGCTTTTTTTAACATAAACATTATTGAGTTTATGTTTAAATTAGGTTTATGTATCTAGCTTTTATTTAATTTAATTAATTTATTTGTCAGAGAGAGAGAGGGAGGGTGAGCATGTGTGCACAAGCAGGGGGAGCGGCGAGCGGCAGGCAGAGGGAGAAGCAGACTCCCCGCTGAGCAGGGAGCCTGATGTGGGACTCAATCCCAGGGTCCTGGGATCATGACCTGAGCCAAAGGCAGGTACTTAACCGACTGAGCCACCCAGATGTCCGTATATCTAGCTTTTTAATATTAAGAGAAATCTAGCTTTTTAATATTAAGTTAACAAGTTTATATTACTTATCTAGTGGATTGTGAAACTGGGAATGGGTTTCAACTTCGGTGCTTTCTTAAAAAAATCTACATTATGTTGTCTTCCTGTAACAGAGTGAGAAAACTCTCTCTTGTTGGGTCATGTCTTATTTTGAATTTTTGTCTGTTTCTTAGGGCAAATAGGATTCTGATTGATGATGTTCTGGATCCTTTATATTCCCAGGACTTAGACAGTGCTTGGCATGTAGTAGCTGTTTAAATACTTGTTCATTCAAGAAATATTTGAACACTTACTATGAGCCTGGCATTTTCTTTGTGATATGTGGATGAAAGACTAATTTGTGCTGCAAACCTAATAGACTGAGTATCCATTGTTTCCATAGAGAGGCTACAATACCCTAAAAGTAGAGCGAACCTATATCCTGAAAACTTAAACTAGATTTCTAGTTATTTCACCAGGTAAGATGGCACAACTGAGCTGCCTTACAATCAGTCCAGTGGAAAAATAGTTCTTTCCTTTCCCTAGTGACTGTCAGAACTATTTCATGTAGAGAGCAAAGTCTCTAATGGTTTGATGAGCACTCTTAAAGATCTGTGAGGTGTTAACTGCCTGGCTTCATGAAAAATGGAAGTAAGAATCCAGTTTTTTTTTTTAAGAGTTTATTTATTTATTTATCTATTTATTTGAGGGAGAGAGAATGAACGAGCAAGAGAGAGAACATGAGCTGCGTGGGGGGCCCGAGAGAGGGGGAGAAGCAGACTCCCTGCTGAGCGGGGAGCCTAATGCAGGGTGATCCTGATTCCGGGATTCCAGGATTACGACCTGTGCAGAAGGCAGATGCTTAACTGACTGAGGCACCCAGGCATCCCAGAATCCAGTTTTTTTTTTTTTTTTTAAAGATTTTATTTATTTATTTGAGAGAGAGAGAATGAGAGACAGAGAGCACGAGAGGGAAGAGGGCAGAGGGAGAAGCAGACCCCCTGCCGAGTAGGGAGCCCAATGCGGGACTTGATCCCGGGACTCCAGGATCATGACCTGAGCCGAAGGCAGTCGCTCAACCAACTGAGCCACCCAGGCGCCCCCCAGAATCCAGTTCTTATAGGAGAAAAACCTTCCGCACATAGGAGACCATTTTCTTCCAAGAGTCTAATCCTTTGTAAATTGAAGAATTGGAGACAGTTTAATCAGACTTGGCTGTTCAATCTACTTAATTGTTGAGAAAAAATTTTACATTCAGGTATCATATGTCTACATTATTGAAATGGTTCTGTGTGTTATCACTTAATAACATTGTTTAAGAAAAGGTTATGTTTTGGTGTTGGTGTGAGCAAATACTGAATTAGATAAAGTTCACAGGCCATCTGTTTCATTTCATTTTGGTCTTAAAAAGAAATAGTTAAATCCTTGTTCAGTTTTTTGAAATGACAGAATTAATCTGAATAATCACAGTAAATATGCTGTAAAATATAGTGAATATCTCTTTTGTCAATGAAATCACTATCTCTGAGTTGTAAAGCTAGAAAATGCATTTGTTAAATATGTAATTTATTTGTATTCTGACTTATCCCCAAAAGAATTTGAGTTGGACATATTCCCTTGTAGAAAAGAAATGATTAAATTAAAATATACTAGCTACTCATGGATTTTTCAAATAGGGATTTTACTAATAATAACTGGATTATGGAATTTGGTTTAGTCATTTTTACAGTAAAATTCTATTTTTAAGTAATTTCAAAAGTCTTACAAATGCATAAAGCAGAATTTAGGCTTCCAGAGATTTGATTTGATATTTGAGGTATTTTGGTAGTTGTATCCAAAATTACTTTTGTTAACCCAAAACTGTTTTATTGTGCCTTATCCTAATTCTTTGAGATTTAAACTGTTCTTTAAGGTGTTATAAAACCTTAGTTCAGTAAATAAGTGCCTGTTCTGTGTTAACTGCTTCAAGGATGAGAAAGATGTATTGCATATGATTAATATAGTTCCATATATCGAAGAAGAGAGACTGTGTATAATATACTATAATAGTAATTCTAATACAAATAAACCTTTTGGTATTCTTGTAGACATGTTAGAAAAAATACTGTGAAAAAACTTAATGAATAAATGGGTTAACCCATCTGTCTTTTTTCCCTTTTGTATCTAACCTTATTATTAAAATAAAAACCACCAGAGTACAAGATACTATAGTTATATTTGTATGAGCAGTCTCAAGATCTTACAGTATAATATCTAGCACAGTGTAGTCAAATACATAGTATTATGTATGTAGTATTAATATTTGGGGAATGAATGTCTGAAAACTGTTCTTCTTGAGGCTTTGTATTAGTAATAGTTAACTTACACTTTACATCATTTTCAAACTGCAGGCCATTACCCGTTAGTGAGTTGAGAAAACATTTTAGTGGATGTCATACATCATGATAAATGCAACAGAACAGAAGTTATGAGAATGCATCACATGTACTTATTGGATTGTTTTTATAAAATTTTAGTTTGTTATATAAATGCACATTTACATACACTAGGTAGTGATATAAAATGTATTTAACAGTGGATTGTGGTGAAAAAAAAAAACAGCAACAACAACAACAAAAAAACCCCAAAAACCTTTGAAAGCCATGATCTAGAGTTAATTTTAGCTGCCAGTTTCTCTTTACTATTTTGTAAGGTGTGAAAATGATTGGATTTGCACATCTGAGGTGTGATGGGTTTGGTCTTTGTTAATGCTGCTTTGCAAAATGCTTGACACCATGGCTTAAACTCCATTCCAGATTCCTGTATTGGATAAGGTCTGTTAACAACTGTTTTTGTTCTAGGTAGCCTTTAGTCTTTTGGGTCACTGACCTTTAACTTGCGTTAGACATCTTCCTTTAAAGAAAGAGGGTAGCTTCATTGACATTGGAAGCAATTGACATTTCTAACCATATCAAGGAAAAGATTCCAGAAACATGAAGAGAGAAACTAGAATGTAATTTTGTAAAACCAAAAACCAAAAACACAGTATCACAGAGGAGAAAGTTCTTCCAGTTAATGATGTAACCTACCTGCACCTCAGTTTGCAAAGAAAAAGGAGATTGTTGTTACTTGATTTCTCAGGTTATTTTCTGATAGAAAATTTGGAATTTTTCAGACATCTTTACCTCTCTTTTAGCTCTGAATTCCATTAAATATTTGGAATGATATTATGAACAACTTGACTTTCAGGAATTCAGAACCCCTAATGAACTGGAAACGAACTGCATTCATTAATATGTGTGCATTTAAATAATTTTCCATGAGCCTGTCTAGTCTGTTTGACAGAGTTTATATAGAAGAATTAAATGCTCATAGCCTGCATATTGGGAAAAATATCTTAGAACTTTCCTTGAAGTGAATGTTTCTTTGAAGCAGATTTAATTTGTGTCGAAGTGTCAAGGCCAATGTTTTTCACTCCCTGTGGAATTATTTTTTGATATTGTAATGAAAATCAATTGCAAAAGATAAATTCAGCATTTAAATACTCTTTACTCTGACTTTTATTTTCTAGGAACACATACAGTTCTTAAAATTGAGGTTATTTTCAGAATCTTAGAAGGTCATTGCCTTCATCACGCTTTTTCAGTGCTTGATTTTTGGATTTTACTGTTAACGGTATTTGCTGTTAACCTGAGAGCTACTTGAGCGTAGAAAGCACAGTTTATTCAATATGGGAATGTGGGGCAGTATAAGTTGAGTATAGATGAAAAAATAATTTCTTTAGGTCAGAAGTATTTTACATCTGGAAACATGCACTTGAACTCTGGCTGTGATTTTTCACATGTGCCATTTATTAGCAAATATATTCTTTATGAAATTTTGACAGTATACTTTACAGCCTCTAACTTTCAGAGCCTTTACTCTTTCTTCCTAAGGAAAGCTTTAATTCTAGGCAGAATTTAGCTTTGTTTGTTCAAATAAGGTGTTAAATCTTCAGTCAGGGTAGGGGACATTCTTAACCAAGGGATCACACCTGTATTTTTATTTTTATTTTATTTTTTTAGGAAAGTGTTTTGAGATCTATGAAAAGGGAGAAATCTTTGATCAAATTTCAGTTGGACTCAGGGTTTTATTTAATTGGCTTTCATACTTTAGGACATCTGCTTTATAATAAGAAAGGAGGTTCCCACCCACAGTTCTCTCTCCTCCTCTTTAGATGCAGCTATTTATTTTGAAGTGTCTCTGGTTCTCCATGAATTGGCAGATACTGTTGATACCTTGTATTACAGCAAGTAAAAATTGTTATGATTGTGACACAGGATATTCCCTGTGCCTTGAGGAGGAAACAGGCCGAGTTTGAACATTGTTCATGTATGTATCATAGGGTGCTGTGAACTTGGTTCCCTGAGAACATGAGATTGCCATAGCAACAAAGGCTCTTTCAAGGCAGAAATCTTGGCAGAGCGGTTGGGTCTCTTGAAGTGCTGGGTGTGTTGATAGGAAAGGATCCAGTCAACAGTAAACGTACAACTTTAGGCCAGCACAAGGAAAATAAGCATTTAGTTTTTAGCTTTAACTTGAAAGCAAATATATTTTGAGTTTCCCCCCAATGCTAATCTTAGCTCCAGACAAATATTTATATGAGGTTTTCTTTTCACATGTACGCTGTTTCAAGAACGTAAGTTCCCAAGCATGTGCTATATGACATTTTGGCTGGGCTAAGATTGTCTCTATTTTTGGAAAAATCAGTGTGGTGTAATGCATTCTAATATTAATGCATTTTGGTATTAAAAGCAGAGTAGATAAAAATCATTAAAAATTAACTCAGTTCAGAGTTTGGTCTTGTTTAAGAACTAGTAAAAAACAAAAGTAAATCTTCAAACTCCATGATTTGCCTGCAGTTCTCAAGATCCTTATTTTACCTAACCAGAGCTTTCTCTCTGTTCTACATCCTGAATCTCAGCCTTCATCATGGTTTTGCTCTTGGGGCTGTTCTTGCAGCTTCTTGTTTATGTGTTTTTGTGTTGTGTGCTAGACTTATTTTCTTAGTAATAAGCTTTTTGTTGGTAGGAACTGTGTCCTCCACTCTTGTGCCTTTTAAGAAAAGACCAGACACATGGTTAGGACCTAGTAAAAGCTAGTTTATTGATGGTTTTAATTTGAAATATGTCGATCAAAAAATTATATTCAAATAATAGACTAGCCTTTTAATAGGTTGTATATGTCAAGTCACCGTAGATAGTGTGTGTTCCCGAGGATACTATGTTATTTTTAATGCTTGATCCCAGGATGGATAATAATTTGTTTAGATTTTTTCCCAGCCATACTTCTTCATCTACACTGATGAACTCAGAAATTATTTGGATGACTGTTATCTCAATCCTCCCAAGAATGATATATATAATTGGTATCATTTTAGATGCCTTAGGAGAGAAGTGAATTCAGTACATACAGTGAATGACTTACGGTATGAGGGCTTAATTCTTATGTGGAATCACATTTGGAAATGGGATATATATGTCATTTCTATATTATACTCAGTTACCTCATGTATGGATGACTTGTTGGAATTTTTCCGTATGGTACTTCTACTATTCTCTTCTATTATGTCTTTTTCTAAGAAATAAAAGCTGGTAAAACTTTTAAGGAAAGCTGTTCCAGGGACCAGGTAGAAGTTTTGCCATTTTGATTTGTTAGAAGCTATTGAAGTGATAACCCTGTTTTAAGCACTACTACTGTCTGCGAATATACTACTACTGTCTACTTTTTAGGCTAGTTGAAAAGGGAAAAATTTTGGTGTTAAACTTGAAAAAAATTTTCTCCCTTTAAGAATGAAGAGGAAGATAAAATCTAGCTGCTGAATTAGGTATTTAAGATTATTTGATTATTTTATTATCCCATCTGAAAAAGAATCCATTGGTTATTTGCATGCATTTTATACCAAGAAGTGTTAAGCTTCATCCTTTATATTTAAAAGTAATTATTCATTAAAGAAGTATCTAAAGTATATAAGTTCAAAGTTCACATTTAGCTTTTTACCTTTGTTTACTGAGCAGGTTTAGGGGAAATGCCCAGGGCCTTAGGGGGGTGTCTGGGGTATTTTGGGTCAGATAAAACTTCAGGGATATTCCCCATTCACAGGATATTCCCCATTCACAGGATAGTTATTATTCAAGTGGAGTAAAGGAGCTCTTAAAATTAGCTGGTAGGGAAAATGATTTGACAGTTGAGGATTTACATATTGTTTGTCACTGTTTCTGATAGTATAAGTTATATTCAGTTGAATTTTCTTGAAGAAGCAACTTTGTTGTAGTCATTTTTGAATAAAATATTTATAAAATGCATTATGAGTTTTATTGTTTTCTTAAAGCTTACCAGATATCTAGCTTTATCAGAATTGTAGTCATGAATATTTATTTGTTGTACTTTGCTCTAATATAGGGATATTTATTATGATGAAGGTTGATAGGATTGTTTGGTTCTATGGGAATCTTTTTCTGATTTCTGTGCATGTATATATGTGGCATTTTTATTTTTTATTTCCTTATTACCAATAGTAATTTCTTAGCTTGTCAGTTTTTAGCAGGACTGAGCAATTTTTGGCTTTTATTATACTGTATAGTCTACTTGGTTCTATAATCTAACCTGCTAAAAACTGATTAGGATTAAAATGAGGTAGGTAAGTTGTAAAGTCTCTTGTTAAAATCAAGAGACTCTGTTGGTATATGAAAATAAGCCAGGGAATGATTTTCACCTCTCTTGTGGGGAAGAGTGCATGAGCTTTATTTAAGCTTTTTTCTAGCTTCTCTGTTTGCCTCTGGGTATAGTTGATTGCAGTCACTTGATATGTGGCTACGAGATATACAGACTGTTGTGATTTCTCCTTCAAGTGACTTTGATATTAAAAGCAATTTATTAAACTTTTTTCTTTCATTTAGTAGCAAAATTTGAAAAAAATAAATTATTTATATATATTAAATATATTTAAATATGAACTCAACCAATTGTGAATTAAAGGTATATCAAGTACTTAGTAAATAACAGAAATGTTTTTGGCATAAAATGGATTAAGTTGGTTTGGATTTATAATTATTGATAGTGATTACTTCATTAAACTCTAATATGCCCTGACTAAGGAACATTCTTTTGAATACCATCTAGCCTTTTCTGGTGTGAAGAAGCCTTTTTGTAAATGTAAAGGAAAATAAAGAATATTTAAATCATCCCTTTTGGTTATTGAGAGTAGAGATTCAATTGCTCAGTTAAGAAATACTTGTCAAGGACATTCTTTGGTACTGGATGAAACATAGTTTACAAATATGATGGGTTCTGTGTAGTTCCTGAAACTTGTGGCTACTGTATGAACTTTTTTAAAACTCTGGCTTCCTTTCATTCTTCTGTGTTTGTCAGTCCGTCTAGTAGTTCACTGAGTGAAGAGGATAGAGTTGTGTCTGCCAAGGCCCAGATGTGCCTCTTTCCTCACTGTGGCACTCTTGGCTTTTTGCTGAGTTTTATGTATGTGTAAGGGAGTAGGCCAGGTTCATGGGAGAGGAAGTGGGGAACCAACTGATTAGGACTTGTTCTGGGTTCAATAAAAGTTCATAAAGGGAGAGAGGATGTTCATTACCTAGGATGGGGTAGGGAGGCACCCTACTGCAGGTTTTTCAGCTCAGTCTCACTGCAGTGAGAGAAGGAGATCAAGTATCAGGGCAGATACTCTATCCATTGGAGCTCTTCTTATCTGAGGAACTTGAACACAGTAACCATAGTGGAATTGCTTAAAAAAAAAAGTGAGTGTTGTTTCATATTAAACTAGTTAAGTGGAGGAATTTCTCTTTTAGCTAGATTAAAAAAATATCAATTTTTTGAGCTACTCAGTGATTACTAAATGAGAATATAATTTTGATCCCTGTTGGGGCACCTGCCTGGCGCAGTCAGTAGAACATGCGACTCTTGATCTCAGGGTCATGAGTTCGAGCCCCATATTGGGTGTAGAGATTACTTAAATAAATGAATAAATTAAAAAAAAATAATTTTGATTCCATTTTTTTTGGGCTTGTGTTTAATTAGGAATAGTTGAGAAAGCTGGCCTCCATTATTTTCTTTTGGATCTATTCATAATATTACTTTTAGAACATGAACCAAGAAAAGTCAGATTGCTTTTCAGTCAATTTGAAACACATAGGAGCCATTTGGAAGTGCAGCAGCATGGCTTTGACTTTTACTCTGACTGAAATGGGAAGCCATCGGAGGGAATGACATCTCATTTAATATTTTAAGAGGATCACCCTGGTTGCTGTGTAGAGAATAGGGTAGAAAGAAGAGACCTGTTAGGAGGCTAAGAACATGTGGTTAAATTTGAAATATATACTGAAGGTAGAACTGATGCAACAGAAAGAATAGTTACTCTTAGTTGAGAATGGAGAAGACTAAAGGAGTAGGTTCCTTTTTTTTTTTTTTAATCAACATATGCTGGTTGCTTTAATTTTTCACTTTAAAGACAAGACCCAAATCAAAACCTTTGAACTTATACTTTTCAACCTGAAAGAGTCAAAGAATAGCTACAGTTCTAAAATAGCATCAGTAAAACCCAGTATTAATGGGCTATACTGAAACAAGGTGTAACATATGAATCTCTTACTTTGTACTTAATTTGAAGTGTTGCCACTGAAATCAATTACAGATGTTTATTCTGAAAGATGATACTATGAAGGTTGGAGACTCAAATGCTGATAATGGTTATTCAAAATTAAATTTATGGAATATCCAGATAATAGGTTTAATTGGAACTTGGCGACAGTTTTGAAATACTCATTAGCAACAATTTTTTAAAGACACAGGAGGCTACTTATATAATTGGGTGTTTTAAAATCATCTCCCTTTAGTGCTTTCAGTAGTCACATGGTCATTAAGCAAAGACCCAAATAATTTCAAATGACCACAGATACTATTTAGGCAAAAATTCTCATGTGTCAGTATTTTTAATGTTGTGTACATCAAATTATAGTGAAAAGATGACCAGAGACAAGATGCAATCCCTCTGTTTTCATGACTAGCACAACAGATTACAGTAAACCGAGTTTATATTCCATCATCAAGTATGGTTCTCCCATTAGTTTACTTTGTGACAGGTCAAGAATATCTTCAAATCCAATAGTCCCATCATTACCCTTCAAAATATCCAATGAAAGATTTGATGTTGGAAGAAATGGAAGACGCTGAATCTGCTGCACTGCCTTAAATTTCATTTGTAGTTTTAGTGGAGCAAATAGACCATGGGTGTTTCTCAGTGTGGAAAAATTCATTTTATCTTAGTTGAGCTGGAAATTTTTTTCTGATAATTCAAGATGACTGGGTGAAAGTTCATTTTTCATACAAGGATAACTTTTTCCAAGAAGATCATGACTTTCAAAAGGTCCACTGGTGGCAAGTTCAGTAATTGGAATACTGTCCCTTAACTGAGATATTAGTCCTCTGGCATTCATGTTCAACTTGCTCTGTGAGTAGCCCAGTTCATTTTTTTTAGGAAAAGGATTGGGAATCCACTTTTAGACATATTTTAAATACCTGTTAGACATCCAGTTGGAGATATTAGTAGGTAGTTGAATATACTGGTCTGGGATGTTGGTAGAGAAGTGAGCTGGAGGTTATCCTCTTGGGGACATCTGAATATATGGAACTTAAAGTGATGAGATCAGAGTGAATGTACATGAAAAAGGGATCAAAAGACTGTGTATGCACTTCAGCATTTACAGGTTGAGGTGATGAGCAGGAGAGACTTAAGAAGGCCTGTCCAGAAATACAATAGGAAAACAAGGCAAGTATGGTATCAGGGAAGGTAAATGAAGAGAGTGTTTTAAGGAAGAGGGGCTGCTAATAAGAGTATTAAGTGCAGCTGATAAGACAACTAAGATGAAGATGACAAATTGACCACTTGATTTAATAATTTGGAGGTCATTGGTGACCTTGAAAGGAGCAGTTGTGGTAGACTGGAGGGAACAAGAATCTTTTGGGAAGAAGTCTGGGAGAGTGGAAGTAAAGAAATTAGAGACAGCAAATATAGGCTCTTTATCCCAGGATTTTGCTCTTGTGGGAAAGATAGAAAAGAGGCTGTCGCTGTGTGATGATGGGGAGAGGTAAGTGGGTTAGAAGTAGTTTTTAATTTTTTATCTCTTTTGAGAGTTAATATAGCATGTTTATAGGATCATGGAAGTGAGTTAGAGAGAAAAAGAACTGACGTTACTGGAGGGAGAGGAAGAATTGCTTGAGCTGAGAGGAGGATAGATCAAATGCACAGGTTGGGGAAATAGGTTTGGCTAAGAACAAGGGCAGCTCATGGTAGCAGGAGAGAAAGTGAAGTGCATTAAATTATCAGCATGATTCATATTTTAGAAATATAGAAGTATAAATACTGTTAAAGTCTTTACTACTTTCTCCCTACATGACTTTTATTAAATATAATAATAAACCTGTGAATATCATGATAAAATTTGTATTGAAAGGTGTGGAGGAGCTGTAAAATGTTTCTACTTAAGAAAACTGTTGAAATATGTTTAATTAAGTAATTTTGCCCTTCATACAAAGTGAGTGTGTGTCTCTGTGGTTATTAATTGATGGACAAAAATTTGAAGGTAATTTTTGTAAATCAGCATATCCTAACGTGTCTTAGCTTGGTTATTACATAAGTAGTGTAAATAATCATTGTCAATTTTATGTGATTAGACCAGTTAGTTTTAGCATGGCCACTTAATGGTGACTGACTATAGATGTGGTATGAGTTTCTTCTTAAGAGTTAGATACACAATGGAAGGAATTTTAAACTACAACTAGTCTGTCTCATTTTGTAAGTTAGATTTTTGTTTAATATCATGCAGACAGAACGGTGTAATAGAATAGGAAAAATGAGCTAGAGACACGAGAACATATGGAAATTTGGCACATGATCTATCTGGCACATCAGAGCACTATGGTAAAATGGGCTTTTTAAGAAATGGTTAACCATTTGGAAAAAAGATAAAATTAAATTCATACCACATATACAGAAAAATGTAAATGGATCAGAGATCTCAATGTAAAGAATGAAACTCTACAAATACGAACAGAAGACATGGATGAATTCTTCTGTAACCAGGATATAAGGAAAGGTTTTCTCTATGACTCAAAATCTAGATGCAACAACAGGAAAGGCTGATAAATTTGACTCTGTAAAAATAAAAAGTAAGACTTTTGTATGGCAAAAACAAAAACACCCACTAATAACAAAGTCAATAGATAGATACAAATCTGTAAGAAAATATTTGCATTATCTATCACAGATAAAGGACTAATATGCCTCCTATATGAAGAACCTTTAAAAATAGAGGGTGAAGAGAAAAGACCAAATTGAAAGAGATGCAATAAGCAAAAGAAATTGACACTTTTCATAAAAAGCTGTAAAATTTTTCCTTATTTGAAAAGATACTCACTTTCACTTGCAATAAGAGAAGTCCAAGTTAAAATTTACACCAAGATGCCAGTTTTCACTTGAGATTGGTAGAAATTTTAAAGTACAACCAAATATTCCGTTAGCTGTGAGGAAAGAGGTATTTTCATACTTTGTTGATGGCAGTGCATACTAGTATTTTGATATGATTGTACCCCACTTTGATGCAGGACAGCTCACGAAGTGACTTCCTTCCAGAGCAACAGGGCAAGGTATGAGAAGTGTTTATTATTATCTGAGGCACCTTGGGACATACATCTGACCCCTCCACTTGGTCCCTTCTCCCCACAAATCTCTGAGATCAGAAAGAGGTGGTAATTCCCACCCCCTTTCTTCCCATTTTGGGCCTACCTTAAACCTTTGTGGTCTCTCCTACCAAGACTGGCTTTTGAGAGGCTAAAGGCATCTGTTTGTTAAGGAATACAAACAATCCTTTCCCAAGACAGCAGGACTACAACATGGGAATCCTGTTTTTGGTTACAGGAAACTGAATATTCACTAACTCTGTCTTATTATATTCCTTTGGTAGCAAGTCATAGTCTCTCTTTCAGGGTTAATGGATTCGTCAGGCATGTGAGAGCAAAGGTCAGGTGATTGGAAAGACCAAAATTAGTTCACCAATTAAATAAAATTATCCTCCTTAACTGTGGTTTGCATAAGGCATGCATTGTATGTATGTGTGAAGAGAAATGTTTTGGGGACATTTAATCTGTGGAATATATCAAAAAGCATATGTGCTTAGAATGAATAGAAACTATGTGCTATGTAAATACAAACTTTCCACATTAATTCACAACCATTATATCCTGTACTCTTGTGTGTATGCATTGTTGATTAATATTTAGATCAGTGATGCCACAAGGAAAGTTAACTATTCTGAACTCACCAGTGCCCTAATTATATGTCATCACATTCAGAGTTATTTTGTTTGTGGTTGTTATGAGAGCTGGAATAGAAGGTGATGTGGCAATTTATAATAATAATAAAAATCAAGTTAAGTGATGAATTATGTTGTTGGTGGCAAGGTAAAATGGTGCGAACTGCTTTGGAAAATAGCATGGCAGTTCCTCAGAAGGCTAATCAGAGAGTTACCATATGACTTAGTAATTCCACTCCTAAGTATATACCCATGAGAGTTGAGAACATGTCCACTCAAAAACTTGTATATGAGTGTTTATAGCAGCCTTATTTATAGTAGCCAAAAAATAAGCCAGAGGTCTGTCGCCTGATTAACGTATAAAGCGTTGTATATCTATAGAATGGAGTATTATTCGGTGTTAAAAAAAACTAGACTTCTGATACATGCTACAACATAGATGAACTTTGAAAACATGCTAAGTGAAAGAAACCTGTTACAAAAGTTCACATTATTATATGATTCCTTTATAGGAAATGTCCAGAATCGGCAAATCTGTAGATAGAAAGTAGATTAGTGGTTACCAAGGCCTGGGGCAGGGCAGTAGATTGGAGGGGGAAAAAGGGAGGGACAGTGAATGGATATGGATTTCTTGGAGGTACTGTGTGATGAAAATGTTCTAAAATTTGATAGTGGTTATTTGATGTTTGCACAACTGTGAATATATTAACTATTGAATTGTACACTTTAAATATGTGGATTGTGTGGTACGTGAGTTATATAGAAGTTGTTATAAAAGAAGTGAGTTACCTTTGTGTAGTGACTAACAGTAAGTTTTTTTCCCCATCACTAAAATGTCTGTGACCCATTCCTGTGCATTACTGGTGAGAATGTAAATTGGTATAACAAGAGAAGAAAAAAAAAAAAAAAGAAGGGACTTTGGTAGTATCTAACAAAACTACATTTGCATTTACTTTTTAAGATTTCATTTATTTATTTGAGAGAGAGAGCATGAGCAGGGGAGAGCAGCAGAGAGGGAGAAGCAGGCTCCTTGTTGAGCAGGGAGCCCAATGCGGGGCTCGATCCCAGGACCCTGAGATCATGACCTGAGCCAAAGGCAGACGCTTAACCAACTGAGCCATCCAGGCCCCCCTACATTTACTTTTTGACGCAGCAGTTGCACTTCTGGCAATTTACCCTGAAGATCCAACAATGCAAGTATACATATGGACAAGATTATTCATTGCAGCATTATTTGTAATTGCAAAATATTGGAAACAACCTACCTGTCAATACAGAAGAAAGTGATAAAACTGTAGTGCATCCACACACCATACAGGTATAGAAAAGAGTGAGGCAATCTCTGTGAATTGATAAGGTGTGATTTCTAGGATTATATGTTTAAGTATATGGTCAAGCAAAGTACAAAAGAGCAGCCATGCTATACAATCTTATTTAAGAAAGAAGGCAACATAAGAAAATATACATATATCTGCAAATGAAATACAGGAAGAATAAACCAGAAACCGCGGACACAGTGAGTAAAAACAGGGCAGGAAGAATGAGGGGTGGGCATGGGATTAAAGTAATGAAGGAGGTTGTGACATTACTGTGTATTCCTTCTTGTATGATTCTGACATTTGGAACTATGTTAATGTTTCGTATGTTTAAAAGAATCTGTAAAGTTAGAAAAAAAATGAAAACAAAAATGGACTAAAACAGAAATGAATGAACTCAACTAATTTCAAATGAGTACCATAATTACATGTGGGTTGGGGAAGGATACTAACACAAGTAACTTTATTTTTTTAAAAAGGTTTTATTTATTAGAGAGCGGGGGGTGGGGTGGGGGCTGGGACAGATGGGGAGGCAGAGAGAGAATCTTAAGCAGGCTCCACGCTTGGAGCCTGATGTGGGACTCAGTCCCAGGACCCTGAGATCATGACCTAAGCTGAAACCAAGAGTTGAATGCTTAACCGACTAAGCCACCCAGGCGCCCCAACACAAGTAACTTTAGAATATAATATTTGACTACATGCCTCCAGGTTGAAGACAAAAGGAACTCTTAAAAAAATACTGAACTCTGGTTTGGTAGGCTTTCTTTTTTTTGTGTAGAGCTCTGGGTCACCAAATCCAAAAGTACATTCTTTGTATACCAGGTTTGAGAAAATAGTAAATAAGTATTTTATGAATAACGGAAGCCAGATTGCTTATTGTGGAGAAGACACTTTTAAATATGAAAAGGGGAAGGCTGGAAGGACAAAATACTAGAGTGTTCAGTTAGAATTTGAAGTATCAGTATAAACTCATCTTCCTTTCTTCCATGCATTCATGCATCCGTCCATCCGTCTGTCCATCTAAGAATGTTATAGATGAGATGTATGTGTGTATATACATATGAATTTATTTCATACATTTCTATACCAACTTCCCTTGCACAGATCTTCCTAGATGATTTTTTTTTAAAGATTTTATTAATTTTACAGCGAGAGAGGGAACACAAGCAGGGGGAGTGTGAGAGGGAGAAGCAGGCTTCCCGCCGAGCAGGGAGCTCGATGTGGGGCTTGATCCCAGGACCCTGGGATCATGACCTGAGCCGAAGGCAGATGCTTAATGACTGAGCCACCAGGCACCCCTTCCTAGATGATTTTTAGTTAACAAATTTACCATTGACTAAACTTGATAGGTAAGATATTATGAGATTATTTAGATGCTATTTTTTTTTGTAGTTGAGCCATTTACAGAATATATTTATTAAATACATTTGCTAAAACATTAGACTTCTGACTATTTAGTTGTGAATAGTAGTGACCTCTTTAAAATATATTTGGTTTAATTTTGTAAAGGTTCCTTCAGATTTACTTTTAAGAAAAATATTTGCAATACTGCAGTAAAGGACCTCCTTTAGCAAACATTTTTAGCATACATGCAAGTGGAAAACATGTCTGGAGCTGTCTTTTGTGATTAATAGATTGAATTCATTTTGACATTTGGATTTATGTACCAGCATCTAGCTTGTGGCCATGATCTAATAATAATTAGGATATGGTAACGGGTCATTTAAAATAGTAGTAATCAATATGCTTTTATCTGTAGTTGACAAAATATAGTCTAAAGCAAGAATTAAAGATGTATTGGAATTTGCTAGTAAACCCTACTTTTAAAACTATATTAAAAATACGTAATTATATATATGTTTATTATACTTTGTATATAGTCATACTACTATACTGTGAGGGAAAAAACATGTGAACTGTAGGTATTTTAATGATTGCCAATAAATGATGTAATAATTGAATTTTGGTGATTTCAAGTTACTAGAATTCATCCTAAAAAAATCTGAATTACCTAATAAAGTCTGTTTTTCTCTACAATCTGTGTGAAAATGTTAAAATATGCTAGTAACAAAAAACTGGCTTTTTGTTTCCTACTATTTAATATGAGGTAATTCTAAGCATTTATGGCAGTTAACTGACAAACAGCCAATTGTAAATAACTATTTTAATAAAAGTTTAGAATTCATTTTAAAGAAGTTTTTTTTTTTGCATCCAAATTGAGGTCTCTGCACATTAATTTCTCATTAAAAGTAATCATTGATACTTGGAAAAAATGGCCAATCTCCTATTTGAGGCAGGAAATTTTCAAAATAAGCCTGAAACATCTTGTCTTATGAGATAATAAGCAAGCTTCAAAGACTACAGAGTCTTGTCAGAAAGACTCAGGGTCCAATTTGAAGAGCTTTCTACTGGTTAAAAATGGGGCAATCTGAGCTTTAATAAAGACAGTATACAATAGATTAAGATACAACATATATATTTAAGTACGTGAGTTCATAATCGCTCCTAAAAATTACTGGTCATACTGGTGGGGGATGCTAATAAAACAATCATTATTTTGAAAGTGGAAAGATTTGAATGTTTATATTGCCTTTCCTCTAAGATCAGTACCATTGGGCAACTAAATAGTAGATGAAAAGTTTCTTTTTATAGAACTAATTCTAGCTAACATATGGGAAAGGAATTATAAAATTAGAGTATCACCATTTTTGTAAGCCCTAATAAAATAAGGAATATAATTGCACATGGTGGATACTGACACCAGAGAAAGAGAGCCAGAACATTTGCCTCCTGGTAGAAGACAAAATACTATCCAGGGAGTAGTCTTGCTCACCACCCCCCAGAAAAAAATTGAATTTCAATCTGAGAAAATATCTAAATTCAACTACTAACTTACAGAAAATGTTAAATAATAGCAAGTAGATATAATCAGAAAAATCTAGACTGTGGTAAACTTTAATAGAACAACTTACCAGTTTCTTTCCTCTCCCCCATAAAAATCTCAAAGAAAAAATGTGAAGGGAAACCTTTTAAAATTTAAAATAATTTAAATTACATAAAATTAAAAATTCAAATTCTCATTTGTGCTAGCCACATTTCAGGTGCTCAACAGTCACATGTGGCTAGTGGCTACCATATTGGACACTGCAGATATATAACATTTACATTATTGCAGAAAGTTCCGTTGAATAGGTAAATTAGTTTCATGGGCTTCCATGACAAATTACCACAAACTGGGTGGCATAAAATAACAGATTTATTCCTTGACAGTTCTGGAGGCCAGAAGTTCAAAATCAAGGTGTTGGCAGGGCCACACTCCCTTTGAAGGCTCTAGAGGAGTATACTTACTGCCTCTTCTAGCTTCTTTTGACACCTTAATGTTTCTTGGTTTGTGGCAGCATACCTCCAGTCTCTGCCTCCATGTTTGCATAGCCTTTTTCCTTATGTCTCAGTGTCTCAAATTTCTCTTTCCTTTTTCTTATAAGGACACCAGTCTTTGCATTTGGGCCCATTCTAAATCCAGCGTGCTCTTATCTTGAGATTCCTAACTATATCTGCAAAGACCCTATTTCCAAATAAGATCACATATTCACAGGTACTGGATGTTAAGACTTGGACATAATTTTTTGGGGAAAAATAATTTTAATGTACTATAGTTGTGCTACTAAAAATTAAAAGGGATTGAAGAGACATATCAAGCAGACACAATGCTTGGACTTTATTTGGATCCTGATGCACACAGATTATAAAATTAAAAATTATGAGATGATTGTACATTTGAATGCTGGCTATTTATATTAAGTTTTTGTTAACTCTTTCATGTAGTAATGATATTGTGATTATGTTTAAAGAAAGAGTTTATCTTTTATAGGTACAGCAGTATTTACAGTTGAGATGAAATGTTATATTGGAGGTTCTTCAAAATAATACAGAAATGAGGAAGTGGGGAGGGATATAGATCAGGGGCTGTAAGCTACACCCTATTTAGCTTGCAGCCTGTTTAGTAAATAAAGTTTTATGGGCACATAGCCACACATTCATTTACATACAGTCTACAGCTGCTTTTTGGATACAGAGGCAGAATTGAGTGATTGGAACAGAGACCCATGGGCCTACAAAAACCTGAAATATTTACTGTGTGGCATTTTATGGAAAGTTTTTTGACCCCTGGTACAGTTGAAACAAGGTAGGACATGTATTGTTAATACTTAAAACCTTTTTATATATGTTTGAAATTTTCCATATGTTAAATTTTATGAAAAATAAATTTGACTATTGGTCTGATTTTAGAGTAAGAAAGAACTAAGCCTAAAAAAGAAAAACTCAGGGCACCTGGGTGGCTCAATCGTTTAAGCATCTGCCTTCGGCTCAGGTCTTAATCCTAGGGTCCTGGGAGATCGAGTCCCACATCTGGCTCCCTGCTCAGCGGGGAGTCTGCTTCTCCCTCTACCCTTACCCCCTGCTCGTGATCTCTCTCTCTCTCTCTCACTCATTCAAATAAATAAATAAAATCTTAAAAAAAACTCAAAGGAAAAATATGAAAAGATTTTACTCTATTAAAAAACTATCATCTGTAATATTCTGTCTTAAACTCTGAAATGAATATGGTAAGATGTTAACATCTGGGTGGTGGCTACATGAGTTTTATATTATTTTGTATTTATAT
The DNA here is from genome assembly GCF_054177405.1 of Leptonychotes weddellii. Classification (NCBI taxonomy): domain Eukaryota; kingdom Metazoa; phylum Chordata; class Mammalia; order Carnivora; family Phocidae; genus Leptonychotes; species Leptonychotes weddellii. Next base: position 86,487,071 of record NC_138377.1, read on the forward strand.
GCTAGAATATTTTTAATTTAAAAAAGCCAAACTCTATAAATCTAAGTTAAAATGTATAAGGTCAAACTACACATTTGGGAAAGTATTTGCAGTATATAACAATGGGTTGAGAGCTGTAATACATACAGAGCCTTTAAAAAGTTGTCAAGGGAAAAAAGTATCTCCCTGTTTAGAAATAAAGGACACATAGATGGCATTTGCCAAAGAAAGGCAACTGGCCAAGGTGCATATGGGAAAAATGGTTTAAAAAAGAGAGAGACCATAATTAGAAAATGGCTAATTAAAAAAAATTGGACACTCTCAGAATAAAAACTATATATATATAGAGGGAGGGTTGGGGGAGAGAAGGAGGGAGGGAGATGGAGAGAAAGTAAACTATAAGTATACATATATAGTGAAGATGGTAACTTTGTTGTTTTTTGAGAATATTTTGGCCAATTAATTTATTTTGAATGTAATATTTTAGAGTAAGCTGAGGTTTGTAAAATTCAACAAATGGAAAAGGGGTAATCGATTTTTGGTAATTGAGTTTTTATTGGTTAAATGTTAGAAAAAAAATTTTTTTTGAAGATTTTATTTATTTATTTGACAGAGAGAGACACAGCGAGAGAGGGAACACAAGCAGGGGGAGGGGAGAGGGAGAAGCAGGCTTCCTGTGGAGCAGGGAGCCCGATGCGGGCTCCATCCCAGGACCCTGGGATCATGACCCGAGCCTAAGGCAGACGTTTAACGACCGAACCACCCAGGCGCCCCAAATGTTAGAAATTTGTTTGTATATGTTTTTAACATCTTGTCTCTACTGATTGTTGAGATACTTCTCTAGAGGTTCTTAGACTTTGGCAACACATCAGAATCACCTAGAGGGCTTGTTAAAACAGATACTGTTTGACCCCATCCCCAGAGTTTTTGATTCCGTGGATTTGGGTTGGGGCAGAGGATTTGTCTTTCTAACAAGTTCCCCAGTGATCTGATGCTGCTAGTTGAGGAAACCTACTTTGATAACCACTGCTCTTCAATTAAAAAGAGAACAGAAAAGATATATTTATGTGTAGCATCTAAGATCTGTCTTTGATGCACAAGAAAGTTTTTCTCTGTTTATTAGCAGTTAAATGTATATGAGAAAACATTCGTTTGTTTTATAGAGAATCATTTGGAACCTTCTGTTTGTAACTTACACCTTCTGTTTGTAACTTACACAGCTTTGATATATAGGTGATTTCATTGGTTTAGGTCTAGCTTTTCTGAATAAAACTGGGATTTTTGTAGTGTAGTGTATCAAATAGCAGAGTTATTTAGATGGATGAGAGTGAACTTCAGAGTAAGTGGAAATAGTGAAAAGAGCAAGTGGTGTAAAGAAAAAGTGTGATTCTCCTCATAAAATTAGGCAGGCAAAACAAAATATATTTTTAGGGAAACATATTTGGTAAAATTATTTTCAAATAGCAAGGGAATGATAAAGCTTAATTCAATGTTGTGGTTACCTCCTAGGGGATAGTATACATGCATGATATAAATAATTCTTTTTTTAAGAGTATTGAGTAAGACTAATAAAATCCTAAAGTAAAATGCTGTATTTCCTATAGGGAAAAAATCTGAATGGACTAAAACTCCCTTAGGCTCTTTAGTTGGGCCTGCTGAATAACCTAGGCCAGCACTGTCTGATAGAATTTCTGCAGTGATGAAATTTTTTTTTTTATCTGTGCTGTCAAATGTGGCTAATAAGCATTTGAAATATGGCTAGTTCGACTGAGGAACTGAATTCTGAATTTATATATAAATTTATATATATAAATTTAAAATTTATATATAAACAGGCACACTGTGCCTGGTATCTACTATATTGGACAGTATAACTCTAGGCACTTTAGAACATGGGTTTTCCCTTGAGTTCTTAATATATTAATAATTCTCCTATGGAATATTCAGTTTTGGTTTGCTCACATTTTTCTTATTAGGTCACTGATTTTTTACTGTTATCTTGTGTTTATTGACTCCTGCTTCTGCTTCTTGTGTTCAGTGGTAGCAGTTTGATTTACTTTATCATGTCTTATGTTGCTAAAATGAGTCTTCAGAATCAGAAGCTACTGTACTATAAAGATTATTGAAAGCATAGTAGTATTTACTCATACTATTATTTGAAATTCTTACAGAATCACTTTTTTTGTATGTCACCGTTTTATTACTTTGATTTTCTGTTGACTTTATTTAAAATATCTCTATTGACTTTTCTGAGCCCCCAAGCAAAATTCTTTTTAATTAATTTAGTTAATACGTTGAATCATTCAGTAAGTATTACTTATTGTGAACCATGCATTCCTGAGAAATGGGGAATGATAGAGGAGATAGACTCTGACTTATGATGTGAATATATTTGGAAGTATTTTTAGGAAGCAGAATGTACCTGAGATAAACACACTGAATAGTCATCTAAAATAGCTGGAGGAATAAGAAAGTATAAGACTGGGAAACAGAATATATAAACAAAAATGTTTATATATTTCTACTTTGTTATTTTGTCACTTGATGGTAACGGAGATTATGATCAAAATTCTTAGCGCTGTTCCTATTACTATGTAAATGTTTTGAATTTTTAATTTGCACAATATTATATTTCAAAAAGGACTTATAATATAGAAAGAACTTAAAAAAAAAAAAAAGACAACCCAATTGAAAAAAAAGAAAAGGATCAAAGGAGACATTCCATCAAAGAAGATCTATGACTGGCCAACAACACTTGTAAATATGCTCAATGTCATTAACATTGTTATCAGAGAAATGCAAATTAAAACCACAATGAGATAACGTTGCATAATGATTAGAATGGCTAAATTAAAAACAACAATAACAGCAAATAGTAATTCCAAGTGTTCCTGAGGATGTGGAGCAATTGAAACTCTTCATGTTGCAAGCAGAAATGAAAAATGATACAGCCATCCTGGAAATCAGTTTGGCATTTTCTTAAAAGTCAACATACACCGACCATTTGACTCAACATTCCCACTCCCTGGAATTTATCCAAGAGAAATGAAACACGTGTACACAGTTTTTTGTTGTTTGTAGTGGCCTTATTCATGATAATACCGAATGGGAAACAACCTAAGTGTTTATCAACTGGTGAATGCATTTTTAAAAATCATGTCACAATATATACACCATATTCATGTAAAGGAAAATTACTCAGCAACAAAAAGGAATAAAATATTGATACATGCTTACATGATTGAATGTCAAAAGCATCAAGTCAAGGGGAAAAAGGCACTACATATGGTATGAGTCCAGCTACATGAAACTTCTCTATCTTAATGATTCTCATATCCTTTCTGCTACCTATGCAGTGGTTATTGACTTTACCAGTTTAATTTTAATACACTAAAATACTAGGTTGATAGCTTATTATAGTGCTAGGTGTTTCCAAATGTCTAATACCATATAGTGCTTAGAAGATCATTTTTGAATTACCTGCATACGGAGAGATGCTAATTGAAACCTTAGGAGTTTTTTGTTGTTTGTGGAGAATGAAAATAGCCATGGGAGTATAAAATTGTTACAGTAAAGGCTCACATGTTTGCCAAAAAAAAAAAAAAGGGACCACTTAGGCTTGTTCAAGTAAAGATAGACATTGGGAATCCAACATGAATACAAATACAGTTAGGTCTTACAGGCATTGAAAGGTAGGAATAGAGTTTGTTTTCTCTGTCTTTTAGGGACCCATGGTGTCTCTTAAATTCAGGTTCCCAGGTGGATGTCTACTTTTTGCTCCTGTTGCTTTTACAGACCAGCTTCCTTTACTTCCTTTTCGCTTTGCCCAAATTTACAAGACCTCCAGCTTAAGCATTATCTTTGTGTCTGACTCTTGGGTCTAACTTACAGGAGAGCATTTGGTGATTATTAAGCCAGTTGATTAACTAGTCTTGGATTGGCCACCCATGTCTCATCCATTTGGTTTGGGTTAGGGACATGATGTTAATTCATACAAACATGTCTGCCTCGATTTTTTTAATTGCCTTTCTAGTGAAATCTTTATTTTTGAAATATTGTGATTTTTCCTGCTATTCCTGCTGAGGAGGACATACCATCTTCTTGAGACTTGATTTTTTTTTTTAAGACCCCAATGCAGGGCTTGAACTCATGACCCTGTATTTATTCTTACTTTTCTTTTTTAATTTAACATTTGAACTTTCATACAAATATTTGAAGCTATAATTTTATACATAAGCATTCTTTATACACATTTCCACTAAATTTTAATTTTTAAACTAAAATTGATCTTGATTTTTTTTTTACGTTAACTCAAGTTTATGTTGGTAAGTCATTATTAAATGATTAGTGTGGAGGAAATGTGCCTCTTATTTGTGTGATCGTGAATCTATGTATTTTTTTCCCCAAATCAGCTTACAGATTTTATTGCTTAAAAGCCACAAATTTTACACTTTAAAGTTATGTTACTTTTTGAAATTAATTCTTTTGGGAAATCTGAAAAAGATTATTTTCTCAGTTGAGGCGGATACATGCCACTGACTATAGGTCACCTACTATTAAATAAAGTACTCACATTAGGATGACTACGTTATTAGATGAGTGAGTATCCTACTTATTTTTTCTGTTGGCACTTTATGTTAAGACAGCCATCACCAAAATTAGCTCTTTAAAAAGATGGGTGACAAATATATATTATTTACTATATGTATATTATGTAATAAATGATGTAGTATAGTTATGGATTCTGGAATTTAAAAAAATGTCATTCATGTAATGTATTGGAGGAAAGCATATATATTTTTTCCTCAAATTGTATTTTCAACTTTGCAAAAGCAGTATATACATAAATACTTACAGAAAGTTACAAGGTTAAAAAGCAAAAGTAAGAAATTAAAAATACCATATTCCTACTACAGAGAGATGATACCATTAATACTTTAGTATATATTCAAGATGTTTTTCTGTATTTGTGTATATACACATGTATTCCTTTACTAAAATTATATCATACTATTATACCTGTTATTTTAGTATATGCCTTTTTTAATTAAGAGTTTTGGTTTTTCCATGTGTCAGCAGATTTTTATCTTATCTAAAATTTTTCTTAAAAATATTATTTGCAGTTGATCTGTCCAGCCTGGGTCCAGTCCAAAACAACTCATTGCATTTGATAATTATTTCCCCTCATGTCTTTTTAAATCTAACATAGTTCTCTCCCTCCGCTCCTACCTTTTTCATGGTACTGACTTTTGGATTAGGGCTTGCCTTTTGTTGTACATGTCTGTTTTTTTAGGAGGACAGGTGGGCATATCTGGTTGCTTCCTAATGGTGCCATTTAGCTTTTTCCTCCATATCTTGTATCTTTTTTCTCCCAACTCTCTGTATCTTATATTTTAAATAAGTGTATAATTTTAAATCTAGCTAAAATATAACCTCCTCAATCTTTTAACCAGATCAGATGGTAACTATAAATATTGAATGATTTTCATTCTTGTTTTCCTTTTTGTTCAAAGATTGGAAAAGAAAAATGAGTTTTCATGAATTATTTACGTATAAATTTCTTAGTTTAGGTACATTAATAAAAAGAGGAAATACAGATTCATTTATATCCACAAATACTACTATCTTTGTCTTTGATTATCTACTTAGTGTAAATTCAAGTTATCCCTAGGGTTTCTTTACAAATATTTAGCAAAACATTTAAATTAATATTTTCTTTATAAATAAAATGATGTGAACTAGGTGCAATGCTCAATCATTTGCATTCCTTACCTTGTACTAATGTAACTATAATTGATCAAAATAGAAAGTTTTAATTATAAGAATCAAGTCTTAAAATGTACATTACCATATATTTTAGTTTTGAGAAATGCATAATATTGCTTAGTGCAAAATGTTTTAATTATTTTTTGGTACATTGATTGATTACAGTTGACATACAATGTTACTGTTAGTTTCAGGTGTATATTAGTTTCATTGATTTGACAAGTGGGTGCTGTGCTGACCCACAAGTGTAGCTATCATCAGTCACCATACAATGCTATTACAATACCACTGACTGTATTTCTTATGCCATACCTTTTATCCCTGTGACTTACTCATTCCAAAACTGGAAGCCTGTATCTCCTATTCCCCTTCATTCACTTGCCCATTCCTCCAGCACCCTCCCCTTTGGCAGCCTGTTCTCTATATTTATGGGTCTGCTTTTTGCTTTGTTTTTGCTTGTTTGTTTTTTAGATTCCACATGTAAGTGAAATCATAATGGTATTTGTCTTTCCCTGTCTGACTTACTTCACTTAGCATGATATACTCTAGGTCCAGCCATGTTACTGCAAATGGCAAGAGCTCATTGTTTTTTTATGGCCAAGTAATATTTCCGTGTGTGTGTGTGCGTGCGTGTGTGTGTGTGTATGTGTGTATAAGAAATACACCACATCCTCTTTATCCATTCATCTATCACTTAGGTTACTTCTGTATCCTGGCAATTGTAAAGCTGCAGTAAACATAGGAGTACATATATCTTTTCAAATTAGTGTTTGTTTTCTTTGGGTAAATATCCAGAAGTGGAATTGGTACATCATACTGTATTTCTATTTTTAATTTTTTGAGGTATGTCCATACTGATTTCCATGATTTCCACAGTGGCTGCACCAATTTACATTCTCGCTGGTAGTGCATGAGGGTTCCTTTTATTCTGCATCCTCACCAATAATTATTATTTCTTGTCTTTTTGATTCTAGCCATTTGGACAGGTGTTAAGGTGATGTGTCATTGTGGTTTTGATTTGCATTTCCCTGATGGTTAGTGATGTTGAGCTTCTTTTCATGTGTCTCTTGGCCATCTGTATATCTTCATTGGAAAAAATATTTATTCAGGTCCTCTGCCCATTTTTAACCAAATTATTTGGGGGTTTTGATGTGGAGTTGTGTAAGTTCATTATATATTTTGGGTATTAAAAAGCTTTTTGTTTTGGTGTAGTCCCAGAGTTTATTTTTGCTTTTGTTTCCCTTGCCGGAGGAGACCTATCTAGGAATATGTTGCAGTGGCCCTTGTCAAAGACATTGCCTATGTTTTCTTTTAGGATTATTGCCTGTGTTTTCTTCTAAGAGTTTTATGTTTTAATGATTATTTAAGAAAACCAATTCCTGAAAGATTTGACATTTTTGTCATATAATATATATTTGGATTCTACTACTTCTTATTTTTCTTTGTAGTTGGGAAAGTGCTGATAGATTGTGTCACACTGCATCTTAAGATGGAGGTGTCTATAAGATGGAAATATGAATAGATGTATCTAAAAACATAAAAAGTATGAACCTTGATGCTTTATTTTTTATTTATTTTTTTATTTCTAATAATCCCACTGGTGGTTTTACAGTTGTGGAATTTGACTTTGTGGGAAAAATAGGTTTGGGCAACTAAAATTGCATTATATATAGTCATTATATAGTTTCATGGGTTTTAACCCAAAATAATAAAGAAAGCTCTAGACAAGTAATTTATGAAAATTTTACACATTTCTTTTTTTTAAAGATTTTATTTATTTATTTGACAGAGAGATAGTGAGAGCAGGAACACAAGCAGGAGGAGTGGGAAGAGGGAGAAATAGGCTTCCCGCCGAGCAGGGAGCCTGATGCCAGGTGACGCCAGGCTCGATCCCGGGACCCTGGGATCATGACCTGAGCTGAAGGCAGATGCTTAACCACTGAGCCACCCAGGCGCCCCTACACATTTCTAATTAGCTGAGCATCATTCAGTTAATTTCTGTTTATTTTATTTATTTATTGTTTACATTATTTCTGGTTACTAAAAACATTTCAGGACTCCCTCCCCAGAGTTTCAGTGGAGTGGTCATATTCATTTTTGCCTCAGGCAAATTGAGTGGTTTATGTCTTCTCCTTCATTCAGCTGCTTACTACCTTTCTGATTTTATGACTCAAAAGTAATTGATGCCAACTCCTGTCCCATCATGGACCCAGAGACAGATTTGCATGTGTGAGCAAGGAAGAGACTTTGGAAGATCTTCACTTATTCAGTGATTATTTCTGATCCTTAACTGTGCTTTTCAAAACTCAAGGTAGAGCATAGCTGAGTTCTCTGACTTAGATTAGAATATCCTGTCCAAATCTAAATTCCCTTCCACATCAGACATAGGAGTCTTATTTCTAAGGCCTGGTTTTAATATTCTTTCCTAAGCCTGAATTTCAAAAACCTCAGCACCTGTTTGGTTATCTACTTTGTTTTATACGTATTTTTTAACAATCTTTAGGTACCTCATTTTCTCAGTATACCTTACTTAAATAACTGAATTTGAATCTCTTTATTGAGATAAAGCAATCAGGAGTGAATCTGCATGTATACAATTAATTAATTGCCCATTAGCAGGTAAGGAGAGAATATGGTTTGGAAAGAATGTGTATATTTACATGGAACATATTAATATATTGAGGTGTAAAAAGGGATCTTGTTTTTTCAAGTTATAAAAACAGCATTACAAGAACAAAACAAAAGGAGGCCTATCCAACTTAATCTTATCAAATTAAGCAGTTTAATTATTTATTTATTGAAAATGAGCTTTTAGCTGTTTTCTTAAGAAATACACATTTTTCTTCATACCTGTGATTTAAATGAATTACCCAGTTATATTGCTTAGTAATGGTCCAAATTGCCCTCATCTACTCTGGTTATTGACCCCCAGCCATCCTTAAAAATATGCTACCATTTTAGAAATTGGAGGATAAAAGGGCACCTGTGCTAATTAATAGCAGCTATGAGGGGAGGTTGCCTAGTCTCCCAGAAATACTTGGGATTTCATAGCCCTTCCACCAAAGTCCAATTTTGGAAATATTTATTGAGCACCCTTCATTTGTATTTGAGTATTCTCAGTAGTTTAGGCTGGCTTCAAGTTAGAGCACTGGCTGTTGTGGAGGAAGTTAATCTTAGTGCAGTGTGTGATGAGCAGAGTGATAAGGAATACAGAATGTGTTTGGAGGGAAAGAAGGTAAGATACAAGTTAACCTCCAGATGGGCAGAGCTCAGAAAATATTGATTTCAGTTAACATTTTGGAAACATCCCTCTTTTAATCCCCCTGAATGTTAACTTGGAAACTGTTGGCTTGGAAGGTATTTTTTTTTTTTCAGGAGAAAGTGTGGACATTATACAACTTAATGTTTTTCTAAAAAATATTCATGGTCTTTAGCACATTTTTACCCATGGTCCTAGCAAGTAAGAAGCCTGAAAATGATTGTCTACTTCGAGATCTATTTCTTTTGTTCCACCATCCATACCCCTGGGTCTCTTAAAGGTTCACTCCCACCCTATAGATTCTCATGTTGATTTAAAAATACAGAAGGGGGCGCCTGGGTGGCTCAGCGGTTAAGCGTCTGCCTTTGGCTCAGGTCATGATCCCAGGGTCCTGGGATCGGGCCCCACATCACGCTCCCTGCTTGGCGGGAAGCCTGCTTCTCCCTCTCCCCCTGCTTGTGTTCCTTCTCTCGTTGTGTTTCTGTCTGTCAAATAAATGAATAATAATATAAAAAATTCTTTAAAAATACAAAAGAAAGAAAAAGGCAGGGGTTCGGTAGAAGGAAACATGGGAATAGAGGAGCTGATAGGAAGGAAAGCTGAAAGATCCAGGTCAAGAGTATTAATCCAGTGTTTACACAGTAATGAGAGTGATTTCTTTATGTGGTTAGTAAATTTTCTATGATGGAGATTTCTGAAAAGAAAGTTCTGAAATTATTTGAAAAGTGGCAACGTAAGTTAAGTAAGTATTAAGCTTTTCAAGGAGACAATTTTGAAGAACAGCATACTTTTGGTATAAGTGTTGACATGCTTATTTAGAAAAGAATTAGTCTTGCTACAGATCATATTAAATGGTTTAAAATAGCCGGTGAGTGGAACAGCTGTTGCATGCAATTCATGATTCCATGATGAAATACAGAACTCTTGGTCTAGTTTTCAGGATCAAGCTGAGATTTCTTTGCCTTTGATTTCAGCCACCTTTTAAATCAAATACTTTGGGACTTGTTGAGGTTTCAGAAGTAACAATGTAGAGGAATCAGAGATGACTAGTTTAATAAAAATAAAAGTTGGCTCATGCATTTTAAAGTCAGGTATTATACATTCTGTAGCATCTGAAACAAAATTGAAGCTTCTAGTGTTTATGAGATGGCAGCTTAAAGGAACAGACTTTACTGCTTCTGAGGTAGTAATTATATAGCAACAGTCTGGCTTGCTGGAAAATGGAAAGGAAAACTGGCTGAGTAGACCCAGGTCAGTTTCATTTATGAGTAAGATATTCCTTCCATAGATAGATCATGGTATAAATTGAGTGGAAATAGACACTGGCTATATTTTCAGAAGCACATGGTTATATTTTTGTGTAAACCATGTAATCCTTTTTTGAAGGTACTTTCTTTTTTTTAACCTGGTAAACAGTAGACCCTAGTTTCTTTATCATTAAGAATTTTCAAAGGATAACAAAGACAAAACAAATCAAGACTTCAGGTGTAGCCAGAGATAGCCAGAGCTATTGTATAAATAATCAGTTGAAATAAACTGCTCAAGAAGCTAATAAAAGCTTGATTTTTTTTTTTTTAAGAGTGGACTTGGGTTGGAGCCATCAATAGAATGGAAAGATTAGAATGAAATTCTCATAATGTACACCCAGAGTTAAAGTCTAAATAATCATTAGAAAGCTTCCATATTCACAGAATGTCTTATTTCTTTAATAGTTTTGTCATGGATTTTGTTAATCTTTTATCTTTTTTGTTCTCTTTTAAATTCTGTCTTGTAATATTAAAAAATTGTTATTAAAATTAATGAGAATTTTCTCTATTAAAATCACTTTATAGACAGTTTCTAGGAATCTTTTTATTTCTGGAAGCAAAGCATACATGTAATATAATCAAAGCTTTTTAGTAAATGAATTCATTCCCTTCCATATAGGGAAATATCCTTAGTTTTATATTTTTCAAATTTATAGTACTGTGTATTATTTCACACATATTCTTAGCAAGTGTTTACCTCAACCTGTTCCTTTTTAAAAAATACGCAGGTATATTCATGGATTACTACCCAGTATTCCAAACATAATCACCTTTACAATTACACATTTATCCTTCAGTCATAAAAAGAATAGTTCCTTTTATTGCTGAATCTCAGCAAGTATACTTTTCCCCGCCAAATGGTTTTGAAGTCATCATTTATTATCAGAATAGTCTAGGTGCATTTTTAATTCGTTATATTTATTTACTCCTTCAGTAAATATTTTGGGCTGTCTTCTGTTTGTGCTTTTCTACAGAAAAGTTAAGAATCCTTTTATCTTACATTTTTCATTTTTCATGGTGGTATGAGAATTGGGAAGCATGAAAACATTTAAACTTCAATGTTGCATTATTTTATTTAAAGTGTTGACTTAGTGTATAAACTACAGGTTGCAAACCTCACTTTCAGGGTCTCACTTGTGTTTGCTCTAAGTTAAGCTGGTTGACTAATAGAATTATCTGTGGAGGACAAGGTTATAATCAAATCTGATGCCCAGTTACGATGACAGGATGCAGATTAAAAATTCTTTAAAGACTAACTCCCACTGTTTTCTGGTTTTCTTAGTGTGGTCAACTAGAATGAAAAGCTGCAAGTCTATATAATATCAGGTATATTTTAAAATAGCATGTGCTTTAAAAAGGTAAAAATCCCAATCTCAAACATTTAGTCAATAAATATTTAATTGAACATCCACTATATTTCTAGATCTGTGGACATTCAAAGACTATTATGAAATGTTTTTTGCCTTTAAGGAAATTATGGTCCTTTTTGAAAAGACAAGGTTAATAGCTGTGAAAGAATTGAAATTCATGAGTTTTAGAATAAGTGACATGACATGGGGTTCATGATGGTAAAAATGAAAGATAAGGATTTGAAGCTGTTGCTCATGTGGTTTTGACTTGAGCTTAAACATCAAAGTAAATGATGTAAGATCTGTTCTATTTATTTTAGATAATAGATTGAGTTACTTTTCTGGGACTATTATAAATTTACACTAGTCCTAGAATCTTGGATTCCTACGAGAATAGCAATTGGTTAAAATTATTTTGTTAAATGCTTTTGTAAGAATGTTTTATAAAAAGGGATGTCCATATCAAAATAGTTTAATGTTATTTTGTTTTTTAAAATGTTTTATTATCTTTCTCCTGTGTGTGTGTATGTGTGTATTCTTCTGTACCTTTGCTCATGCTGTGCCCTCTGTTCATAATGCCTTTCTCTGACACCTTGGGCTTAGCAGTTTCTCAACACCCACATCCTACTCCACATTCCTGTGACAACCAGATCAGTTGTCATCTCATCTGTGAACATGACCTCCAATTTCACTTTTTTTTTTTCTGTAAGATTTTGTTCATCCTGCCAGTCATCTTTGGTTATTTACTCATGTGGCTCTCCTCTCTCACAATAGTGCTTTTCTTGAGGATAGATATTATATATATATGTATTTGGGGTGCCTAGCATAATACTGACCACAGAGTAGATAAGTGTTTAATAAATTATTGAATTACCTAAATTACCCAGTGGTGAACTGGGTCCGTTTAGCTATGTTTCATCCTTGTGCTTGCTCAGGTTTGGTTACTAACATGGTGTGAAATACAACCTTAATTGTAGTTTCATAGCTTTGATAGCACTTAAGCTCATCATTGATAAAGTCTGTTGACATAGATAAAACCTGGAAATTCTGTGTAAAGTTATAATCAGAACATTCTGTGTGTCATACAAAATGATAGTAAAAAATTTAACAGTTAAGATAGAATTGTCTTGAGGAAGGAGTATGGAATGTTTTTTGATTTTTTAAAAAGATTTATTTATTTTAGAGAGAGAGAGCATGAGCAGGAGGGGCAGAGGGAGAGGGAGAGAGAATCTCAAGCAGACTCCCTGCTGAGCACAGAGCCTGACTTGGGGCTCAATCCCAGGACCCTGAGATCACGACCTGAGCTGAAACCAAGAGTTGAATGCTTGACTAACTGCACCACCCAGGCGCCCCTGTATGAAATGTTTTTGGTTGTGTATAGGCACCCAAAGAAGCCACTTCACTTTGCCTACTTAATAATTAGTACACGGACTGTGGTTCAAGACAGGAAGTGACAAATATTTGAGCCAGCTGGAATGGTAATAGGAATTTAGGTAAGCAGAAACTAATGATCCATATTGGAAATAGTTCAAGGCATTGGGGATTAACACCCTCCCATTATGAAAAGTCCCATGAGATCTCAGGTGACCTCAAGAGGCTTACACTTTGTTTGTAAGAACCTTTATAGGATTGTTCTAAGACACTGTGAAAAATACTCAGATTTTCATATTGTAAATACCAGTAAATGTGGTAGAAATTACTTTCCTTTCCACTCAGTTGTGTAAACTAAATATCAGATGAAATCAGAATGAAATGAAGTCTTGGGTTGGAATATTGTGTTTCTTTTGCAGTATTTACAATCTTCAGTATTTTTTTTCCTCCAAATTTCTGTTTGAATTCTAGTTAGTTAACATATAGTGTAATAATGACTTCAGGAACAATCTTCATTATTTCTTAAATTTAAGGTCCCAGATCTTTACAAACATTACTGTATGAGAAGCTACATTTTCATACCCTTCCAATGCTTATGTGATGCTTTTCTCCAAACTCTGTGTTCTTTGCTGACAACAGCAGTTGTGTGTACTTTGTGAGGTCAGTAAATGCTGATTCCTGCAAGAAGAAAACCCTTAGGAAGTGAGCTTAGACATTGTGAAGAGGAAGCACTAAGAATGAGGCAGTTGAACGAGGAATATTACAAAGGACTATTTAACAGTGTGAGTCAGAAGGCAAATTAATATTACTTCCCTCAGGTCTACCAGTCTTCATATGTATATTATGATTTATTTTTTTTTCTTACCTGGTCAGTTTATCCAGATATGTAGATGGTAGCAAGTTGGCATTATCAAATTCCCTTCTTTTTCATACCAAAAAGCTAAATTCTTATGCTTGTAACTATAGTTCTTATTTTCATAAAAAATATACAAATGAACGTGAGCCTTGTAATTTAAGATTATAAAATAGATGGCATTTAGTGAAGAAAAGCTTGTCCTTAGAATGTATCTTTATTTTCCCCATGATACCTACTTAATAAAATCTAATTTTTATTATTCCTTTTAAGATACAAAGCTTAGGAATTCTATAACCTGTTTAATTCTGAAGTTATTTTTCCTGTTTAAATGAGGAACTCAACAACTAAAAAGTTATTTCCTGCAGTTTTTTTTTTTTTAAATGATAGAGTTTAGAAGCTATATGTGGTAAAACGAATAGGACCAACTATGAGCCTGAGGGAATTTCAGTTACGAGGTTTTTATTTTTTATTAATTTAAACTGTATGTTTTACAGAGTGGGCAGAAAGGGAAGAGGAACATTCTGAAATTATACCCAACAATTTTCAATCTTTTGTCAGCCTTTTATGATGCTATAGATGACTGCAATTTGAAACTTGAAATCTGAAAGATTTGTGTTTTGGATGTTTCACATACTGTTGGGTTTTTCCACATGGCTTACCGTAGCATGAGCACAAGATCATATTTATTCTATAGGACTGGAAAACCAGTGACCTGTGTTCTAAAAAGATGAAAGTGTGGTTTTATTCAACATTATAAATAAATTGCCTTATATTACTGCTTACATTTCAGTTTTCTGGTATGCATATTATCAGTTGACTAAAATTAACTGAGTATGTTGACAGAATCAGAGGGAAAAATTGGGCTTATGTTGCTCAATAAAATTTAAATGCCACTTTTTAAAATAAAACTTTACCCGTATAGACTGTTATGTATGATCTGTGTTTCCATGAGGAAATGTTGATTAAGTAGTTTCCATTTTGGTATTACAGTATGTCCTGTTGTAAGTTGCTGACTGTGAAAAAATCTTTAAAGTCAAAAAAGCAGCTCAGCTTAAACCCCTGGTATTTATTATGGCAGACACCAGAAATAGAAATCTATGAGCAGTTTTATAATCTATTGAATTCCTGTATTTCTTTTGAAGTAAATTAGTTTTAAAAGTTTTTAAAAGAGGCTGTTGACTATAGAACTAAGTGAGTTACTTTGTATATCCTTATACACAAAGGGTCTTTTTTACTTGATTTACTAAATCCACATCTACAGTTGTTGTTTTTTTTTTTAAAGGAAGCCCTAGCCTAGAGTAAGTGACAAAATTGTCTCTGTTTAGTGTATCTGTTAGAGATATTGGTAACCTATAAAATATATTAATTAAATATAATTTTGATAAGACTTATTTGTATGGAATATTTAGCAGGATAGACTTACTTTGGAAGAAATAAAAGGTCTTTAAAATCTTAAATAAGTACTTGTTTTGGGATTTTTTGAGGATATTTGACTATCCTTGATAAAAGAAAAAAGAATTTGGGGGCGCCTGGGTGGCTCATTCAGTTAAGCGGCTGCCTTCGGCTCAGGTCATGACCTGGGATCCTGGGATCGAGCCCCACATCCGGCTCTCTGCTCAGCGGAGAGCCTGCTTCTCCCTCTCCCTCTGCCTACTTGTGCGCTCTATCTCTCTGTCAAATAAATAAATAAAATCTTAAAAAAAGAAAAAAGAATTTGGATTTGTAATGTTAGTCTGCCTAATAAGTAAGGTAAGTTTTTGAGGATAAGACCAATACTTGAATTTTGGTGTCTACTTGCAAAGTGCAGTAATTCAATAGTATGTGATATTAAGTCTTTGCCTTTAAATTATTACTGATAGAGGCTGTGGAATGTGGTTTGTTTTTTCTGAAAAAGTTTCTCTCTCAGTGCTTGGCTTCTGTCATCCAGAAGAGAGGGAGAAGAGGAAAACTCTTACAACCTTTATATGAAGTTAGGACTCTAGTCAGTGTTAAGTGGCTGTGGAATCTTTATTACTTTGCAGTTTTGGCACATGGCATGATCAATACTTTTTACTTTTAAAAAGTTGGTATTTTTACATTTTAATGAGATTACATTTAATAAGATTAAATTAACTGTACTATAAAGGGAACAGAAATATTTTGTGGCACTTGAAAAGCTGTTGTTTGTAGTCTGATAGGTTGTATTCTAATTTAAATTTGTGCTTTGGGAGAATTAAATTTGGACTTTAACATCTTCAGAAGTAAGACTTGCATGCATTTTCAAGATAAACCCAGGAAATAAACCATAAAGCAAAGAATGGTTTTTGTTTCAGAATACAGTTGGAGATGTGACTTTTAAAATGCCTTCTAACCATTCAAAATAAACCTTTCATTTATCAAGTTGGAGTTACATTGGTTGTAATGATGTATCATATATCATGTATATTAGTATATTGTCTTATGTTTACAAAGTTAATAATATGCTTCAAAAATAACAGCTGAAACATATAAGCAATAATTATTGAACAAGAAAATTAAAATACTATTTATGAAAACAGCCAAGATTTTTCATTGTACTTCAGTGTTAGCAGAATACCTGTCTGATTTGTAAACAGTAACGTATTATTTTATACCAGGAAAAATAATTTTGTTTGACTTAATAACTTGTACTGTCTAGTATGACTTTAAAGGTTAATGCTATAGTTATAAAGAGTATGTGGAGTGTATGTAGAATATATTTAGTGTTTTAGTCAAAGTTTTTTAAACCATGTTTTGGAAGAAACACTGAAGCTAACATGAATATAGTAGCCAGTTAATACTTAAATTGAACTTTAAGTTATATTAAGTGTTTTATAATGTGCCTGAACATTAATTCCAAAGCAGTGAGTTTTGAGAGTCCAGATCAGCAGTTCTGACTTCTGATAATCAAAACAGAGGGCCTTATCTTTTTTTTATGTATGGTGAAAGATGTAAAGATACCATTTTAATTTGTAACAGTTTGATTTATAGACAGTGGTAAATACCAAAGTGTTATTGAACCTACATGTAAGTAACCATAAAGCTACAATTCAAGTCACTATAATCTTTTAAAAAGTGCACTGTAGACTTTTAAAAGTGCATTATAATCTTTTAAAACTTTTTCCTGATTGTGGTAGTGATATGCTCACTTAAGATTTGGAAAGTACAGAAAAAATAAAGGTGAAAATAACATTTACCGATCTATGTTAACTATACACTGACATTTTGATGTTGATTTCCTTCCTGCCCTTCTTCATGTATATATATATTATATATTATGCATGTTTATATCAACATTTAAATTGGGATCATAGTACTTCTGTAATGGTATTCAATTTTAACATAAAAAATATTAGTTCTTTATAATCATATTTGCATCCTATAGATAGAATTTATAAGGGAACATAGTTTTTGCTTTAGAGAAGAAATAAGCAAAATTTTTCCAAAAGGGCCAAACAGTAAAATATTTTAGGCTTTGCAGGCCAAGAGGCAAAATTTATGATACAGTAGTTTGTCATAACTATTTATAAATGTGAAAGCCATTCTTTACTTGAGTGACTTAAAAAAAAAACAGAAAAAACAGAACTGGCTGGGTTTGGCTCATCCTCTATAGTTTGCAACCTCTGCTTCAGAAGATTATTTGCTTATATTTTATTTGTGTGTGTATAAATCTTTCTTTAACAGTTCTTGACATTCCTACCTCAAAGGCCATGAATGAGCCTGGGTGTTAAAACCCAAGGACCCAGATTGTAATTCCAGTGTTACTGCTGCAGGAATCAGTTTGCTGGCTCCTAGAAGGAGGGCTGACCTTGACTTGGTAAAATACGGTACTTTCTGTCTCCCTAGTAGAACTGACTTGAGCTTAGAAGTGAACATAATTCATCCTTTGCAGGAAACAGGAAGCCATTGTACTTGGGCTTGATGCTAGGAGATGATACTATGTAGGAGGTATAAACCTACCTAAAAGTGTTATTTAGCTTTAAAATGTCAAGGCCACTCTCCCAAATGTAGTTTTCCTTGACCTGGCTGTATTCTCTTTTTAGTATCCATTTTTCTAAGTTCAAAGATAGAACTAAATAATAAAAACATTATTATTCTATATGTGTGTAAAGGAGTAAAGGTGGAAAAGACAGAAAAAACAAAGTAGTTAAAAATAAATGTCAAAAAGCATTTTATCTTGTCTTAGGATAAAAATTGTATTTTAAAATGTATCCAGCAGGGGAAAACTGCTGCTGCTTTGGTATTGCAGTAATACTGTTTATTGTTAGGTATACTTTGTGTGTGTGTGTGTGTATCAGTTTACGTACAAAGCTTTTCCAGTTAACTCTTGTCTGTTGCACTTTATGATCTCTTCAGTGAAAGAAAATGTTTGGAGCAGAACAGTAGATGTAAAATAAGATTTCATGCTGTTGTTTCAAGCTGTATCCCTAATGATTCGATACAAAACCAAAGTGTTGTGCCTCCGTTTTTTGGGACAGATTTATAAACTTAATTCTAGACTTGTAGTTATTGGGTAGTTATATACTGAAACTTTATTCAAACAAAGCTCCATCTTAAAATGGTTTTCCTTTGTGGTGCTTGTATTTCACAGGAACATTTCGAGGGACACAGTGCTTTTTACTTTGTCCTTTTAATGATTTTATATATATTGAAACCACACATTTGAGTTGGTAAATTCTAGATTGCATTTCATAGCTTGTGTTTCCTGAAACACTGAATGTACTTATTTTAATAAGGAAGGGGTGATAATTAGTTTCTAACATGGGCAATTTTGCTGTTATTTATGCTGCCCTATATGTCTGTTAGCCTGCAGCATGCTTCCTGCAGAACTTGGAGCAGAGGTAGTTTTGGTGGGTCAGTGTGTTGTTCCTGGAATATGTTTTGGAATACTGCTGAACTTTTAAAAGTTTCTTAACAACTTTGACCAGAAGACCTAAATTAAAATTTTCACTATGTTGTACACCTAAAACTATTTAGAACATTGTATGTCAACTATACTTCAATAAAAATGAAAATTATTAAAAAGCCTATAAAAATCTCCATATCACTCTTCAGATTTGTTAACTAAATTGTCAGGTGTTTGTTTTAATTTCCCAGGCCCCTTATGGGACTAGGTCATGGAATGAAAGATGATATTCCTGACCCACCATCTTAGTCACTAAGTTGTTTTTCCACTAATGGTAAAGGATTTGCAATGACCTAATCATCCATTTTTCTCCGATTTCTTTGCCTTTTTTCTCTTCTCTTCCCTCATTAACCCGCTCTTCCCACCCAATGACTAGATAAAATGGTTGACCAGATATACGAACATAGGAAAAAGCTGAATATTGAACTTGTATGGAAAAGGATGAAGCTTGTGACCTTATGTTATCTTCCATGTCATTCTAATTGCTGCCTTATAATGTGTTAACTTATTTAAATCAGATTTTTAATTGGTTAACAATAAAGGATGGGCCTATTTAAATAAAGTTTGGGGGAAATAAGATCTCATCAGTATGCATTATGAAAAATGTCTTTTTTAGTCTGTGGGTGTAGTGACTTACCTACTGCTTAAATGATGATGGTCTAAGATTTAAAAGACATTTGGGGTTAATAATTTTTCATGGCAGAGCTTTAATATTTTTTAAAGAAATGAAAATCATGGGTGCCTGGGTGGCTCAGATGGTTAAGAGTCTGCCTTCAGCTCGGGTCATGATCCCAAGGTCCTGGGATTGAGTCCTGCGTTGGGCTCCCTGCTCCTTGGGAGCCTGCTTTTCCCTCTGCCTCTCTCTCTCTATCTCTCATGAATAAATAAATAAAGTCTTAAAAAAAAAAAGAAAGAAATGAAAGTCAGTACAAATTTTTGTGTACCTTAATTCCTTTGAAATGCTTTTGTTAGGACCACAAAGTTGAATCTCATACAAATAAATAATTTTATTATAGTGCCCTTTTAAATGTATCTTTGTTAACTAATACACTGTATAAGAGTTAACAGTCTTAAAATATTCAGAGTACAGAAACAGTAGATTAAAATAAGTCAACAAATTTTTTAGTTTATTACAAGACAACATTTTTTTGTGGTTCATTAGAGTTACTTAAAAATTGATCTTGAGGGCGCCTGGGTGGCTCAGATGGTTAAGCGTCTGCCTTCGGCTCAGGTCATGATCCCAGGGTCCTGGATCAAGTCCCGCATCGGGCTCCCTGCTAGGTGGGGAGCCTGCTTCTCCCTCTGCCTCTGCCTCTCTCTCTCTCTCTCTGACTCTCATGAATAAATAAATAAAACATTAAAAAAAAAAAATTGATCTTGAACTTTAAACCTTGCTGTCAAATCCATGCCCCCTTAAACTCTAAATTTTGTTGCCGTACTCTTTCTGCTTTTGTTCTTTTTTTGTTATTGTTAGTTTAAAGATTTATTTATTTTAGAGAGAAGGGTGGGGAGGGACAGAGAGAGAGAGAGAATCCTGAAGCAGACTCCCTGCTGAGTGTGGAGCCCAGTGCAGGGCTTGATCCCAGGACTCTGAGCTCATAATCCTAGCTGAAATCAAGAGTTGGCTGCTTAACTGACTGATCCACCCAGGTACCCCCTTTCTGTTGTTTTTTTTTTTAAAGGAAATTTTAAAACTTTAATTTTTCTGTCATTTAGCAGTCAAGAGTTTGGAAGAGTTTAAGGGCCAATCTTTTTTTTTTTTTTTTTTTTAAAGATTTTATTTATTTGACAGAGAGAGACACAGTGAGAGGAAACACAAGCAGGGGGAGTGGGGGAGAGAGAAGCAGGCTCCCACAGGGAGCCCAGTGCGGGTGGGGCTCGATCCCAGGACCCTGGGATCATGACCTGAGCCGAAGGCGGACGCTTAACGACTGAGCCACCCAGGCTCCCCAGGGCCAATCTTTTGAAAGAAAGTTTGTCCTTAATGATTTTAGTTTGAGTCTGCTATGAAAATTATTTAACATTTCTTTGAATGATGATTTTTAACTAATTAACCTGTAAAATGAACCACTCACATAGATATTCTGTGGTGTGACCATCATGTTATTGTGATTTTCATAGAGTGGGGAAGCAGATTCCTTCTTTTTTAGTTTTTAAAATATTTTATGTTGAAAAATTCTCTCCAAAATAGGAAAGAATACAGGAGGATATAAAGTTGGATGACCTTCATTACTTAGGTTTAATGACATCTATCATATTGTATTTATTTGTATTTGTAATTTGTTTTTGTATTGTGTTAAATTTTTTGTATTTGTATTTTATATTTTTTGTATCATTGTATTTTAATTTTATAATTATACGTCAGTAGATTTAATAATAGCATTTCAGACATATTTTTCTTACTAAATTTTTTTCTCTTTTAGCTTTATTGATATGTAATTGACATGCAGTATTGTGTAAGTTTAAGGTATACAGCGTAATGACTTAATTAAGATTACTGTAATAAGTTTAGTTAACATAAATTATCTTCTATAGATACAAAAAAGGAAAAAAGAAAAAAAATTTTTTTTCCTTGTGAGGAGAACTTTTAGGATTTCCTCTTTTAGCAACTTTCAAATATACCATACAGCAGTGTTAACTATATCATCAGGTTGTACATGACATCCCCAGTACTTATTTATCTTGTAACTGGAAGTCTGTACTTTTTGACCGCCTTGATCCCATTTCCCCTTTTCCCACCCCCCACCTCTGATAAGCACAAATCTGATCTCTTTTTCTATGAGTCTTTGTTTGTTTTTTATATTCCACATATAAGTGAAGTAATATAGTATTTATTGTTCTCTGTCTGATTTATTTCAGTTAATATAAGGCCCTCAAGCTCTATGTTGTTGCAAATGGTAGGATTTCCTTTTTTTATGGCCAAATAGTATTCCATTGTGTATATATTCATCACATTATCTTTATCTGTTCATCTATTGATAGACACTTAGGTTGTTTCCTTGTCTTGGCTATTGTAAATAATGCTTCAGTGAACGTAATGATGCAGATATTTCAACATAGCGATTTTGTTCCTTTGGAAATATACCCAGAAGTGCAATTGTTATGTATATAATAGTTTTGTTTTTAATTTTCTGAAGAACCTCCATACTGTTTCCCATAGTGGCTGTACCAAATTACAGTCCTCTCAGCAGTGCACAAGGGTTTCCTTTTCTCCACATCCTCACCAGCATTTATCTCATCTTTTTGATGATAATTATTCCAGCAGGCATGAGATGATATCTCACTGTGGTTTTGATTTGCATTTCCCCTAATAGTGATGTTGAGCATCTTTCATATATCCGTTGGCCATCTGAATATCTTTTTTGGAAAAATGTCCGTTCAAGGCCTTTGCCCAGTTTTTAATTGGATTATTTATTTTTGTGCTGTTGGGTTGTATGACTTCTTTATATATTTTAGGTATTAACCCCTTATCAGATAGATATATTGTTTGCAAATATTTTGGTCTTTTGTGGTTCCATATAAAGTTTAAGATTGGTTTTTCTACTTTTGTAAAAAATGCCATTGGAATCTTCATAAGGATTATATTGAATCTGTAGATGGCTTTGGATAGTGTGGACATTTTAGCATTAATTCTTTCAATCCAGGAACATAGCATGTCTTTCCATTTATTTGTGTCTTAAGCAGAGTCCTTATTTTCTGATAGTGCATATAACATTTTGAGGATCTTGCAGCGATAGTCTGTAGCTATTAAAGCTCTTTAGCCAAAACATGATCAGGTTTTCATAGTGGTGTAATGGCTGTCTTTCCTTGAATTAGTTACTGTGTGAATTAGGGCTCTTTTGGTAAATGGAAAGAGAACTCATAAGACTATTTTCTTTTTTTCTTTTTCTTTTTAATTTTTTTAGAGAGGAAGGAGGGAAAGGGAGAGGCAGAGAGAGAATCTTAAGTGGGATCCATGCCCAGCACGGATCCTGACATAGGGCTTGATCTCACAATGCTGAGATCATGACCTGAGCCAAAGTCAAGAGTCAGACGCTTAACTGAGCCACCCAGGTACCCCAAGACTGTTTTCTTTTTTTAGATTACTGATTATCTTCTGATAAGGATTTTGAGGAGTCTGTATGTCAGTGGGAATTGAGTAAATAAGAATAGGGATTAGAGGATAGTTTCATTTTCAGCTATGTAGATAAGCATATACACTTTCTTCCACTGAATGCATCTATAAAACCTGGACAAAATGGATGGAACAGCTATTTCAGGACTCTGAAGAATAAATAATAATCAATGGATTAGGAAGGAAGACAAGAATTCAAAATAGTACCAAACTGACTATGAGTTTACCATTTCGTTCCTTTCATTATCGCTGAGGCTGAACTTAACACAGTCTGAAGGCTACAGGTTGGCACTTAGGTATAGACAAAGAGAGCTCCAAAAGAAGCCCACTAGTTCTGGCTCCAGGAATGGGAAAGTTAACTCCTAATGCTCAGTGTGAATATGGAAAGTCTATCGTTTTTTCTTTTCTCTGTTCTCTTATGTCATGGTCCCAAGTATCCCTGTAGAAATGGCAGCAGAGACTGCAGCAGTAGCCTGCAGTGAAAACAGTGAGGGATGGGAATCCTCCTCTTCAGTTGACAGCTCCTCGTTACTTTTTGTTTCCTCTTTCTGTCTTTCCAGTGCCTGACCCCAGAGTAGGTGTAGTAACAGAAGTATGTGATCAAGCAGGTTACTTAAAGCCCCAGCATTCTCGCTGAAGAAATGAGAAGGAATGCCCCAGGGAATTGGAAAGTACTGAGATCATGTAGAGGGAGAAACTTGGGAAGACAAAATACTATGAAGTTGTTTATGAATTTCTGGACTCACCCAGAAATACTACCACCTAAGTCCTAGACTGCTCATTGGATGATACAAGGTGGACAAATTCAAATAGCACACCATAGGCTTTGAAAATTGAGCTGATATTGGAACCATGGCCATAACAGCCATTTTAGAACTTGTGACCTGAACCTAACCATGTCGATCAGCTGTTAAAACAAAAATACTGACATTATCCACAGGATTTAAACAAGAACCAAAGTTTCATATTTAAAATATTCAGATTATAATTCAAAATTGTCTAGCATATAAAGAACCAGGAAAATTTCATTTACCCGGGAAGAGATGATATATATACCATCATGATACAGATATTGGAATTACATGATAGAGACGTTATAGTAGCTATTATACAGATGTTCCAGTGAGCAATTGTGAATGCTCTTGAAATAAATGGAAATAGAAAATCTCAGTAGGGAAAGAGAAGATATAAAAAGATGTGGAATTGTTAGAACTGAAAAATACAATAGGTGAAAAAAATAGCACTGGAAGACTCAATAGCAGAGAGGAAAGAAATTTTTAAAAATTGAACAGAGCTTCAGGGTACTATGAGAAAATAACAAAGTGCTAGGCATTTTAAGACATTTTGAGGAGCCACCTGGGTGGCTCAGTTGTTAAGCGTCTGCCTTCGGCTCAGGTCATGATCCCAGGGTCCTGGGATCGAGCCCTGCCTGCATTGGGCTCCCTGCTCCTCGGGAAGCCTGCTTCTCCCTCTCCCACTCCCCATGCTTGTGTTCTCTCTCTCGCTGTGTCTCTCTCTGCCAAATAAATAAATAAATTCTTAAAAAAAATTTTTTTTTTAAAGATTTTATTTATTTATTTGAGAGAGAGAGAGCACATGAGAGGGGGGAGGGTCAGAGGGAGAAGCAGACTCCCCGCTGAGCAGGGAGCCCAATGCGGGACTCGATCCCGGGACTCCAGGATCATGACCTGAGCCGAAGGCAGTCGCTTAACCAACTGAGCCACCCAGGCGCCCCCCAAAAAAAAGACATTTTGAGAAAGAATGTGGTGCTAAAAATATTTGAAGAAATAATGGCCTTAAAATATCACAAATTTAGGTAAAGATGTAAACATACAGATTTAAAGAACCCCAAACAGGATAAACCCAAAGAAATCTGTACCCAGATAGGTCATCATAAATCAGAAACTAAAAGCAAGAAAAAAAATCTTGAAAGCAACCAGAGAAAAATGACATATTACTTCTAGAGGAACAGTGATTTGAATGATTGAGGAAGTTTTGTCAGAAATCATGGGGCGGGGGTGAGAAGAGAGGCAGGCAAAACACTCTTAAAGTGTTGAAAGAAAAGACCTGTCCATAACTATCAAAAATATTTTTCAGGGATGAGAGTGACATAAAGACTTATTCAGATGAAGGGAAACTTAAGACAGAAGGGAAAAATGATACCAGAAGGGAACTCAGACATCAGGAATGAAAGAAGAGCAACAGAAATAGTACATATCTGTGTAAATATCAGACTGATGGATTCTTTAAAATTTGACAGTTTAAAAATTGTAACATTGTCTGATGTGGTTTTCAGTGGATATGGTATATAAAATATGATATCTGTGGTCTACTTGAAGTGATAAAATATTGGTTCTAAGTAGGCTCTGAAAAGTTAAGTATATATTTTGTTATCCCTAGAGCCACTGCTTACACAGTAAGGAGATATGTTAAAATCACAATGAATAAATTAAAATGGAATATTAAAAAAATAACACAAAAGAAGGCAGAGAAGAGAAAAACAAAGGGAAGAAGCAGAAAACAAATAATAAAATGGTAGATGTAAATTCTTACAAATCAATAATTTTGTTAAAATTGCTAATAATCTAAACATCAGTTAAAAGACTGTCAGTACATAAAATATGATGCCATTGTATGATATTAGAAACTTATTTCAAATGTAATAATATTGGTAGGTTAAAAGTGAAAGGATGTAAAAAAGATACACCATGCAAACACCAGTCAAAACTGTAGTTGCTTTAGTACTAACAAAGTAGACTTCAGAGCAAAGATCATCATCTAGGATAAAGAGGTTCATTACACATTGATGTGAGGATTAATTTACCAGTCCTGAATGTATGCATATCTAACAACAGAACTTAAAAATACATGAAGCAGGGGCGCCTGGGTGGCTCAGCTGGTTAAGCGTCTGCCTTCGGCTCTGGTCAGGATCTCAGAGTCCTGGGATTGAGCCCCGCTTCAGGCTCCCTGCTCAGTGGGAAGCCTGCTTCTCCCTCTCCCTCTCCCTCTCCCTCTGCCTCTGCCCCTGCTGTGCTCTCTCACTCTCTCTCAAATAAATAAATAAATAAATAAAATCTTAAAAAAATAAAAATACATGAAGCAGAATCTGACAGAACTTAAGGGAGAAATAGATAACAGTTATAGTTGAGGACTTCAGCTCTTTCTTAGGAATAGATAAATTAGCATATAGATATCATCAAGGGTACAGAATGCCCGAGTAACACTATCCACCAACCAGAGCTAATTGGTATTTATAGTATATTTTACTCAAAAACAACAACAAAATACACATTCTTTTCAAATACACATGGAATGTTACCAAGATAGAAGATATCTTGGTCATAATACAAGTCTTAATAAATTTAAAAGAATTGAACTCAAAGTGTTCTTCAGACCATAATGGAAATGAACTAGAAATCAATAACAGAGAGATAAAAGAAAAATCTCCTAGTTCTTGGAAATTAAATAGCAGACTTCTAAATAATCTGTTGGGTAAAAGAGGAAGCCTTAGGGGAAATTAAAAAAGATATTTTGAACTGAACAAAGATGAAGATATAACATGTCAGAATTTATGCAGCTCAGGCAGTGTTCACAAGACTTATTGTATTCAATGATTATATTAGAAAAAAAGCCCTCAAGTCAGTAATTTAAGTTTCTATCTCAAGAAATTAGAAAAAGGAACATAAAATAAATCCCAAATAAGAAATCAACAAAATTCAAAGTGGAAATACAGTAGTGAAAACCAATACAGCCAAAAGTTGAGGGATTTTTTTTTTGCAAAGATTAATAAAATTGATAGTTTCTAGCAAAATTGACAGAAAGAGAAGACATGTAGAACTAGAATCAGCAGTGAAAGAGAGGCTATCATTACAGACTTAACAGGAATCCAAAGGACAGTAGGAGGACTAAGATCAACTATGCAGGTAAACTTGACAAATTAGATGAAATGGACCAATTCCTTGAAATGGACTAATTCCTTAGCAAACTAAACTTACCCAAGAAAATAAAGATTAGTGTGAATAGTCTTATAGCTATTAAAGAAATTGAATTTATAGTTGAAAACCTTCCAAAAAAGAAATATTCAGATCCAGATGGTTTTACTGGTGAATTCTACCAAATACTTAAAGAAGAAATAAAATAACATTCTTTCTCTGTTATTTCTTCCAAAAAATAGAAGAGGAGAGAACACTTTCCAACTCTCTTTATGAAGCCAGAATTAACCTGATATCAAAACTAGACAATGACAGTAAATAATAAAGAAAGGAGAAGAGAAAGAAGAAAGAAAAGTATGGACCAGTATACCTTATGAACAAAGTTGCAGAAATCTTCAATAAAAGATTAGCAAATTAAATTTTATTATCCACAAAAAAGAATAGATATACAATGACCAAAAACCCTACCAAGAAATCTGCAGCTAACATTATACATTATGATGAGGGACTCAGTGCTTTCTCCCATAAATAAAAACAAGGCAGGATGGGACACGTGGGTGGCTCAGTCGCTAAGCGTCTGCCTTCAGCTCAGGTCATGATCCCAGGGTCCTGGGATCGGGCCCTGCGTCGGGCTCCCTGCTCAGAAAGCCTGCTTCTCCCTCTCCTACTCCCCCTGCTTGTGTTCCCTCTCTCGCTATGTCTCTCTCTTTCAAATAAATAAAATCTTTAAAAAAACACAAACAAGGCAAGGATGTCTACTCTTACTTCTCTTATTCAGTATGTTACTGGAAGTCCTGTTTATTGTTCATACAGCAACAAAAGGAAGTACAAAGCATACAGATTAGAAAGGAAGAAATAAAACTGTCTCTATTTACAGACATGATTGTCAATGTAGAAAATCTCAAAGAAATCTTCAGAGACCTAGAATAAGTGGTTTTAGCAAGGTCACTGGATACAAGATCAACACACACACAGTTGTATTTCTGTATACTAGCAATGTACAATGGGAAAATGACATAATTTACATTTGCTCCAAAGGAATGTAATACTTTTATATAAATATACATGTGTACATGATCTACGTGCTGCAAACTACTAAACAATGATGAAGGAAATCAAAGAAGACCTAAGTAAATATAGAGGCATACTGTGTTCATGGATTGGTAGACTCAAAATAGTAAAAATGTCAATCCTCCCAGTCAGATTTATAAATCTAACACAATTCCAGTGAGAACTCAAGCAGTTTATCGGCAATCTGATTTTAAAATTTATATGAAAATGTAAAGGAACTAGAATAACTAAATTTTGAAAAAGAAGAATAAAGTTAGAAGAAGAATTACACTTCCTGATTTTGAGTTACTATGAATCTACAGTAAAGCAGACAGTACTGTATTTGTGAGGAGATAGGGACATAGATCAGTGGACCATAATAGAGTGCTGAGGAACAATCACACAAATACGGCAAAAGTGTAAAAGAGATTCAGTGGATAAAGGATAGTCTTATCAACAAAGGATTTTTAAAAAGCTCATACTTCTTAAGGTTAAAAAAAAAACAAACCCAGTGTTACAAAATAACCTCATTTTAAATTTCCATCTTCTATAAAAATTAACTCAAAACCAATTGTAGACCTAAATGGAAAATATAAACTATTAAACTTTTAGAAGAAAACAGGAGAAAACCTTCCCGACCTGGAGTTAGGCAGAGTTCTGAGACAATGACTTAAAAAGCAGGATTCAGAAAAGAAGTTGATAAATTGGGCTTCAGTTTTAAAAATAAAAATTTTGCTCTACAGAAGACAATGTTGAGAAACAAAAAGACATGCTAGAGATTAGGCAATGATATTTGCAAGTATGTATCTCTCAGAAGACTTGTGTTCAGAAACATATAAGTCACTCTCAAAACTCAACACAAGAAAACTAACAACCCAATTTAAAAATGGGTATAAGGTTGAGCAGACATACCACTGAAGAGGATAAAAGTTTGGCATATACACATCTGGGAAGATGTTCAACATCATTAGCCATTAGGGAAATGCAAGTTAAAACCATGTTGAAATAAATACCCCTACACAGCTATTCGAACAGCTAAAATTAAAAAATCTTCTGATTGTATACCAAGTACTATTGAAGATGGAGATCAGTGGAGCTTCTTATACATTGTAGGTGTGGATGCAAAAGGCATAACCACTTTGGAAAAGAGTTTGACAGTTTCTTATACAGTTAACCATACACTTAACCTATGACCTAACAATTCCACTTCCGATATTTACCCTAGAGAAATGAAAATTTATGTTTACACAAAAGCCTGTAAACAAATATTTATAGAAGCTGTATTCATAGTTGGAAAGGACTGGAGGCAGCCTAGCTGTCCTTCAGTAGGTAAAGGGTTACACAAAATGCCGGCAAACCATACAATGGTATAATATTTAGCAGTTAAAACGAAAAACTGCTTATACATGCAACAAATTGAATGAATCTCAAATGCAGTATACAAACAAAGGAAACCACTTTAAAGATTCAATACTGTGTGATTCCATTTATACAACATTCTGAAAAGACAAAACTATAGTGATAGAAAACATATCAGTCCTTGCCACAGTTAGCTTTAGGGGGAGCATGTGGCTACAAAGGCATGACGGAGTGTTTTTGTGTAATGTAACTGTTCTCTATCATGATTTGATGTTGGCTCCAAGAACATGTGTTACCATTCATACCTGCACACAACAATTTTAGAGTTAATTTCATTCTATGACAATTTGCCTAATAAAATTTTAAGAAGAATAAAAATAGAAGTTAGGGAAAATGAGTAGGAAAGGTAATGATAGAGACCAAAATTGCACCAAAATTCAGGAATTTGTTTCTGGCTGAAAATAAAGCACTGGTTTCAGTGGTCGTATTTTCTACATAACATGTGAAAGCCAAGTACAGTTATTATTTTTAAAAATATATTTTAAAATGTTTCTTTTCGTAATTGTCCGCTAAACTTGCTCATTTTGTTTTTAATTTGGAATAGTCATTCAACCTACTTAGTAAAATTTGAGAGAAAACATGTTCCGTATATATAAAATCTACCAATTTTCATTTTGATCTTTTTGTAAATTATTTCACTTCTTGGAATTTTTTTAATGTATATAATAAGCAATGATAACACACTTTTTTTTTTTTACAGGCATATCAGAGGATTTTATTATAGGTGGATTGGCCATAAAATTATAAGTTGTCATTTTTATTTTTTTTATTATTATTATTTTTATTTTTTTTCAAAGACACCTATGTCTTTTTTTATTTTATTTTATTTTATTTTATTTTATTTATTTGAGACAGAGAGAATGAGAGAGACAGAGAGCACATGAGAGGGGGGAGGGTCAGAGGGAGAAGCAGGCTCCCTGCCGAGCAGGGAGCCCGATGCGGGACTCGATCCTGGGACTCCAGGATCATGACCTGAGCCGAAGGCAGTCGCTTAACCAACTGAGCCACCCAGGCGCCCATAAGTTGTCATTTTTAGGTCTCAGTTTTTTACTACCTGTACACTTAACTACAAATCAAGAAGGTATGGTTCTTGAATGATAGCATTTATAGCAGAAGGTTAATAATAACTAACCTTCTAAAAAATACATGTCCGTGGAAAAACTTTCAAATGAATATAATTTTGGTATCATTTTTAATAGGTTTAAATTACATTTGTCTGGGGCTAGTAACAGAATTCTTTGGTTGTGGCTCACTATAAAATATTGTATTGGAAATCTGTAAATTAAGCAGCTGTTTCTTATGATATGCATCGTCTTCCTGATTGGCATGTTCATCCAGAGATTTTCTTATATGGTTCTTTAATTCATCAATTCCTTATCCTGTAATCGCAGAGATGGGGATAATATGTTGGAACTCCATGGTCCTCTGTGGAATCATGTTTTTTTTTTCAAATAAATGCAGAAAATCTTTAGGACTCTGGAGTTGATTTATCAGTACACGGAATTTATCCTGAGCACCTGGCAAGTCCATTTTATTAACTGCCAGGAGTGCAGGTTTTGTCTGAAGTTCCTCTTTGTACAACTCGAGTTCTTTTGTAAGCAGTATTATGGTTTCAAAGGCAGTTCTGTATTGAGTTTGGGAAGAAAGCTGAAATCCAGAAATATCGACAACAAACAGTAGTTGTCTAGTTCCTTCTATATGCTTGAGGAATTTGTGGGCCATTCCTTTGTTCATAGTGCTCCTTCTATTAAACCAGGAAGATCAGGTACTGATACCTGTTTGAAATCGTTGTACATAGTCTTTCCAAGTTGAGGCTTTAATGTTGTAAATGCATAATCTGCAATTGCAGGTTTTGCATGAGAAGCCTGACTTAGCAAAGAGGATTTTCCAGCATTTGGGAATCCTACTAGGCCTATATGAGCTATAAGTTTTAGGTCAAGGAATGACTCGTTTCTGGCCTTTCAGTGGTAAGAAATTAGTGAGTAATTTACCGCCAAGACCTCCTTCAGCTACCAAAATTCTGTCTTTCTCTTTATTGAGCTCTCCTATAATTTTACCATTTTCATCAGTTACTGAAATACCCACAGGTACAGGAATTTCACAGTATTTTCCTTTAGACCCTTTCAGTGCACTAACTCAACTATTTGCTCCTTCTCCAGCCACAAACTGTTTCTGAGGATATTTGTCTTTAAGTTGTTTTTGTTTTAAAGTCATTTTTTTACAGGCTACAACCCAGACGTCACTACCTTTTACACCTTCTCCACCTAAGTGATGGTAACCCATTCCACCACTTCCTCCTCTGGTGAAGAGTCTTAGGTTATCAATGAAGTTTCCATACTTTCTGAACCACATGCAACTGCAGTGCACCATCACTGTGATGTGCCAGGACTCAATGATAACACACTTCTAAATAAAACAGAGTTAAAGAAGAAACGTCAAAAGTAATTTAAAAATATTTTGAACTAAATGAAAAGGAAAACACAACTCAGCAGAATTTGTGGCATGCAGGGAAAACAGTGCTTAGAGATTTATAGCATTGAATGTGTATGTTAGAAGAAAGATATAAAATCAGTAATGTAAACTTTACCTTAGGAAACTAGTAAAAGAAGAGCAAATTAAATCAAAGTAAGCAGAAGAAAAAGTAGAAAAATTTGATTAGATATCTATGAAATTGAAAATAGGAACTCAATAGAGAAAATCAGTGAAGCCAAAAGTCAGTTCTTCAGATAGATAAAATAAGATGATGAAGCTGATGGTTTTCCAGTGCCACTTTTCAGACTCTGTTTTTGTTTTAATTATCTATATCTCTTTATTAATGATTTTTAGTTCTGTGCATTAAGCCTAATTATTCTTTCCACTGAGGTATCATCTGTGTAATATTTGCTTCAACCAGGGCTTGGCTTCTGTTTCTTCATTTTAGTCTTCCATGGCTGAAATTCTACCTTAGTACTTTATTTTGTAGGTGTGCATTTAATATGCCTCTGTAGCCATATTTTTTCTAGTCATAAATTTTACATTTCATGTAATTCTTCTAATCCTTTTATTTATATTTCAATGTCCACGATTCCCACAAAATTGTTTCGATTTTTATAGGTTTCACGGTGTTTGAAAATCAGCCTGCAGTACTACAGTAAGCCTTTCAGTAAAAAGGGTTATTCTCCTACATAACCATATCACCCTTTTCATGACAAAGAAAATTAACTGCAATTCCTCTAACACTGTTCCTATTTACATTTAATGAATTGGTCCCCCAAAATGTCTTTCTTGGGTTTAAAAAAATAGCCTTTGCATTTGATTGCTACATACTTTCAGTTTCTTTTAATTTAAATATTTCCCTTACAATTAACTTTTTAAAGAAAGCAGAACAACTGTATAGTAGAATGTCTCACATTCTGCATTTGTTTGATTTTTCCTGAACTATCATTAAATGTGTTCCACTATCTCCCATTTTTTTCCTAAAACAAACATTTTTTGTCAATAAAACTTTATAATTGATGTCCTTATGTATAACATCAAGAGGTGCATAATATTGAATAGCTGGTTTTTATTTTAACTTGTTCCCATGGTTTGTTCTGTGAGTTGTCTTTCTTGTAAAAAAGTTCAAGGGAAAAGACAGAAGGTAAGGATTGCCACTGTCCTTAAAAAATTCATAGGAGTAAAAGAATGTGTCCAGGTGTGGAAGATATAATAACAACCCTAGCATAACTGGATTGAGGAGAATATGAAACTGTTTCTAGAAAAAGAGAGACCAGTGAGATTTGGTTTTGGGGTATGGGTATGTTGAGGTTGAGGTATATATCTTTCTAGTTCTTCTATAGGGTTTTCTTTGTCCACATAAAGAATTCAGTCCTGGAGCACAAGGTGACCTGCACTGTTGCTCCAAAAGAGAAAAACTAGAAGTTCTTGCTATACAGGCAGAGACATGGTGGTGATAGTGGGGTTGGTGGGGGTTGGGGGGGGAGTTAAAGGAGGGAAGGGGCTGTTCAACATGCTCCTGAGAAATAAACACTTCTTTCACTCTCCAGGAAACTGAGCACAAAGAGGAATAACCAAATATGCCTTCAAAGAAATAGCATTCTCATTTCCCTCCCTGGGTGAGCACAAGTAAAGTCATATTCAGTCACAATTAATGTTAGGATTACTTAACATGTCAAGTCTATTAAAACAAATATAATCCACCTAACACATGTATTTTGTATTCATAAACCTGAGATTTCTTTCTGTGTTGACATCCACCAGTGTTGATTGCCTGCAATTAATTGATTCCTTCATGTATTTTTTGACACAGCACAGAGTATTCAACTAGCAAAAGACAGTTACCAGTCAAGCATGTCATTTCTAGAGTCCTAGATATATCCCAATCTGAAAAGAAAACTGATTTGAGAGAATGTCCTAAAAGCTTTTCTTTTGACTGACAAGCTGTCAATCTAAAGGGAAACTCAATTTCCACTCAGTATGTCTCTATAAAAGCTTCAAGTTTAAACAGATAGATAAAACAAGCATAATCTATAGATCCTCTCACACTGCACTACTCATACATAATACTTAACAGTTTGTGGGTAATGAATGATTCAGATTAATCCTTTATCATGTTCACACCTGGAAAACCACCAGATAATATGAACTCTGCATCTAAGAAAAGAGGATCAATTCTAGTCAATGAATTGGATTTACAAGTGAGCTGAGAGTTCACCAGTTAAAACTACTATACTTCTTCCAGCGTGTATCACTACTTAAGTAATAGTATACTTAGAAAAATTTTTTCTTGTAGAAGAGGATCATGATTATTTCCTAAGGGCTTTTATATTAGAAATTTAACGAACATTTATTCATTTCTGGAAACTTTCACATCCCCGCTTTCCATGGGTTGAGGTAATCTAAAGGTGGTGTGGTGTAGGGTAATGGATAACTATAGTCCGTTTTCATTCAAGATAGTTATGTTCTGTAAAGTTATCATAGATGCTAAGTTAATGAATAATGAACCATTGCTCCTAGTAGAAATATAGAATTAGGTTCCTGCAAGCCTCTGGTCACAGCACTTTTATTAATCAATACATAAACTTGTTTCATGTTTTATGTGTGTTTCTGTTTAATGACTTAATATATCTTGTTAATTCATTAACATTGAACTCATGATCAACAATACTATATAACTCATACCTGAAACTAAGCATATTTTCTCCATAAGACATGTCACAACCTTCTTGTGCTTTAGGAACACTAGCACGCACTTAAAATGGCTTGGGAGGCATTTTGAACAGTGAAATCACCAACAAAAAGGACAAAAAACCAATAAACATGGCACTAAGTAGTCTGCAAGAAGGATGCTTTTTTATAGTCTGAGGGCTAAAACAAGAAGGTTTTGTTTGACCTCAGCTGGGAACATGCATGCCAGGTATTTCCAATTTTTTGCGGCTCTGCACATGTCCACGAATAACTGAAAGCCCAACCAGTATATGAATAAATTTTAGTAAGTAGGAAAATTTGCCTATACAGAACCTGAGAATGATGAGGTTCAACGGAATCTGATGATCCTTGGGTACCTGTGCAGACTGAGAAAGGGAGCTAAATAATGTTGTTTCTCTTCTGTGCTTTTAGCTTTCTCTTTATTGGTTGGTCTCACAAGCAAACGTAGAATCAAATGGAACTTTTCCCTTTCTTAAAAGCTTGTTGGCTCTGGCTCCTCATGTGGTAAGGCATCAGTCTCCCTTCATTTTGAGGAGTAATATGGGCTGTTGACCTTTCATGAGGAATATAGCTTTTGTTGTCAGTGATAAAATTTCTATAAGGATTGATTCTCACTCCCAGGTTTTAATAAACTACAATTCTGACTTCATGTGAAAAATTACATAGTTTTTTCCATCTTCTCCTCAGAATATTGATAATTAAAAATCCAACTAAAACCTAAACATGGAACTTAACAATTATTCGTATTTTGTGTGGCTCATTTATTCTTTTTTTTAATTGTGAGTTTATACTCAGTTCTCTAACTTTTCAGAGAAATTTAGAAATTCATTCTGATTCTTAAAGTATTAGCTATATAATATCTCTTTTATGGAACTGTTTTTCCTCTGTTCATTAAAAATGTTTGTGCTTAGGGCGCCTGGGTGGCTCAGTCGTTAAGCATCTGCCTTCAGCTCAGGTCATGATCCCGGGGTCCTGGGATCAAGCCCCGCATCAGGCTCCTTGCTCCGTGGGAAGCCTGCTTCTCCCTCTCCCACTCCCCCTGCTTGTGTTCCCCCTCTCGCTGTCTCTCTGTGTCACATAAATAAATCTTTAAAAAAAAAAAAAGTTTTGTGCTTGCAATGTCACAGTAGCTAAACTATGGAAAGAGCCAAGATGTCCATCAACAGATGAGTGGATAAAGAAGATGTGGTATATATATACAATGGAATATTATGCAGCCATCAAAAAAAAAAAAAAGAAATCTTGCCATTTGCAACAATGTGGATGGAACTAGAGGGTATTATGCTGAGCGAGATAAGTCAATCAGAGAAAGACATGTATCATATGATCTCACTGATATGAGGAATTCTTGATCTCAGGAAACACACTGAGGGTTGCTGGAGTGGTGGGGGTTGGGAGGGATGGGGTGGCTGGGTTATAGACATTGGGGAGGGTATGTTCTATGGTGAGTGCTGTGAATTGTGTAAGACTGATGTATCTCTGAAACAAACAATACATTGTATGTTAAAAAAAAAAAATAGTAGGAAGTGAAAAATGAAGGGGGGAATCGGAGGGGAAGACGAACCATGAGAGACTATGGACTCTGAGAAACAAACTGAGGGTTCTAGAGGGGAAGGGGGTGGGGGGATGGGTTAGCCTGGTGATGGGTATTAAAGAGGGCACGTATTGAATGGAGCACTGGGTGTTACATGCAAACAGTAATGGGACGCTACATCAAAAACTAACGATGTAATGAATGGTGATTAACGTAACATAATAAAAAATAAGTAAGATTAAAAAAAATGTTTTGTGCTTAATACTTTGTGCCTAGAAGATAGATTCCAGCCAAATAATATAAATATCTCTTTATTATCCTTTAGGAAATTCATCTAAGGATTTATGATCAGTGTATTATCCTTAGAAAAGCATTATTATATTGACACTTCTCAATATTTGGAGGTGTTACTTCAATAAAAATAGGTATAAATACAACAAAACTCATGGTGAAATATTTGGAGAATACTTGATTTAAAAAAGTTAAATAGACTTTCTTAGTATAGGACTTTTTAGTACTCATGTACGCTTTCATCTCCCAGAGGAACTCAAGTATTGTATATACTATATAAACACACTGTATATATTTCCCAAATTTATGTGAAAATGGAATTCTTTTTTGAGAGGTAGCTTGGCGGGTCAGTGGTCCATGGAGTAAACTTGGGGAAATGCTGGGTTTGACAGCCACCCTACAACTTCCTCCCATGGATCTCATTTCTGCTCTTGTGGCAAAATGAAGTCAGTTTAATTCCTCTTCTATATAATAGCCCTTTGAGTATTTTAAAGAAGCTAAATATCACTTTTAAGTTTTTTATTTTCCAGGTAAAATGTCCTCTGTGCTTTAAAGGATTCTTATGATAATCTTACTACTAGACCTTTTACGAAACCTTTGATATTTTATTAGACATATTAGTATCACCTTTATTGGACTGTAAGGTTATGACAAGTTCTGAGTTCTTTGTGTATCTGATTTTATTTACTTTTGCGTGTAGTATATGTTTTACTTGATAGTTCCTCCTGCCTGCCCTCTCCCTGTCTCCCCCATGCACACCCTAAAACTCCTTGACAGTAAGTGAAGGCCAGGAAAGGTACGAAGTCTAAAACATGGACCCAAATAGAGAACATTGGTAACATGCATTTCATTTGCTGATGGGGTAATGGGAGACAGTGTAGTTGGTAAACTCTGAGACTTAAATGTAAGATGTATAATGTAACTTTTAGTTAAAAAATGAAAATTCTTCAGCAAATTCTTTAGAAGAGTAAAATTTTAAAGCAAGTCCACCTTAACACTGACATGACAAAAGAACAGGTGGAAGGAGAGACGCAAGAGAATCAGTTAATTTTCATTTGCAGAACAATTTTTAACTCATAGTTGGTCCAAGCTGATCTTATTTATAAGGAAAGTTTTTTTCTGTTTTTGAAGCAAAAGTAAGGAAAATAGTTATTGCCTGATTTGCTGATTACCTAAAAACAGCCCCAGGACAAGGGAGATCCACCTGGATACTAGGGTGTATGGATAGAGCTGTTCTAGAAAAAGTTTGGAGACCCTCTTAATTTTGGAGGATGGTTTTCAAGCATTCTTCTGGATGAGTCCTCAGATGTTCTTGATTCCTTAAAACAGGATTGCCAGGCCTTCATAGCTTTGCATGGATGTCATTGGATGGGGGCTGCCTAGGAAGGGACATAACTTTGGGCAGAACTGCTCTCTATAGCTCAAACATTCACAGCAACTGAGGTAGTGAGTCCTTTATTAAGAGGGGTTGGGTGGCACACCATAGTATTCTCTACAGGAAAATTTTGTTGAATCTGGTATGGTTTCTTTTTTTGCTTATTTTTCTTTATGGTTACCTTTGTGCCTCTGTGCTAACTTATATCACTTTTCTTTCTCCTCTGAGCAAGGGCAAGAGGCTTGGCTTACTTTAACTGCCTTAAAGAATTACTGAGAACCTCTAAGAATAAATCCTTTTTAAATTTAGGATTAAAGATTATTTATTAAAAAATTTTTATTGAAGTATACAACTATACTTCAATAAAACTCTATATGTTATATGCTATGTTCACCATAAGTGTTGCCACCATACAACACTATTATAATACCATTGACTATATTTCCTGTGTTGTACCTTTCATCCTTCCCAAGTGGCATTCATTCCATAGCTGGAAGCCTGTATTTCCCACTCCCTTTCACCTATTTTGCACACCCCCACTCACTCCCCTGCTGTCAGCCACCAGTTTGTTTTCTGTATTTATGGGTCCGTTTCTGTTTTTTGTTTGTTGTGTTTAGATTCCACATATAAGTGAAATCATATTATATTTGTCTTTGACTTATTTCACTTAGGATAATCCCTCTCTAGGTCCATCCATATTGCAAATGGCAAGATCTCATCTTTTTTATGGCTGAGTAATATTCCATTATATATATTACCACATCTTTATCCATTCATCTTTTGATGGACACTTGTGTTGTTTCCACATCTTGGCTATTGTAAATAATGCTACAGTAAAACATAGGCGTGCATATATCTTTTCGAATTAGTGCTTTTGTTTTCTTTGGGCAAATACTCCCTAGTAAAGGAATAGAATGGTATGGTATTTCTGATTTTTTGAGGAACCTCCATATTGTTTTTCATATTGGTTGCACCAATGTACATTCCTATCAACAGTGTACGAGGGTTCCCTTTTCTAAGAATAAATGTTTAAAAAATGCTTTGAGATCATTCTATATAAGATGCTACAGATTTGGGGCACTTGGGTGGCTCAGTCGTTGGGCGTCTGCCTTCGGCTTAGGTCATGGTCCCAGGGTCCTGGGGTTGAGCCCCGCATTGGGCTCCCTGCTCAGTGGGGAGTCTGCTTCTCCGTCCCCCCGCCCCGCTTGTGTTCCCTCTCTCACTGTCTCTCTCTCTTCAAATAAATGAATAAAATCTTTTAAAAAAAAACAACAAAAGATGCTACAGATTTGTTTCTTTGGGAAACTGTATAAAATTATGAGTGAAAAGAAAGATAATGTGTTTTTCTCTTTTGTATTTCCATATACAAGTTCTTCTCCCCGCTTGTCTTGAAGCATTTAATCTGCCTAAGTGTGAGATGGGGATAGGGTGTATTAAGAAGGCGAAGAGAATTAAAAAAAAAAAAAAATCTGGCTTTTGATTTTAATTTATTCAGTGAGTATATTTAAGTGCCTACTATATACCAGGCACTGTCATAGACTTTGGGGATAATAAAACTTGGCAGCAAGAAAATGGGCTTAACAACTAGGCATTTTCAGCAAGATGAAGCATTTCTAAAGTCCTGAGTTTTATTAAGAACCATGCCTGAAGTAATGAAATTATAGGGTTTCAACCATAGTATAGAGAAAATACCATAATATAGAGAAATTCTTTAGACTTTTTTTTTTAAAATCTGAAGAAATTCTTTGTATATTTTCAAGTTGACATCTAAACTTTTTTTTTTTTTTTTTAAGGTGTGCAAGGTAAACTTTTTAATTATAAGTTTGGTAATTGCAAAGGATGCAACTTGGGTGTTTAGTATTGACATTTAAAAATAAAGTTGTTATATTGTTCTTTTGAATGTATTCAGTGGAATCTAAATGGCTTAGCAAGTTGATATCATCTCTTGAAAAATGGTTAGGTGTGAGATGGTGTTGGGCACAAAGTGAAAATAATCTTATGTTCCTAATGCAGAGGCCACTGCTGTATACCAGGCAGTGACTCCTTCCAGAAATTGACCCTGTTGTCCTGCAGTGATAGAGGCCACATTTTTTGTGGCATTAAGCCTTTGAGCCCTTCTTGGAGCTATTGGTAGTGCCTCACTGCTATTGATACTTTTTCAGATTACAGTGTTGTTGTAACCAGTCTGATCAGCCAATTCTGACTGTTACATTGTGGCCCTTGAAACTAATATGTTCAGCTTCTCAGACTGTGTGCATCTTAACAATGGTATATCTTTATTCCCCAAAGCCACTCAACAGTTGGCTGAGAGTCAAGGTATTCAGTGGACCTTTTACATGGCCAGTCATCTATGGGCATCCAGTATTGTTTAGTGTTAAAATTGCCTAAAGGTTGACTCAAAAAGTTTCTGACCTTCCCTCACTTCCTCCTGGTTCACACACTTTAGTAAGTGGTTTGGTCATTGAATGGTGGAGGTATCCCCAGAAAGGCATCATCTCTTCTGGATAATGGTCAGGATAAAAGGTGTAGGGAGTTACACAGACCCATCTTGAAAATCATGGGTATCATAGATCTTTTTTTAAAATAGCCAGGTTGGTACACCCTTTAGGTCGCAGCCAACCTTAAAAAATGGTCTTAGGGGATTCAAAGTTAATTCTCATTCAGACACCTAGATTCTTTTGTATTCTAGAATCCTAGGTTATAAGAATAATGACCATTTGGTCAAATATACTGATCAGCAAGTCTCCCTATGATGGCTCCTGGGGATAAAATAGTGTATAATGGTTCTCTGGAATTTTTATTTTAAAAAAGCCTTTGTTTCTTTTGCATTTGACTTTTCCAGATGAAGACTCTGGGTCTGGGGAGGAAATTATTAAATAAAGATTGAGTTTATGGCTACTGGAATGGGACATACCAGTTCCCTGGGTCCTAGGTAGGGAATATCTTAAGCCATTGGAAGTAGGGATTGAGGGGAGATCATTAATGATCTTTGTCTTTCAGAATCGCTCCCAGAGCCTTCCTCAGGAATGAAACTTCCTGGTGCAGCTCTCCCAAACTGTTGCCAAGTGCCTTATATTTAACTGAGTGCTGGGTATGCTGTCCACCTCCAGATAGCTCTGACCATGATTTGTCATTCCTCTTAACTT
This sequence comes from Leptonychotes weddellii, assembly GCF_054177405.1. Lineage (NCBI taxonomy): Eukaryota > Metazoa > Chordata > Mammalia > Carnivora > Phocidae > Leptonychotes > Leptonychotes weddellii. The sequence continues at coordinate 86,527,909 of NC_138377.1, forward strand.
TATTGAGAAGTCTACTGGAAGCAGCAGGGGATGACCCTGCCTTCTCTACCTCCCACACAGAACACCTGTCAACACCTCCACATGCCTTCCCTGCACCCATTCCAGTAGCCATTGTTCAGTCATTTCATGAAGTGGGCAAATGCCAGCTGGCTGATGTTTGGACAAACAGGATAGTTTGGCCTGACTTTTCTTAGGCAGTCTTTTCAGAAAATAAGGACTAAACACTAAACTGGGAATCCTAAAGCACACCAGCCTGTTAAAAGGCCACATTTGACCCACCGTTAGCTTGTGATTTATGTCCTATTTGTGGATCTCCAACAATTGTAAGCAACACTCTTTCCAGAGGTACTTTAAGCATTCCTGGCATTGTACTTCTTGTATGAAAGCCAGGCATCAACTTGCCTCCTTACCAAAAACAGTGACTTGTACTGTAAGGCGAGTTGTAAGAAACCTGCATGTATTTAATGTAACATTATGTAGTTTTCAAATTATTGTAGAGATTTCTCCAAAATGAGGCTAATCTTGATTACTTGGGGGAACTTCTTGGAGGGATGAGTAATTCATTTTTTACATGTACTCTGCATGCAGTTATCCCTGGGATAGAATCATCCAGTTAGGATAGGTATGAAATTTGTCCCTGACTTTAGCAGAAGTGATCAATAATACCATCATGTCTCTAGAAGGTATTTAAGTCAGCCTCAAGTTACTGGCCAGGGTTGTTATGGATGATAGAATTGCCTTAGATTTCCTTATGGGCCGGGCAGATTCTAATTGCAAATACATGTACCTGTACCTGGATTAGTGCTTCCATCTAAGTGGAAAGGTCAATTCAGACACATAAGGAGAAAGCCACTTGGATTTCTAAGGTAGACTCTGATGGTTTATGGAATGTGTTCAGTTGATTTGGCCCAGGACCCTGGAGGACATGGTGGATTCAGTACTCTAGGTTGGCCTCATCTTGTTGCTTTGGAGTCCTGTTTATAGTAGTAACCTTTGTTACATGATGGGTAAGATAAATTAAATAGATTTGGTACTCCCTTTGTCAGTCAGATTAATCAGCTTGGTCAATAGAGTGGAATGCTTTGGAAAATTTGCTAGGAGTCCATGACAATGTAGAAACAAGGGATACATGGTACTGGAGGTAATTTTCCATGGGCCTCTTATATTTCCGCATGTTTTGCAAGCAGAGGCATTGACTGCCTTTGTTTTGGACTATCCTTTCAAGGATGCTTATATAGTAAATAGTCTTGGAAAATAGACATAGTGTCTTTTTCTAGAACAAAGGTCAGGTATGTTTTACTGTTCAGTATAATAGAGATAATGACTCTCTAGACAAAGGTCAGCCATGCTCACTGTGCACTATAAAAGATTTGGGCTCCCTAAACTCGGATTTTCTCTTCTGTAAACCCACTGTGCACACATCCATTTGGACTCATTCATGTTGCTTCCATGGGATGTGGGGGTAAGGGGAACTGATGCAAATACACTGATACTCATGCTGCTTACTATGATATGACTAATAAAGTAGTTTATCTCAGACTCAGGGGTCTCACGTCTTCTGCTTTCATCTACAAAACTGATGGGTTTACCTTGTTAGCTTAGAAGTAAGGCTAAATCTAAACCCTTCGCAGTTCTTGACACTAAGATAATGGGTGCTGTCTCTGGAGTGTCCATTTGGGGGCCCTATATCTCTATTTAAAAAATGATCCATTTGAATAGTAATAAAAATGTCAAATGCATATAACTTTCAGCCTGGTACTGCCATTTAAAGGTATATTACCTGTAGTAAGGACACAAACTACTGCCCTCGCTCTTGGGGCCAAATCTGGCTCACTGCCTATTTTTTTGTAAATAAAGTTTTACTGTAATACAGTCCTGTCTATCTGTATTTCTGTTGTCTATCTATGACTACTTTTGCATTACAAGGCAAAGTTGGGTAGTTGAAAGAGAGACTGTAGATCACGAAGTCATCTTACTTGTCCTTTTAAGAAAAACTTTTAGAGCCCTGCTCTAGCACTCTAGCCCAACATTATTTCCTTTGAATATGCTTGCAAAAGTGTGTCAAGATAGATGTACAGAGATGTTCAAAGCAGGATTGTTGATAATAGTAAAAAAAAAAATAAATAAGAAAACTGGAAACAACTTCAGGAATTGTGAGGTCTAGATTTGTTGCCTGAAGATTGTACTTGTTCTGCAGATTTTCACATCATCCCCTGGACTGAACTCTGCCCAGTGAGTCTGAGACCCCACATTATGTACTTGGACTTAAAATACATGAAACACTGTTTCCTTCTTTACCCAGGATAAGGGGTTGTCAGTAAATACCATCTGGGAGAGAAGGCAAGGGACACCAGATTAATTTGGCAAGCCTCTCTAAACTCCAGGGAGTGTAAGGATTACCTAGTAAGAGGCCGGGGATATTGCTGTTAAGTTTTGCATTTTAGTCCAAAGATATTTGAAAGCCAGTCAAAAGGTAGTCATTGGGAAAACAAAGTAAAACACAATAAAAGCCAAACAAACAAAACAGAAGAGACTGGAATTACAAAAGCAACAACAAAGGTATTGCTTTTGATATTGATGAGCCACACTTAACTACTGATTCTTTCAGTTAAGGAGGACCCTCTGTGTGCTCAAGTATGAGGATAGAAGCCTTAAATGACGTGGAAGGCCTATCTGACATTTAGGAGAGAATTAAATTTACAGTTGACCCTTAAACAATATGGATTTGAACTGTACAGGCCCACTTATATGAGGATTTTTTTCAATAAATACATTATAGTACTGTAAATGTATTTTCTCTTCCTTATGATTTTCTTAACATTTTTTCCTCCAGCTTACGTTATTATAAGAATACAATATATAAATGCATAAAACATGTGAAATATGTGTTAATCAACTATTCATGTTATTGGTAAAGCTTCCAGTAAGACTATTAGTAGTTAAGTTTTGGGGGAGTCAAAAGTTATACGCAAAGTTTCGACTGCACTGGGTGTTGTCTTCTGTCCCTTCGCTATCAAGGATTTCAAGGGTCGACTGTATTTTAATGAGCCTTTAGTAAGGAAATCAACACCAAACTCTTTGGGATTTTGGTAGCCTGGTAAGAGGGGGAGGAGTTAGCCTGGTAGCAACTTGTATTTTAGAAATCCACCTAAGGAGAAAGAAGGCCAAGTTCTAATATTGTGGTTGCCAGCATTGGCCAAAATGCAAGTTTTTAGTGGGAAATATTAAAGATGTTTCAGATGTATTTTGCTCACTGCCTTTATTTAGAAATATAGTGACCATGTGTTTTGTACAATAAATCAGTATCATTTAATTCCTTTCATTAGATATTATTTGTATTCACAAAGTCTTAAAAATTTATAACAATTCAATCACATTTCTTTGTACTTATGACATCCGTATGGAGAGGGAAGGGTATATGAGATAGGGATTGTCCAAGAAAATCTAGCTGTTTATGTAGCCAAGTGTTACAAATTGTGGTCAGGAGATAAATGGTGGACCTGTGGATAATTGCGGTAGGAGCAGAGTACATCTTGAGGTCCTCTTCCAGAGAATTCCTTGTGTTGTAAACCTTGTGTTTATATTTCTTCAAGTGTGGACTTGGGGAAGTAATACCTTACATGGCAAAGTTTGACATATATTGGTAGGGAAGTCTTTTTTAAAAGGTGCTTTTTTTTTTCCTTTTGAAAAAATGTAAAAGTAGTGAGGGGGAAACCTATTATTATTTAACTTGCTGCCTAATTTCCATAAATTATATTTTGCCTCAAACATTAAGTTTGCAAATGTTCAAGGAATCTTAAGTAGACATGCAACACAGAGAACCATTATGACCTGACCAAAGCTAAATAGCCGGCTAGCTGAATAAGATCACTTGGGAAGTGTGCTCAATTAAATAAATAGATTAAGTGGTTTATTTTTAATATGGGCAATTAAGAAAGCATGTTATTTCAGGTGGCAGACATGGAAGAATTTTGAGACTGTGTGTAGGTGGAACAATGCTAAGCTCTCTTCTAGTTAATCAGGGAAGACTTCATGGAAGAGGGATGAGTAAGTGTGGATAAGAAGCAGAGGGTGGGTATGGCTGTCCTTGTGAAGAGCTTCAAAATCAACAGGAACAATCTATCGGTTTTGAAATTAAGGATAATTGTTAAGTTTTGTATTACATGAGGTGGATGGAGGAGGTAAGACACATAGCACCTTTAATTTTTTTAGACTTCATGTATGTTATACTAATTTCACATTTACTGCACCATGTATTCTCTCTTTAATTAATTAATCTCTATTAATTAGATTATCTTTTCTGCTTCTTTTGTGTCCCACGTAGAACAAAATTATAGACTCATGCTAACAAAATTTCAGTTTTTTTAAAGAAAATTTAAGATTTCAAATATGGAAGGTTGTTAGCTGTTGGTCAGAATGTGAGTAAATAGAGGACTTGAGACTGAGAGCTGAGGCAGAACCTTTAAAGTATTCCTAGATTTGAGGGCCACGCTGAGGCTAGAGTGTCTTAGTGAAATTAAAAGACAGGGGTAAGCTCCTCAGTATAGTAGATTACAGGAATGGTGGAACAGGAAACTGGCATTAACAGTGGCTTAGTGTATAGATTGGGTCAGGATTCTCAGCCACCATGAAGAGACAGTTTGGGAATGCTGTTCACAATAAGATCTATGCCTCAGAATCTATAACAGGAAAACATGTTTATACAGGATAGGAGCCAGGGTATAAGTCTTGTTCTTTGCAAAGAAGTAACTTTTTTGGTCTTTATATGACTGTACTGCAGTGACTAAAACCTAGCAGATATGAACTTATATTTAGTGTACTGTATTTATTTTTCAGGATTGGCCTGTAATGGTAAGAAGTGTAATTCTGAATAGTTAAAATACATCTTCCTTCCTTCCTTCCTTCCTTCCTTCCTTCCTTCCTTCCTTCCTTCCTTCCTTCCTTATCTTAGACTCTGGTGATTATATTTCCTAGATAGATCCTATCTTGTCAGGCCATGGGATTAGTAGAAGGAAATAGTAATATACTGATTTTATGGGATTTCTGAACTGAAAGGAAAACAGGTTGCTATTTCTGGTTCACACAGGTGAGAATGGAATAATCTGCAGAGCACAAGGTGGTTTTTCTTCTCTTTTAGGATACTGGGGCTTTTCCTTTCTCTGTTGACGTTTAGAGGCATTAAATGTCATGTTTACACTGTTGGGGAAGTTTTAAATTTGTTTTTGCTGCCCATACTGAAACGTTAGCTGGGATTATGGGAAATAATCCCCAAGAACATTCCCAGTTTTTGCCTCAAGTCGATTATTCAGATAAGTTGACTTATGTCATAAAGATTCTGTTTAGATATGGGGCTTGGTTCCATTCAGTGCTGGCCTCATGTATTTATTGAGCACTTGGTTTGTGCCAGATACTTCTCTAGGCAATTTATACCTAGTATTTCATTTAATCTTCATGGGAAACTTAAAAGAAGGATAGTGGTATCCCCATTTTAAAGGTGAGGATGTTGAAGCTCTCCTTACCAATTAGATTAATCAGTTCTCTCCATTCCCCCTGGAAAATACATTGACTGATGATGATGGGTCCATTGGTCATTTATGTCTAATCAGTTATACTCTAGCATACTTCTACGCTTCTATTCTAATCATATGAGTTGTAGCCTTACCAAGAGTCAATTGTATTTGTTCCCAGACCTGTTAATGATTATTCATTTAAAATTAAATCGATGAATTCCTAACAAAGGTTGTTTTATGAAAGCTGAGTTGAATGTTTGGAAAGACACAATGATAAGGAGCTAAAACACTTGCTATTGAACTAGACGTAATGAGACTATTAATAAATTATAGGAAAAACAAATGTGGAAGATTCTGAATTTATTTCTTTGCAGATGCATTAGTTTTTGCTATATTGTAAAGAAACAAGCTGAGGGACGCCTGGGTGGCTCAGTACGTTAAGCGTTTGCCTTTGGCTCAGGTCATGATCTCAGGGTCCTGGGATCGAGCCCCATGTTAGGCTCCCTGCTCGGTGGGGAGTCTACTTCTCCCTCTCCCTCTGTGCTGCCCCCTCCCCCCTGGCTCATGCTGTCTCTCGCCTTCTCTCTCTCTCAAATAAATAGATGAAGTCTTTTAAAAGAAGGAAATAAGCTGAATCATGTGGAGAATGCATCATGAGTATGATTTATGCAAGAAGGGCGTTGCAGAATACTAATCAGAGGACCCATGCTCAGAAAAGGGGTCCTGATCCTGATTTTGGAACCAAATGAAAATTAAGACGTAAGAGAGTTGCATATGAAGATTAAAACATCAGTATTATTAATGATACAATAGAGTTCATAGCTTTAGAGCTGCTGCTGCCAAATGGGTTTGCTAACACTACAAAGAAAATACCTAGAATTTCAGCCTTATACCATTCCAAGACTTGATTGGAAGAATAGTGCCAATCACTAGTGTTGGCAGCTTTTTATGATATTAGCTCCACATGTTCAAGAAATGTGCATACTAGTCAGGAGGCTTATTATTCTTCTTTGGGTTAAGGCAAGTAAGGGAGGGGAGGGAGTTCTTCCAGATAGAAGTCTGAGGTGCTAGGTAAAGGTGATTCCTACATCAAAATACTGGGTTGTTTTATGTTTAAAAATATTTAAGGTAATGCTTGGCTTATTAATTATATCTTCACCTTAATCTACTTTTGAATTACGATCCTGTATTATATAGCTAAGAAGGAACAGAGCCTACATCAAGCATAATGTTGTCCGATATATAAGGCTTTGTACCTTTCACCAAATCATACTTGTTGGTTTCTTTTGGGCACCCTCCTGCTTCTTCCTAAGCTCTCTGTGTACCAGTTTCCTGAATTTCCCCTTGGTACTTTGACTATAGAGCCTATTTTGTTTCATTCAGGAGAATAAACCTCAAATGGAAAAACTTGTATCAAACAACATAATAGAATAGAATTATAGCTTACTGTAAGAGAAGAGAAAGAGAAAATTATCACCTAGGAGCCTTAAATATGTGAAATGACATCTGGTCCCCAGATCCAGATAAATTATATTGAAAAGAATTTGTGGATATCTCCTCATGGAGTGTTCTTGTTTACAAAAGTAATACATGCACATTGCCTTTTTTTTTTTTTAAAGATTTTTTATTTATTTATTTGAGAGAGAGAGAATGAGAGACAGAGAGCATGAGAGGGAGGAGGGTCAGAGGGAGAAGCAGACTCCCTGCTGAGCAGGGAGCCCGATGCGGGACTCGATCCTGGGACTCCAGGATCAGGACCTGAGCTGAAGGCAGTCGCTCAACCAACTGAGCCACCCAGGCGCCCAGCACATTGCCTTTTTTAAAAAGTTATTACTGTAAAAGATATGTGTGTCAGCAACGTGAAGGAGCAAGAAATAGGTAAATGAAACCTCTTTTCTTCGTGAATATGAAAGATAAATGAAACCTTAAACTGCATTAATAGAATTGTTGTATCTGAATCATAGATGCTAATGGTTCTACTGTCCTCTTGATGGGATGATGAATTCATTTTCCTGCTTTATATGAGGGTCATTCATCAATTATAGTGTTGAGAAGGGCATGTTTAAGGATTTGAGCTACTGAAAATAGTGACATAGGAGTAATAGTCAATAAATGGGAAGAAAAGAGTAAAAGCAAATGGGACTAATAATCTCCAGGTTTTTTAATACTGTCATGTAAAAGAGTATAGAGACTTCACTGATGTTCCTTTAGAACAGTGGGAAGAAAACTTTTTGTAAAGGACCAATAAATATTTGGGATTTTGTGTGCAGCAGTTTAACTCTGCCATTGTAACATGGAAGGAGCCACTGACAATAAGTGGGAAACAAATGGGCATGACTGTATTCCAACAAAACTTTATTTGTAAAAATAGACAATAGGTTGGATTTATCCACAGGCCAGCTAAGGACACAATTTTCATCTCTCAGAATTTTTGAAGATAATTTTCTAAGAGATTTCAGTAGTTAGAAAGACTGCCTGAGAGGTCTGGGCACACCTGCACTGATTCATTAAAACCATCAGCCTCACATGCTTTTGGTAGGGCTCTTGCACTAAATAGGAGGGAAGACAAGATGACTCCTAAGACTTCTGCCAATTTTTCCCTGCCACTTTTCCATGTTCTGACTGACAAAAGTTCTTTGATTTAGTTGTTTGAGTATTTACACCTTGATGGGCAAAGATTCAACCCAGAAAATAGGTCTTTATTAAACTTTGCTTTAACATCAAAAACTAATGATGTAATGTATGGTGACTAACATAACATAATAAAATAAAATTAAAAAAAATAGAACACACACACAAAACTTTGCTTTATATGAGTTTGCTTAATTTTATTTTATTGAATTTAATTCAATACAGTAGTCTATTTTATATATGTATTTTATTGCATGTAATAAAATACAGTATGTATTTTGTATATTCAATTATATATACTATATATACATGTGTATATATTTATATACAGTAAAATACATATTTTTAAGTTTTTAAATTGAGTATAGTTGACTGATTAGTTTCAGGTGTACAGCATAGTGATTCAACAATTACATATACATTATGAAATGCTCACCACAATAAGTGTAGTTACCACCTGTCACCCTGCAAAATTACCACAGTATTATTGACTGTATTCCATATGTTGTACTTTTCATCCCCTGTGTTCATTTTGTAACTGGAAGTTTGTAGCATTTACGTATGTATGTATTGATTGATTTTCCAATATAGTTAACATACAGTATTATACTGGTTTCAGGTGTACAATATAGTGATTCAGTAATTCTATACTGTTCATCATGATAAGTGTAGAAAATGTGTACCTCTTAATCCCCTTCACCTATTTCGCCTATCCCACCACCCCCTTACCCTCTGGCAACCACCATTTCTCTATATTTGCCTGCTTCTATTTTTTTGTTGTTCATTTTGTTTTTGTTTTTGTTTTTAGATTCCACACGTAAGTGAAATCATTCCTTTCTCTGTCCAACTTATTTCACTTAGCTTGATACCCTTTAGGTCCATCCATGTTGTTGTGAATGGTAAGATTTCATTATTTTTTATGGCTGAGTAATACTCCAGTGTGTGTGTGTGTGTGTGTGTGTGTGTGTGTGTGTGTGTGTGTATACACATACCACATCTTTGTCCATCATGTCTGTTGATGGACACCTACATTGCTTCCATATCTTGGCTTGTAAATAATAATGCAGTAAACGTAGGTGCGCATATATTTTCTAATTAGTGTTTTTATTTTCTTTGGGTAAATATCCAGAAGTGGAATTACTGGATTGTATGATATTTCTATTTTTAGTCTTTTAAGGAACATTTTCTGGAATGTTTGCTCCAATTTACATTCCCACCAACTGTACACGATTTTTCCCTTTTTTCCACATCATTGCCAATACTTGTTACTTCTTGTCTTTTTTATTCTAACCATTCTGACGGGTGTGAGACGATCTCTCATTGTGGTTTTGATTTGCATTTCCCTGATGATGAGTGATGTTGAGCATCTTTTCATGTGTCTGTTGGCCATCTGTCTATCTTCGGAAAAAATGCCTATTTAGTTCTTCTGCCCATTTTTAGTTGAATGTATATATTCTGATTAACATATATATGTTGTTGAGTTATGTAAGTTCTTTACATATTTTCCATATTAACCCCTTACTGGATATATCATTTGCAAATATTTTCTCCCTTTCAGCAGATTGCTTTTCATTTTGTGGATAGTTTTCACTGCACAAAAGCTTTTTATAGTTTCATGTAGTCCCAGTTATTTATTTTTGCTTTTTTTCCTCTTTTCCTGGGGAGACATACCCAGAAAAATATTGCCAAGACTGATGTCCAAAATTTTACTGCCTGTGTTTTTTTTTAAAGCAGTTTTATGGTTTTAGGTCTTATATTTAGGTCTTTAATCACTTTTGAGTTTATTTTTGTCTATGTTGTAAGAAAGTGGTCCAGTTTCATTCTTTTGCATGGAGCTATCCAGTTTTCCCAGTACCATTTATTGAAAAGACTGTCTTTTCCCCATTGTGTCTTCTTGCCTCCTTTGTTGTAGGTTAATTGACCATGTAAGTGTGGGCTTATTTCTAGGCAGTCTGTTCTGTTCTTTTGATCTAAGTCTGTCTTTGTGCTACTGCCATACTATTTTGATTACTATAGCTTTGTAGTATAGTTTGAAATCTGATATTGTGACACCCTCAGCTTTGTTCCACTTTCTCAAGTTTGCTTTGGCTATTTGGGGTCTTTTGTGCTTCCATACAAATTTTAGGATTTTTTTTTTTTGTTCTAGCTTTGTGAAAAATGCTATTTCTATTTTGATAGGGATTGCATTAAAGCCATAGATTGCTTTGGGTAGTATGGATTTTTTAACAGTATTAATTCTTCCAATCCATGATCATGGTATATCTTGTCATTTATTTGTGCAGTCTTCAATTTCTTGCATTAATGTCTTACAGTTTTCAAAGTACAGGTCTTTCACTCCTTCGTTAAATTTATTCCCAGTTACTTTGTTCTTTTGTTCATTTTTTAAGAGAGGGAGAGGTGGGGAGGGGCAGAGGGAGAGGGAAAGAGAGAATCCACTCTGGGCGAGGTGCTTGATCTCACAATCCTGAGATCATTACCTGAGTTGAAATTAAGAGTTGAAAAAAAAAAAAAAGAGTTGGACCCTTAACCAGTTGAGCCACCCAGGTGTTCCACTTTATTCTTTTTGATGCAACTGTAAATGGGATTGCTTTCTTAATTTTTCTTTTTTCTATTAGTGTATAGAAACACAACCTGATATTGATTTTGTATCCTGTAATTTTACTGAATCCATTTATTAGTAAATACATATATTTAGTAGTTTTGAGATTTATTTTGCCAGATGTATAGAACATATCCATCATTCCAGAAAGTTGCCTTCTTATAGTTGTTTGCAGTCAATTTCCTTAACACCTGTCCCTTGGAACCATTTGGTACCTGTTACTGTAGATTAGATTTTATCTATCACTGTAGATTAGTTTTAGTCTGTTCTAGAAATAACTTTATAATAATGGAATCATATAAAATAAACTCTTGTATCTGGCTTCTTTGACTTAAACTATGTTTTCTTGGTTTTTGTTTTTGTTTTCCCTGGGTGAAATTGCCCTTTACTTTCTATTTCACATCTTTGAGGAGTTTGGTTTTACATTTTGATGCAGTCACAAAAGGTGGGACACTGATAATTTTTTTTTTTAAGATTTTATTTATTTATTTGACACAGAGAGAGAGAGAGCGCGCACAAGCAGGCAGAGCAGCAGGCAGAGGGAGAAGCGGTTCCTGGCTGAGTAAGGAGCCTGATGTGGGACTTGGTCCCAGGACCTTGGGATCATGACCTGAGCCGAAGGCAGACGCTTAACGACTGAGCCACCCAGGCGCCCCAACACTGAGAATTTATTCAGAATATTATGATTTGTGTGGATTTTAAAAATGTGTTTAAAATTTACGTATTTAGGTGTGTTTTTTTTATATAAATTCAAGTTAGTTAACATATAGTATAGTATTGGTTTCAGGTATAGAATTTAGTGATTTGATCTCTTACATACAACAGCCAGTGCCCTCTATAATACCCATCACCCATTTAGCCCATCCCCTCACCTACCTCCTCTCCAGCAAAGCTCAGTTTGTTCTCTTAACTATAGAGTTTCTTATGGTTTGCCTCCCTGTTCTTATCTTATTTTATTTTTCCTTCCCTTTCCCTATGTTCATCTGTTTTGTTTCTTAAATTCCACATATGAGTGAAATCATATGGTATTTGTCTTTCTCTGAGTGACTTACTTCTCTTAGCATAATACACTCCAGTTCTATCCACATTGTTGTAAATGGCAGGATATTATTCTTTCTGATGGCTGGATAATATTCCATTGTGGATATACACCACATCTTCTTTATCCATTCATCAGTCAGTGGACATTTGGGCTCTTTCCATAATTTGTCTCTTGTTGATAGTGCTGCTATAAACATTGGGGGCATGTGCCCCTTAGAATAAGCACTTTTGTACCCTAGTAGTATAATTGCTGGGTCATAGAGTAGTTCTATTTTTAACTTTTTGAGGAACCTCCATACTGTTTTCCATAGTGGCTGCACCAGTTTGCATTCCCACCAGCAGTACGAAAGGGTTTCCCTTTCTCCACATCCTTGCCAACATCTGTTGTTTTCTAAGTTGTTAATTTTAGCCATTCTGACAGGTGTGAGGTGGTATCTCATTGTGGTTTTGATTTGTATTTCCCTGATGATGAGTGATGTTGAACATGAAAAAATGTTCAATGTGTTTCTTAGCCATAAAATAATGTTTTTGACATTCATCCAGGTTGTTGCATGCATCAGAAATTAGTTGTTTTTTATTGCTTGGTAATAGTTTTCCATATACCAGTGTTTATTTATCCATTAATCTGTTGATAAATGTTTGGACTGTTTACGGTGTTTTGGCTGTTATGAATAAAGCTGTTGTGAAATTAGTATACAGTTTTTTATGGACATTTTAAAAAAAGATTTTATTTTTAAGTAATCCCTATACCCAGTGTTAGGCTTAAACCCACAACTCTGAGATCAAGAGTCGCATGCTCCATCGATTGAGCCATCCAGGCGCCCCTGGATATTTTGTTTTTGTTATTCTTGAATAAATACCTAGGAGTAAAGTTTCTGGGTCATATTATAAGTATATAGTTTATGTTCTATGAAACTGGAAAGCTGCTTCTCAAAGTGGTTGTACTATTTTACACAATGCATGATTGTTCTTGTTGCTCAACATCCTCTAACACTTGCTATTGTCAGTCTTTTTAAGGTTAGCCATTCATGTTAGTATGTGGTAGTATCTCATTTTAGCTTATGTTGCCCTGATGATTGATGATTTTAACCATCTTTGCATGTGCTTATTGTCCATTCATGTATCTTCTTTGTCAATTTTGGATGTAAGATCTTTGTCAGATATATGTATTATGGATATTTTCTCCTAGTTTTTGTCTTTTCATTTTCTTTTTTTTTTTTAAGATTTTATTTATTTATTCGACAGAGACACAGCAAGAGAAGGAACACAAGCAGGGGGAGTGAGAGAGGGAGAAGCAGGCTTTCCGCTGAGCAGGGAGCCCGATGTGGGGCTCTATCCCAGGGCCCTGGAATCATGACCTGAGCCAAAGGCAGACACTTAATGACTGAGCCACCCAGGCGCCCCTGTCTTTTCATTTTCTTAACAGTCTTCTGAAGAGCATTAGGCTTTAATTTTGATGAAATCATACTAAGTTTTTTGTGTGATTAAAGCTTTGTTCCGTCTAAAAGAATCTTTGCCTACTCCAAAATTGCAAGGATTTTTTTTCCCTGTGTTTTCTTCACAACTTTTATAGTTTTAGATTTCACTTTTAGGTCTCTGAGCCATTTCAAATTTTTGTGTAAAATGTATGACAGGAGTTGGAAGTTCTTTTTTATCTTCCATAAGATACTAAGTTGTTTTAACACCATTTATTTGAGACTGTCCTGTCATTGTTGAGTTTCCGTTTAGGGTCTTAGTTGAAAATTATTTGACTACATTTGTTTGGTTCCATTTTTAGACTGTTCTCTTTCATTGATCAATATATTTCATTGATGCGTACCTCATAGTGTCTTCATTACTGTTGGTTTGGAGTAAATCATAGGATTAGATACTATAAGTCAGTCCAGCTTTGTTTCTCTTTTTAAAAATTATTTAGCCTCTTCTGGGCCTTTGTATTTCCATATGCATTTATTTCAAGTAAGCTTGCTAGAATTTTGATTTGAATTTCATTGATTCTGTGTTTGCTTTATTTTTTTATTATTATTTTTGCTACTCTGCAATCCTGGTTGTTTGAAAAAAAATGTATTTTATAACATTCTACATGAGTTGTTCAGTAGGGCCGTTTTTAAATTTTATTTTAAAAATTAGTGTGTAATAAAATTGACTTTGAGAGAGACAGAGTGTTGCACATGCGCACACATGCCAGTGGGGGTGGGGAAGGGGCAGAAGGAGAGGGAGAGAGAGAATCTTGAGCAGGCTCTATCTCATGACCCTGAGATCACGACCTGAACTGAAATCAAGAGTTGGACGCTTAACTGACTGCACTATCCAGGCACCTCCAAAATTGACTTCTTTTTGGTATATAGTTCCATGAATTTTAACACAAGTATAGATTCATGTAAGTCCTACCACAGTCAAGGTTCAAAATAACTTTATTACCCCAAAAACTAGCTCCTGCTATTTTTCCCCCTTTCCTTCATCTTAATCCCTTGGAACCACTAATCTGTTCTTTATTACTATGGCTTTATTTTTTTGAGAGTTTTTATATAAATATAGTAATATATATATAACATTTTGAGACTGGCTTCTTTCACTAAGCATATTACCTTTGAGATACAACTATGTTGTTGAATGGATCAGTAGTTGGTTCCTTTTTACTGATGAGCAGTATTACATTAAGTGGATGTACCACAGTTGTTATTTTTACCCTTGTTAAAGGACATTTGTGTTATTTTACGGTTTTTGGAGAGTATGATTAGAATGGCTATGAACATTTTTGTATCAGTTTTTTTGTAAACATACATTTGCATTTCTATAGGGTAAATACTCAGGAGTGGGACTTCTAGGTCATATGGTTATTGCTGGTAGTTTGCCATATTAATAAATTTTTTTTTCTTATTTTGGCAGTAATTATAATAGAGCAGATTTAGAAAGTATGGGCAGGAAGAAAAAATTTAAAAAATATTGCCCATTGTCTCTCTGCTGAAACCCAAATACTGGAAACATTTCAGTTTGTTTCCTTTTGAGCTTCCTCTTCCCCTTCTACTCTCACCTCTCCTCTTCCACCTCCTCCCCATCTTTTCTCTCCTCTTACCCTCTTATCCTCTTTCTCATCTTATTCTTTTTCTTCCACCCATCTCCTCTTCTTCTTTCTCCTCTTCCTCCTGTTTTTACCTAGCAGTAGTCATATTATTTTTCTTAATTGCATTATTTACATGTAAGACTCACTACACATTAATTTTCTAACTAGCATATAGCATGTATATAACTATAATGGTGGGCTTTTAGGCAATTGGACTGGCTAAAGTTAGATATTTTGGATTGATCAACCTTTCTTATCAAATCCTGGGCAACTATGGACTCCATCCATTTGCCTGATCTTGTATATGTTGTGGCGGATGCCAGCCACTTGCCTTGTCACTTGTACTGAATAGAGCCTTAAGGCAGCTACTACATATTTGCCATTGTTTAATATGCAAGTGATTATTTCTGGAGCAGATAAGACTTTTCATCTAAATAGAGCAATACTCTTATTTGTATTCATGAAGCAAACAATGTGGAAATGTTTTTATGAAGTTTTGGAAACCAGATACTGCTGTTGCCTATTTTTGTATTCCTTACCTTTACTTTTAAGTGCTGTGGGCTACTCCTGTTATCAGAATGTTGGCTCTTGTCAGGTGATTGCCAAGGCCCTCCCTGATGTGGCCTTGTGGAACTTAGATAAACACTCGCTTCTTTGCATTTGGCTGAAGCGCCAGTCAGTGATGTTTCTGTCACTTTTGCAGCTAGGAGCTCTGCTTAAAAGATTGTTGGCTTGAGGTTTGGGGGATTAAATCAATCTTCTGGGTCTTTCTGACCTCACTTCTCACCATAGTTGGGTATTAGAAATTATCTTTAGGCTAATAGACCCAAAACTCAGAATTTAGAAATCAGGAAATGTGGGGTTCTTTTACTTATTTAAAAATGGGTAGTATCCTCTGGTTCCTGATAATATGGAATAAACAAACACACACTGCTCTTCCTTTACAACTGAGTATAATTGAAAAACCTGGACAGAATACATGGTAAATAGCAACAAGCAGATTGGAGAAAAACAACAGTTTTCAAAATACCACCAAACCTTCAGGATCCCCTGACCTAACCTCAGCGCAGCCAGAAACCTGGAATTGAGCATAGTGATATAGACAGAATGAGATCCAGAAGCCCTCTGGTTTTGGCTTGAGGAATGAGAAAGGGTGAAAGGCTCCGAGAATTGGGGTCACCCCGGTTTTTTTTCTTTTCTTTTTCTATATCTTGTCACACTCAGTTTCAAGCAGTCATATGTTAATGAATCACTTTGCAAGGGTTGTCTACAGGAGCCACAACTCTGAGGGAGGGGAACCTTAGTGTCTGTTTGCTGCAGCTCTAGCTCCAGGAAGGCCTAGGCAAACTCCATTGCTTTCTTTAGTCCATTCTCCTAGTGTTTGGCATCAGACAGGCATGCTTATAGATGTAGACTGGTCCTGGCTAGAGGACAGAGAAGGGTGGTTTTTAGCAAATTGGAAAGTGCCAGGGAGAGAAGAAGAGTAAAGAACTTGGGAAGGAGACTCATGAAGTTGTGTATAAACACCTGGGCTCCCTGTCAGTCTGTGCAATGCAAAGATCTGATCTTAATTAGCATTTCAAAGACGGAAAATTTTGATACAGGTTAGAACTCCACCCAGGTTGCGGACTGACCTCTGGGTGGCACACCCACAGGAAAAATCCAAATAGAAAGGCTTCAAAAACTGGACTGATAATGGAACCACAACCAACAGAAAGCATAGTGGAACTTGCAGCTTAAACCTACCTAATCAGGCCTGGAAAAACAAAAACATCAATCATAGCATATTATTCAAAATGTCAAGGATATAATCCAAAATTACTCAACATGCAAAGAACCACAAATATCTCAAATCACATTGATAAAGGCATTATAATATAGATATAAACTTTAAACCATCTATTATAAAAACACATTTGAATAAACCATTGCAAATACCTCTGTGATAAGTGTTAAGCTAAAAGTATCAGCAAAGAACTAAAGGCTATAGAGGAACCAAATAAAAATTTGAAACTGA
The DNA here is from genome assembly GCF_054177405.1 of Leptonychotes weddellii. Lineage (NCBI taxonomy): Eukaryota > Metazoa > Chordata > Mammalia > Carnivora > Phocidae > Leptonychotes > Leptonychotes weddellii. The sequence continues at coordinate 86,544,768 of NC_138377.1, forward strand.
AAAATATAATAATATAGTAAAAAAAGTCACTGGATGGATTCAGTATGATAGCGGAATGGAGATGAAAGAGGAGTCACTGAACTTGATAGGCCAATAGAAATTTTTCAGTTTTGAACCATAAAGAGAAGAATGATAGGGAAAAAAAGAATTATCAGAGAACTGTGGGCCAGTAACATAAGGGCTAACATTTGTGTCATTAAGAGTGCCAGAAGGAGAGGAGAAACAGTGTGATGCAGAAAAAAAAATGAGGAAATACTGGCTGAAAACTATAATTGTGTTAAAATTCATAGAACTGGGGGAGCCTGGGTGGCTCAGGCGGTTAAGCGTCTGCCTTCAGCTCAGGTCATGATCCCAGCGTCCTGGGATCAAGCCCCGCATCGGGCTCCCTGCTCAACGGGAAGCCTGCTTCTCCCTCTCCTACTCCCCCTGCTTGTGTTCCCTCTCTCTCTCTGTCAAATAAATAAAAATAAAAATAAATAAAAAAAAAATTCATAGAACTGTACACCTAAAGGGGGGGATCAGTTTTACTGTATGAGGATTTAAAAAATAAAATGAAATTTAAAGGAGGTGGTATTATATTGTGGTGGTAACATGGAATGTTTATTCAGCAGTGGTAAATCCTGGACTCCTTTGACCTTAGGCATTACTGGTTTCATGGCTGGTGATGGGGAATGTTTTAGTCTTTTCCCTCCTTTTCCACCTTATTACCTGAAGTGAATTAATAATTTGGTGTGAATGTTCACACCAAGTTTGGTGGCAAGATGTTTAGTTTCTTTTTGTTCTTTTTAGAGCTACTCTTGGTGTATATGATAGTTTGGCTTCTTATATCTCATTTTCTAAGCTGTAAAAGTTTCCTACTAACTGCAAGGAACTGAAAGGACATGAACAGGCCTGAGAAAGAAAGAAGGTTCTTACTTTTTATATTTTTAACTTATTTTATGGAATGTTAGTAAAAATTGGCAGCTCTTCTTATTTATCTAAAAATGTGCCATTAACTAAATACCCATACTTTCACAGCTCTGTAGACATTTGGCAGGGATTGCATAGGTTCAAAAGGAAAATAAACACTAGAGTATCTATTAGAAAAAAGAAATGGAAGTGGTTCAGAAATGGATGCCATGAATTGACACTTTAGAATCCATGTAAACGCTATTTGCTCTCTAAAAGAATGCTTAACTAAAGCTGTTCATTCTGCAGAGTTATTTAGTGATATGGTGTTTATGAAATTCAGGCATAAATAGTACGTATTTCAATTCAAGTTTATTAGCGAGCTACTTTGCATTATTGATCACCATGTTAGTTTGGTAGTTCTTACTTGTATTTGAATACAATTAGCAGTTCTTTAAGCAAACAGCTTCCCTTTTTGGGGGAATGCTTGGGTTACCTAGATAATATGTATTGAAATTGTTCAAATTTTCAGATTTTCTTGAGTCTCCAAGACTATTTTTTGCTGTTGATTAGACTATGAATGGAAGAATCTTTACTTTTCTGCTCTTCCTGTTGACGGCTTGCTATCAGATGGTTAGTGCACTTGAACTGAACTGTGAGGTACTGAAACTCAAGATGATTTAAGTTGATTGACTGGTTATCCTTATTTATTGCCTTCTGTCCTCTTTATCATTTTGTCACTACAGTTGACCATTTCTAGGTGGACAAGAAGAAGTTTTGGAACTCAGCTCAGTAAAATGTTTCCACTTCTGAAAGGGATTGTAATGTTGTAGAGGTAGCAGTGAAATAGATAATTAAAGTGTGGTTTTAAGGTCATTTATGGATATTATATGTTCATCTTTGTTTGTGGATGTGAATGTTTATAAATTATGACAACTAATTTAACATAGAGGAAATTTTTAAATAAGAATATATGTGTATCTCTATACATATACATATATATGGATTTATAAGGAGATGTAAGTGGTTCACAAAGCATTTTCTCATGTATGTATATTTTTCACCTCATACAATAGTATAGTGAATTTAGTAGTGCTAATGTCACTATTTTATATATAAGGGACAAGACTTAGAGAATTTAAATGGCTTTCCCAAAACCATACATTTAATAAACAGTAAAATTGTGACTTGAATACGGAACTAGGACATTGACTCCCAGCTCAACACTATTTCTATTTCACAATACTGCCTTTTATTTATTTATTTTTTTTTTTAAAGATTTTATTTATTTATTTGAGAGAGAGAGAATGAGAGACAGAGAGCATGAGAGGGAGGAGGGTCAGAGGGAGAAGCAGACTCTCCGCTGAGCAGGGAGCCCGATGCGGGACTCGATCCCAGGACTCCAGGATCATGACCTGAGCCGAAGGCAGTCGCTTAACCAGCTGAGCCACCAAGGCGCCCAACAATACTGCCTTTTAAAAAGCAGTGAGAATCTAAGTTACTATTTGAAAAGGGGATGTTGTCATTTAAAATTCCTTTTGCTGTGATTTCTGTTTTTAAGGACATATAGTACCCTAGGTATTGTGTGGGTACCATAGGAGAAACCATATTAACACATAAAATATTTCCCTCAACATGTAAGTTTCCAGACCTTTGCACATGTGTCAGGAAATAATGATAATAATACTAGCATTTACTGAGTGCCTTCTACATGTACTTAACATGAATTATTTTATTTTGTTCTTATAGCCCCCCCCCATGAGATAGGTACAGTTTTTTTCCTTACCTACCAAATGAAGAAACAGAGCCTTTGTTATTTAAGTAATTTGTATAAGGTTGTGCATGCACAGTAATAATTGGGGATTTGATTTCAAACTCTTAAAATGATAGTGTTGGGGCACCTTGGTGGCTCAGTTGAGCATCTGCCTTTGGCTCCAGTCATGGTCCCGGGGTCCTGGAATGGAGTCCCATATTGGGGGAGTCCCCTGCTCAGTGGGGAGTCTGCTTCTCCCTCCCCCACTCCCTGCCCATGGTCTCTCTCTCTCTCTCAAATAAATGAATAAAATCTTAAAAAAAAATAAAATAAAATGATAGTGTTTCCTGAAAGAGTAGTTTTATTCAAATAATGGTATGAAAAGTGTTTGCATTCAGGTCATATTACGTACAAGGTGCTTTGGATGGACTCTGAAGGGTATCTTAGATACATTAAAATTTTCTTAATTTTCTAATTTGTTTTTGTATTTATATTTGTTTTCTGGGGTGGGGAAAGACACTGAATATCCTGACCTGAAAGGATTGGAAAACTTCTAATTGGAATCACATGGGATTTTATGATGTTATTAGAAAAGTGGTTCAAGATCAGATTGTGAGAAGCCTTGACTGACAAATTGAATAGTTTGGGGCTTTGAGGGACTTTTGACTTATTTTGAAGCAATATTTGTGAGATCCTCACTAAGTATGGCATGGAATGGATTAAATAGAATACCAATTTTGAGGGTAATGAGGCATTTTGATGTAGATAAAGGGCCTGGATTAGGGAGATAACAGGAATGGAGTAAGAGAGTTGGAAAGGAGCTATTTTAAAGGGCAGGTTGACTGTATTTTGTAATTTGCCATCTACCTAGTCCTTGCATTTACCTGGGAGTGGAATTGCTGGGTTATGGTAATTCTATGTTTAATATTTTGAGGAACTGTGAGACTATTTTCCAAAGTGGCTAGCACCTTTTACAGTATCACCACCCATGTATAGGGTTCCAATTTCTCCAAATCCTGGCCCACAATTGTGATTATCTGTCTTTTTGATTATAGCCATCCTAGTGAGTATGAAATGATATGTCATTTTGGTTTAGATTTCAATTTCCCTAATAGTTAATAATGAACATCTTTTCATAGGCTTATTGGCTATCTGTACATTTTATTTGGAGAATTGTCTGTTTAGATCCTTTGCCCATTTTATAATTTTTTTTATTGAGTTACACAGTTTTTTTAATGTATTCTAGATACAAGTCCCTTATCAGACATCTGATTCTTCTTTTTCATTTCTTTTCATTTTCATGATGTCCACTTTACCTACTTTTTCTTTTATTGTTTGTCTTCCTTCTTGGTGTTATATGTCAGAGAGGCTTTTAAATGGAGCAGAGGAAAGAAAGAAGCAAGCCCTATATCACTTTTCCGTGTGTAGAAGAATTTTTTTAGGCTTTCCTTAGAGTAGGCCATAGGATTTGGGTAGCTGCAAGCATGTGGTTAGTTTAATTAAGAGGGGAGGTCATCTAATTAAGGGGAGAGGTCAATTGTTTTTCCCTGGACAAAGAAGTAAAAATTTACCACATGATCATTTTCTTAAATTGATAGTTGTGAGGTGATAAAAATGTAAAGTAATAAAACCAGAATAGTTTAGAAAATTGCTTCCTCTGTAGATTTTAAAGAATAGTACAAGCTACCTGACCATAAGGTGAGTGTGAGGGCAGTAGAAAGGTCAAAGGGCCCAGTGTGGGAATGGGGGAGAGGAGAGATAGATTAAGAGGCCATCCAGGCTGTCATTTTCTTAAAATCATGTTGGGTCTTGGTAGCAGTTCTTCCAAAGATTGTTTAATATGTTAGGTACATGTTGTTCTATTTCATTGTTTTTCTGATGCTGCAAGAAGTACCCTTGATTTTAGTGGGCAAATTAAAAGGTAGATGCCATTTTAGTACTGATTTCCATTTTCCTCCTCATTTTTATGAATATGTAGTTGATCTCTTCTTCCCTCTCTCTCTCACACACATGTGTACACATAATTTAAATAGACATGGCAGAAAGTCCTTATTCAGGACTTTATAGTGTTAAACACGTGTGTGTTATTGAACCAAATCATATGGCATATCATAGTCAACTGTGTAATAAGACATAAGCCATGTTTATATCCTTTTTTTTTTTTTAAGTAATCTCTACACCCCGCTTGGGGTTCAAACTCACGACCCCAAGATCAAGAATCACATGCTCTACCAATTGAGCCAGTCAGGTGCCCCTGATATAAACTATATTTAAAACAGCTTGGTGGATTTCTAGGGGAAAGGAGTCTCTATTACAAAATGATAGTTTTTAAAATGAACTAATGGTATGCATTTGAGCAAAATAAAATTAATGAAAAATTTACATTTTAATTTTATTGGAAATGGATCAATAGCTATTAACTCTCAATGTCTGATTAGGAAACTGGGTTAGGGAAAGCTGTCAATAATAGAAAAGTGTCAGGGCGCCAGGGTGGCTCAGTCGGTTAAGCGTCTGCCTTCAGCTCAGGTCATGATCCCAGGGTCCTGGGATCGAGCCCTGCATCGGGCTCCCTGCTCAGCTTAGCCTTTCTGGCATGTTTTTTTTCCCCCCATGTGTGAACAAAAGAGGAAAACGTACTCCAAATTCTGTGATTTCTGTGGTGGAGTGCCTTGCCTAGCTCTTGATTATCAAATGTTTGCCTCCCCTCACTCTCTGGTGCTCCTGACACAAATGTAACCAGCTTCACTGTTTAGGCCAGACTAGTTGGCATGCTTTTATGTTCATTCCGGATCTTTAATTCACAAAAATTCATTTAAAGTTTTCTAGTGCTTTTTTACTTTTTATTTTAATTAAGATGTCTCAAAGTACATTGTAGACTGTCTTCTAGTATATTAGGGTTGAGTGGACCCATTCGTGTTCACCTCTCTGGGTAATTGATGATTTAATCGAGAATTCATTAATGATGAATATCATGTAGACCTTGGGTTGTTTTTTTCTTACATATTTGCCCATACTGAAACTTATGTGTTACTTTACCTGATTTAGGAGGAGGCCTATGAAATATTCCAGCAGTAGTCTTAGCATTTTGTTAGCCAGAGTTACTTCATTGTTATTTGCACACACAGCCATTTAAGTTGGTTTCCCTGTCCAGGTTATTTATCTTTTCTGATCATTATAGAATCCATTTATACTTCTCCATCTATTTCAACAAATGTTTTTCCTCTCCTTGGTTTTGTTGTCTGTCAAACCTTTAACCAGGACCAAAAAATGCTCTTAATTCCATCATAACATAACATAGGGTTTTGTTTTTGTTGTTGCTTTGAACAGTCCATATCAAAGAATCTTTTTAAAGTCTTTAAAAAGAGTAAATATTATAGCATTATTTTCAATAGCCAGACTATGGAAGCAGCCCAAGTGAACATGGATGGATTAATAGATAAAGAAGATGTGGTATATATATATACAATACAGTATTATTCAGCCATAAAAAAGAATGATATCTTAAAAAAAAAGAATATCTTGCGTTTGCAACAAGGATAGAGCTAGAAAGTATAATGCTAAGTGAAATAAGTCAGAGAAAGACAAATACCATATGATCTCACTCATGTGGAATTTAAGAAATAAAACAAATGAGCAAAGGAAAAGAGGGAGAGAGAAAAACCAAGGAATAGAGTCTTAACTGTAGAGAATAAACTGATAATACCAAAAGGAAGGTGGGTGAGGGGAAGGGGGAGATAGAGGGTGGAGATAAAAGAATACACTTATCATGCTGAGGAAAAAAAAGAAAAAGAATAAAGAATAAATAAATTACACCCAAGAGTTACTTTTTTTTTTTTAAGATTTTATTTATTTATTTGTCAGAGAGACAGAGGCAGGCAGAGGGAGAAGCAGGCTCCCTGCTCAGGGAGCCCGATGTGGGACTCAGTCCCAGGACCCTGGGGTCATGACCTGAGCCAAAGGCAGACACTTAACGGACTGAGCCACCCAGGCGTCCCCAAGAGTTACTTTTGACATTATACTTATACCCTCAGGAGGAAATCTAAGAGTTCCCCATCCCACCTCAGACTTTGTTTCCTTGCTCTCTCTAGGTTATGCTTGCTTATTGAATCAGTGGACCTTTTTGTTCCAGACCAGCTTTGTAAGAATCATGAACCAAATTATCTGTACAGTTCAGGCTTTCTTTTGGACCTTCTTAAGGACAAGTAGAGTTACTAATCTGCTTGCCCTCTGACCTAGTAGCTACTAATCACTAAGTAGTCACAATTCTTTGAGATTATGAAAAGTCATGATTAGTTGTCATCCAAACCTAGTAATTTATTTCTGTCAATTTCTTTATTACTTTTTGATCTAATATCTTTAAATTCTGCTTTAAAAATTATATCTTTCTCAGTCAACTTCTCCAATAAATATAGAAACATGGAATACATGAATATCTCTTTTCACTTTATCCCCTGAATAAAAACTTTTATTATTAAAATACTTTTTAAAAGTTAGTTGCATTATGATTCCCAGACTCCTTTTCAGGGTTATTATTTTCTTATAAGGTACTGTCCTTTTGCCATGAAAACATGATCGTATCAGTTCTTATTTATTATCTGTCCATCATAGAATAAATTTTTAATGCAAACAAGCAGCAAAAATTTCTGAACTATTTCTTGTTCAGTCTAGATTCCTGATTTTGTTTATAACATGGACTGCATATTTGATTATAGAGCCCTATTTGACATGATGCATGACAGCTTTTCATATTTTAAATTAATGATCTTTAGTCACAAGTTAATTGATTTTTTTTTTTTTCCATTTGTCTTCACCAGTGGATTCAGTATCCAAAGAGAGCTTTGGCAAGTGCATAACCTGACCGAAATGTCAGGGAACAGATGGAAAGGAGTTCCATAGGAACTGGCTGAATAGTAGGAGTTTGACTTTCTGAAAAATAGCTTTACTGGCTTTCCTCTCCTCTAGAAGTGATATGAATAAGAGCTCAACCTTCAAATGAAGGAACAGCTGTTTTTAGGCTGGTATTCAGTAGGAGATAAAAGCCCTTTCAAATAAAGTCTTAACCCTATGATTGATTTATTTTTGAAGGGCTGTGAGTTCTCAGAACATCAAGAATATCTCATGATCAGATGTAAATACAAAAAGCATAGTTCGTAGCTGATAAAAGTCTTTTGAATTTTCCTAATGATACTGCTGCCTTGATTAGGAAGAAAAATTGCATTTAGGATAATTAATCATGATATGAATATGAAGGCAATTGAGTATATTCAGGATTATATAAATGTGTGTTGTAAAAGTTATTACAGTCAAATTCTCTGCTTATGTGCAGGTAGGATATCCATACATATTTTTAAGTTTCACCATAAAGTGCTGAAGATAAAATTCACAATGTTTCATAACTCCTATTTAAATTATTGATCCGTTGCATGATCTACTTAAATGAATCTATAATGAGGCTCTCAAGTATTAACTTTAACAAATTAAGCTATCATTTTCAGTTACATGATGAATTTGAGGCAGGAGACTCTACTTGACATAAAGTACTTCTGTATTAGACAGAACTAAAAATACATTGGAAGAAATTAAGATGAAGAGAAACATGGGCATTTTGGCAGCCAAACAAATTTAGCTCTGATTGCTGGGGTCATCTCTGATTACTCAGCTTTTAATACATTAAAATTGGGTGTGATCTTCACGATGAATTTTTTGTGTATACTATTGAACCAAACAGTTCTTTCTCTTATTTGCTTTTACATCTTCAGGTGGAGAAATCAGGTGCTGTATTTCTGGTTTTTTCTTTTGGGTTCACATGAGCATAATTTGCAAGATTTTGCCAAGGTGGAAATTAATTGTGATGATGGAAACTGAAATGTTGTTTCATGCTAATTTTATAATGTGTATATACTGCAGAAGTTAGACAAAAGAACTAAGTTAAACAAAGATCTAGAGCTACTGCCAAACCTAAAAACAACAATGGCACAAAGAAGAGAACAGAATGCAGGGTCCAAAGCCAACAAAATCCGAATGTAAATTTGCTAGTTGACAGGCATCACATGTAAATGGGCTTATTTTGGCAAATGTTAGAGTTAAAATACAAAAGACATCACTTATACAAAAGCAAAAGTAATTGAGGGTTTTTTTTTTCTTGTAATTTTTAAAGAAAATGGTCTTTTGAAATTTATAGTAGCCATTTAGTTTGTATGAAGCATGCTGCCTTTCACTTTTTTTTTTTTAAAGATTTTATTTATTTATTTGACACAGAGTGAGAGAGAGAGAGAGCATAAGCAGGGGGAGTGGCAGGCAGGCAGAGGGAGAGGCAGGCTCTGTGCTGAGCAAGGAGCCGGATGTGAGACTTGATCCCAGGACCCTGGGATCATGACCTGAGCCGAAGGCAGATGCTTAACGACTGAGCCACCCAGGCGCCCTGCCTTTCACTTTTGTTAAAATCCATTTATTGTTTACTTAATCCTATTACTAGTGTACTGTTTTTCTTTATATTCATGAAAGTTATTTTGGGTGACATAAGATGAAGACATGGCCATTACGTCAATAGTTTACTGAATATATGTATTTTTAAAATCTTGAATTGGGCGCATAGGTGGGATCCTTTCTTGCTACATTTGCAGTATTCTTTTATATAGTGAATATAATTGCCATTTTCCAGCCCTTGCCTGTGTGGCATTTACTTGATGTAATTACAAAAATGCCTTTTACCTTATTTTGTGACAGGGAATAAAATGAAATGAATCCCTAGCTAGTTACAGGTCTGACTCAGTTATAGCTCATCAGATGGCCATGTACGAAGGGAAACAAAAGTGGGAAGATTTCTTCAAAGATAAAATTAAGAAATTAGAACAGATCATTCTTACAGAAATAAAAAGATAATAAGAAATGGGCATCACTTTTCTGTATGTTCAAAAAACAATGATTCCCCCCCCCCCACGTTGGATGGTATTATTTGCACAGGGAAATTTTTCCTTATGTGTTATTAGGTGTTCTTTTTTCTTTTAATTGTGGTAAAAAAGGGCATTAACATTAGGTATACTCTCAGCAAAATTTTAAGAGTACAATATAGTATCGTTAACTATATGCACATTGTTGCACAGCAGATCTCTAGAACTTTTTCATCTTGCATGATTGGAACTATACCCATTGAACAACTCCCCATTTCCCCTTCCCCTAGCCATTGGCAGCCATTATTCTACTTCCTGTGTCTATGAATTTGGCTGCTTTATGTATCTCATATAAATGGAATCATGCAGCATTTGTCTTTCTGAGTGGCTTATTTCACTTAGCAAAAGTTCATCTATGTAACGTTAGAAAGAAGTTCCTAATTTTTTTTAAGACTTAATGGTATTCCATTGTATGACTCTACCTTATTTTCTTTATCCAGCCATCAGTGGATATTTATGTTGTTTATCTCTTGGCTATTATGAATAATGCTGCAATGAACATAAGAGTGTAAATATCTCTTCAAGATCCTGTCTTCAGTTCTTCTGGATAAATTAGTCAAAGTAGGATTGCTAGATCATAGGGTAGTTCTATTTTTAATTTTTTGAGTAATCTCCATATTGTTTTCCCTAGTGGCTACACCATTTTACATTCCCACCAACAGTGTACAAGGTTCCAGTTTCTCCAGATCCTCACTTACAGTTAATTTCTGTTTTTTATTTGTTCATTTTCTGTTGATTTGCATTTCCTTGATTATTAATGATGTTGAGAATCTTTTCATGTACCCGCTGGCCATCTGTATGTGTTCTTTGGAGAAATTTGGTGTTATCCATTTAATGAACTATTTAAGTCACTGAAATGTCAGTGAAGTAAAAGATACTAAATTTCTTGAAGTTTTTGTGATTGCGTTTGAATTTTATGTAATTGAGAAAAAATATTTAAATGTATAAATGTTTATTTTTTGTTTTGTTTTGTTTAAATGATAATGTATGTTAGACTGGAAGTAGTTCAGTATTTGCCCAGTGATTATTTTAGTTTAGCTTACAATTTTTCAAAAAACTTATTTTTAAATTATATAAACTCATTTTAAAATTTTCAAATAATATAAACTAATTTCAGAGAAGTTGAAAAACAGTAAAAAAGGAAGACAGTAAGAATCCAACTTTTCAAATGAAACTATTAGTACTTTTTGTATTTCCTTCCAGTTTTTTTCCCCTCGGGCATTATAGTTCCCATGGTAAATATGCAGTTTGTATCTTGATTTTTTTAATTTTAAACTATGATGGAAAGAAAATTTTTATTAAAAGAAGCTTATCAGGGGCGCCTGGGTGGCTCAGTCATTAACCGTCTGCCTTCTGCTCAGGTCGTGATCTCAGGGTCCTGGGATCGAGCCCCACATCGGGCTCCCTGCTCAGCGGGAGGCCTGCTTCTCCCTCTCCCAATCCCCCTGCTTGTGTTCCCTCTCTCGCTGTGTCTCTCTCTGTCAAATAAATGAATAAAATCTTTAAAAAAATAAATAAATAAAAGAAGCTTAACAGATAAAAGATTTCAATTGTTTGGGTCCACTTATATATGGATCTTTTTCAGTAAATACAATACAGTAATGTAAATGTGTTTTCTTTTATGACTTCTCAATAACATTTTCTTTTCTCTAGCTTACTTTATTATAAGAATAAAGCATATAATACATATAACATACAAAATACGTGTTACTCAGTTGTGTTATCAGCTAGCCTACTTCTGTTAACAGTAAGCTATTAGTTCAGTTAATCAAATTAGTTCAGGGAATCAAAAGTTATACATGGATTTTTGACAAATAGGTAATTGGTTCCCCTATTTCCCCCATCCCCTCCATGTCATTCAAGGGTCAGCTGTTATTTTTATTCCAATGAACTGCTTGTTCACATTAGAGAAAGTCTTCCAGGGTATATACTCTTTTGTTAAATGAATCATCATGCTCAGAAAGAGTTCCAGATTTATGACTGATTTCACCTTACTAATTTTTCTTCTTTTCTAGCTATTCTAATATTTTACCAGTCTTACTTTTACACATTTTTTTCTGGCCAGAATTAAAAATGCATCTTAACTTTACTGTGTTAGAATTAAAGTTTTTCATTCTGACTTCTATTCACATGTGACTTTCAGGTTAGTTTCTTACAGGACTATTTTTAGGGCAACATCTTTTGCCCGGAAATAGTACAGTATTTTCAAAGGTTCATAGATTTGTTATGTTTTTGATACAAATATATCTCTTGAGGTCAGTAATATAAAATGTAAAGAAGTATGTAAGGGGGAAAACTTCATCTGTTTATTGACTTTAACTTGATTGTTTGTGGTGTTGTTGCCTACCACATACAAGATGTAAAAAGCAAATAAGAAAAACTTGGTGGTGGGGGAGTGAATGACAAAGTATGGTTCCTCACTTGTAGCAGTTACTCAGTAGATGCTTATTGAATAGAAATTGTTAAATTGGGGAAACAGATCTAATTAGTGACATAATGATAATATTTTCTGCCATGCATTACCTCTATCTTTTTAAACAATCCACAGAAACATTGCAGGGAAAGGGTCATGTGAGGTTAGTTAATTGTAAGGACTTAGAAACTACTACATGCAAGATGCTCTCCAGGCATTTTATATACTGTCTCATTTAGTAGGCAGAGCCAGTGTTACCTGATTTTTGCAAATGAGAGAACTCAAGCAAAGAAAAAGATGTGACTTTCAAGTCATATAACTTAAACTGTGTTTGGCCTATTACCTCGAATCCTTTGTTCATCCCTGTAATATGAAGATACTATTTCCTTTTTATTTTCTTGGTTTGTATTCTCATAAAAGCAGGAAGAACCAACGTTCATTTGGCATAAACTTAAATGCCTTTGCAGTCTGAGTATCTTCACAGTAGGCTCCAGATATGCTTTATGGTTAGACTTTGAAAGATAACATCATTTATTATAAATAATCATTTATATTGAGGAGTTTTAAACACAGAAGATAATTGCTTCAGCAGGTTATTAATAGTCCATTAAGAGAGGAACTGATAGTTGAAGAAGCAATACCACAAATGGGAAATCCAACTTAGATTCAGTCACTTTAAGCAGCAGATACCTGCCTCTCCCAATTTTTCTCAGTGGCAAGATTGCCAGATGAGTTCTCTCACAATGAGAATGAAAAAGCCTTTTCTGAAGTTTCACATAGCTTACATTTATTGAGCATTTACTATGTGACAGATGCTGTATTAAGTGCCTTGTAGGTATCATTTCATTCTCATCCTTAGTCTGTGTGTTATGTACTGTTATCAACTTCCAGTTTTTGAGAATGAAATAGTTTTAATAGAGTTGTCATATGCCTAGTAAATGGAAAAGTCAGAGATTGTGCTTAGGTCCAGTGGCCTGTAAAGCATATTTTCCTGATATGGCTTTTGGGTAGTTACAGTTTACTATATGTATTGTGTCCTTTGTTAAGCTGAAAAGACAAAGTAAGAGACTAATGAGAGAAATTGGGTATGGAAGGAAATCAGCTAGATCCATTTTTTTGGCACTCTTAAACTTCTGGAATATATTAAATATTTACAATATGTCATGTTTTCTTCACACTATCAGTAAATATCTTTCTCTTAAATGTACAGTTCAGTGAGCTTGATAAATGTATACACATGCGTGTATCCAAGGGAGAAATTGAGAGGTTTTTCTGGGACAGCAGGAGATTTGGGACTCAATCTGATCAAAGCTAAGAATGCAGTTTTGAAGAAAGTCGGGAAGAAGCTAGGCCAGGGGTTTAAATATTGAAAAGTGATGGGAGGAATACCAAACAACTAAGATATTTGATATTGTGTATGGATGTAGAATTAGATAAATCAATACAGTTCAAGCCTTTCTACTTTAAGACTGACGGGGGGTATACCACTTAGAATTGAGTGTGTGTTCACTTGATGAACTGATGGAAGACACAGATCTGTTTTTAATTACTGTGAAATCAAAGTATGGTGATTTTTTTCTTCCTCTTTTCTCCTAAAGCAGCTCTGAACAATTTATAAACTCCTCATATTTGCCCATCTTTTCTTCTCTCTTGTAAATGACATAATTGAGGAGGTCAAGAATCCAAGTCTAGTTCCTTGCTCTTGGGCAGAAATCTATTTAAACTATGCATTTCATCTTTACAAATTCTTTGGGTTGAAGTTTGTTAGGGTTTTAACAGGAGGATGATGACTAACTCACCCAGAGGCCATAGGACAAAGTCAGAATGAATGGGGTTCCTGCTTTAGGAAATATTGCCAACTAAAAGTATTTTGCCAGCATTTTATCACTGACCACTTCTTCCATACGGTTTTATATACTTGAAAGGTATTCTAAATGATATTTAGAAAACATTTTAAATGATACTCAGGAGTACAAACAGGTTATTTTATCATAGGTGTTTATAAAATAAAATTGTGAGATTCTAGCCCTTCACCTGTATTTCAAGGTTAGCAAAGAAGTGGGTCTATAAACGGTTGGATTAGGTTAGACCCTCTTCTATTTATATCGTGATTACCATCTTACTTTCAAAAAGACTAACAAGGTAATGATTTCATATACTTAAACCTATTTTGAAATTAGAAGTTGAGTAATTTAATGGAGATGCTTAATATAAGAAATTATAATGGAGGTAAATGACCACAAATTGATTGGGTTATAGAGATTTTCATATTGAGCAGAAATTGAAGATCAACTTTTAAGGAGTGAGTAGTATGTTATTGCAGTAGCACAAAAGTATTACAAAAGTATACTTAATTTCCTCCCCTTCTATTCTGTGTGGATCATGAAGGAAAACAAATATTTCTGAAAATTTTGTAAACAGAACTTCAGCTTCAGTTGAGAAATACCTTCCTCTTAAATATGGAATGTAAAACACATATTTTTAAAACATGAATTTTTCTACCTTTGACTTGCATTAAATTTTCAAAAATAACTTTGCATTTACCTTCTCACCTTTTAATTTTAGTTTATTTCCTGAGTGTAATTGGATGGACTTACCAACTTTAAGGCACCATTCATATTCTTTCAGTAAAGTTGTAACCGTGGTGAAAGACCAAATCTTTCCTATTTTGAAAAAAGGCTTGCATTTACTATCATTTATGTAGTTTTTCAGTATATCATTTTGGTTTGTACTAACTTAGCATTGTTAGTGAACATAATTTGCTGCTATTTCACTTATTTATGTACTGTTTCTCCCCGGGAACCTACAAATTTATAGTTATATGTGCACAGAACCATGTGTGCTCATAATGTGATAAAAGTCACTTTTAATCTGATATTGATTTAAAATAAAATAGTATTTTGCTCTTCACAGTATAAATAACCTTCATGCATTAATTCAGAAACCTATGAAAGAATCATCTGAACAATCTTTCCTTGGGCTCTTTGTATAGTTCTTCAAAGCATAATTATTTTAAATATATGATAGCATTGTGATGTTTGCATTGGTAGTGATTATTTTATTTCATATTGCCAGTCCCACAACTGGGAGAAAGGGATATTCATTGTAGGAATTTTTGAAAAATATTTGAAAAGTAATGGACAGGTAGAGCTTGGGTTTGTACTTTTTTTTTTTTTAATGACAAAACTCTTTCAGGTGTTTGCCTTCCATTGCTTCAACAAAGACCATCAAATCACCATGCTGCTGGGCGCCTGAGTGGCTCAGTCAGTTAAGCATCTGCCTTTGGCTCGGGTCATAATCCTGGAGTCCCAGGATAGAGTCCCGAATCGGGCTCCCTACTCTGCAGGGAGTCTGCTTCTCCCTCTGCCCTTCAGCCCACTTTCTCTCACTCTCTCTCTCAAATAAATAAATAAAATCCTTTAAAGAAAAATCACAATGCTGCTTTGTATCAAATCACCATGTCATCCTTGCTACATGGATATGGACTTCTATTTGAACTTCAAATTAATACCTCTGAATGTCAGCATCTTTTTCTTTTTTATGGTCTCTAATACTAGGGGCCAATTGCTATGAATACCCACTACTATCTTAAAAGCTGTAGTTTGACTATGGTACTGTTCCTTGTTTTTAAAATTTAATCTTCTCTCTCTCTTCATTTCAAGTTGTACTTTGTTAGTATTTAAGTATGGGGTTTTTTGCGGGGAGGGGGCAGGGGTCCAGAATAAGAGTATAACATTTTTAAAGCACGTAGCAGGGGCTCCTGGGTGGCTTAGTGTTAAGCGTCTGCCTTCGGCTCAGGTCATGATCCCAGGATCCTGGGATCAAGCCCTACATCGGGCTCTCTGCTCAGTGGGAAGCCTGCTTCTCTCTCTCGCACTCCCCCTGTTTTGTGTTCCCTCTCTCGCTGTCTCTCTCTCTGTCAAATAAATAAAAATCTTAAAAAATAAATAATGCATGTAGTGGGGGGGCCTCTTTTGGGGTAGAATTTACATACAGTGAAATAAATGGATTTTTGGGGGGGAAGAGGGAGAGAGAATCTTTTTTTTAAGATTTATTTTATTTATATTTAGAGAGAGAAAGAGGGTGCGAGGGGCGCCTGGGTGGCTCAGTCGTTAAGCGTCTGCCTTCAGCTCAGGTCATGATCCCAGGGTTCTGGGATCGAGCCCCGCATCAGGCTCCCTGCTCTGTGGGGAGTCTGCTTCTCCCTCTCCCACTCCCCCTACTTGTGTTCCCCCTCTCACTGTGTCTCTCTCTGTCAAATAAATAAATAAAAATCTTTAAAAAAAAAAAAAGAGAGGGTGCGAGCCAGGCCAGAGGAGCAGAGGGAGAGGGAGAAAGAGAATCCCAAGCAGACTCCCCACTGAGCATGGAGCTCGACTCGGGGCCCAGTCCCAGGGCCCCAAGATCATGACCTGAGCCAAAATCAAGAGTCGGAATCCCAACTGACTGAACTGCCCAGGTACCCCAGGAGAGAGAGAATCTTAAGCAGGCTGCATGCCCAATGTGGAGCCCGATGCAGGGCTCAATCTCACAACCCTGAGATTATGACCTGAGCTGAAATCTAGAGTCCAGTGCTTAACCGACTGAGCCACCCAGGTGCCCCAAATGGATCTTAAATGTACAGTTCAGTGAACTTGATAAATGTATACACACCCATATAATCAATACTTCAATCAGGATAAAAACATTTCTCTCATGCCATGTTATGAATACAGTGGAGTGCTTCCGGAATCGAACACATATTTTTCAAGCTGCTGGGAATGTTGGTGGACAACTCTCAACCAAAGAGAGTTTTAAGAGTTGCCTTCTACTGAAGGGGGCTATCTTGATCTTGTAACACCTACTTTCTGGGGGCTGTGTATACCCAATGACTGGTCAATGCAGTGGTAGGGTAGGGGGAAAGGCATAAAGATCTTGGTCCACTTGCTGTAATTTGGGACAGTTTCTAAGGCCCATCCCAGTTTGAGAACTCCCCATGTGATGGCCTAAGGCATTTGTTGCTGTTGTATCACAATTCAACTTCTTCCTGTACCCACTTGTGCTTCCTTCAACTCATCATAGGCATTGAACATGAGAGCACTTCCCAGTGGACTTCTTGAACACAAATAATCCATCTAAGAGTCTGTTTCCAGGGAAACCTAACCTGTAGCACCTCAGAAAGTTCTCTCATGGCCCCTTCCAAACAACCCCCCACTTAACAAACAATGATCATTTTTGTTTTATTCCCTCAGATTAGTTTTGCCACTTTTAGAACATTATGTAACTGGAATCATAATAGTATGTTCTCTTTTGTGTCTGGCTTCTTTGCTAAAAAGATTCATCCAAGTTGTGTATAGCACTTTGTTCTTATTGCTGAATAGCAGTGTTCCATTGAGTTAATAAACCATCATATATTTATCCATTTAGGTGTCTGCAGTCATTAGAAATGTTTTTAAGTGTTTGGCTATTATTAATAAGGCTGTTAGAAACAGTCTTGAGTAATTCAGTTTGTGAACATAAACGTTTTTATTTCTGCTGGGTAAATATGAAGAGTGGAATCTCTCGGTCGTATATAGAAATATATTTAACTTTCTAAAAAATTGCTAAAGAGTTTTTCAAAGTCATTTCACTATTTTATATTTCCACCAGCAATGTATGAGAGTTCTAGTTGCTCTACATTCTTTCTAATACTTGAATTCTTATTAATATGTTATATTTAGTTTTATCATGTTATTTAATTTTTTTGTGCCTTGGTTCGTCCCTTTCTCACTTCTTTTTGTTAATAAAATATTTGTTTGTATTCTGTTTTAATTTCTTGAATAACTTTTTAGCTGTACCTCTTTTAATTATTTTTAAGGGTTGCTCTAGGGATTAAAGTATACACTCATTACATTCTACATGCACTTTATATTTTACCATATCAATATAAAATTAAGAATCGTGAAAAGAATTATTTCATTTACCTTTTTTTATTCTTTGTTGTAAAAATATTTTAAAGTTTTCAAAACAACTTCATAGTTTCTGCTTTCCTTAGTCCTGTGCACGTTAAAGAAAATCGAGGAAAAATAGTCATTTATCCTTACGTAATTGCCATTTCTGTTCTTTCCTTCTTGTGGATCCAAATTTTATCTGGTGTCATTTTTCTTCAGCATGAAAATTTTAGTTAGTATTGCTTGTACTTCAGATCTCTAGGCAGTTATTCTCAGATGACTTTTTTTTCTTGTAGAACTTTATTATATTTTTCTCTTAGACTTTAATGATGTCATTTTATTGTCTCTTGCCTCCATTGTTTTTGATAAGTGGTCAGCTTTTATTTATATCATTTTCCCCTTATGTAACTTGTCTTTCTTCCCTCTGGATGGTTTTAAGATTTCTTTCTTTGTCTTTGCATTCAGCCATTTGATGATTGTGTGTACTGTTGAGGTTTGCTTTGTATTTTTCTGCTTAGAGATTACTGAGGTCACTGGGTCTGCATGCAGTCAGTAATGTTTTTCACAGATTTGGGGAAATTTTTGCAGTTTTCCCCTACATGTTTATTCTGCATCATTTTCTCATCTACTTCTCATATTCTGATTACATTTATTTTAGACTATTTAATATTGTTTAACAAGTAGCTAAGGCGCTATTTCTTTTTTCCAATATTTTTCTACTTCATATTCAATAATTTTTATTGATTTCATTCATTTTCACTTACAGTTTCTTCTTCTGGTTCCAGTTCATTGTTTAGCTTATTCAGTGAATTTTTATTTCAGTTAATACAATTTTAAATTCTAGAATTTCCATTTACTTTTCCTTTTTTTTTTTCTTTATATGGAATGCTTCACAAATTTGCGTGTTATCCTTGTGCAGGGGTCATGCTAATCTTCTCTGTATCGTTCCAGTTTTAGTATATGTGCTGCCAAAATGAGCATTAGAATTTCCATTTTCAAATACATTTCCGTTTTCTCTGCTGAGAGTGTCTCATCTGTCCATTCATTTTGACCATCTTTTTCTTAAAGTCTTTGAATATATAATAGCTGCTTTAAAATCCTTTCTTCCTTATTCCAACATCTGTGATCTCAACGTATGGAGTGTTTTTCCTGAGCTATAGGTCATATTTTTATTTCTCCACACCTGTATTAATTTTTTATTTTATATTAGAAAATGTACAAGATGTGGGCGCCTGGGTGGCTCAGTTGGTTAAGCAACTGCCTTCGGCTCAGGTCATGATCCCGGAGTCCTGGGATCGAGTCCCACATCGGGCTCCCTGCTCAGCGGGGAGTCTGCTTCTCCCTCTGCCCCTCCCCCCTCTCATGCTCTCTCTGTCTCATTCTCTCTCTCAAATAAATAAATAAAATCTTTAAAAAAAAAAAAAAGAAAGAAAATGTACAAGATGTGTTATAGAGGTTTTGGTTTCTCTGCAGAGTTTTGGTTTTTTGCTCTGGTAAGTAGTTACATTATTGGTCAATTATCTTGAGGCTTGGTTTTCTGCTTTGTTAAAACAGGTTTGTAGAAAGCCCAAATTATTTACCAAGCATCCCTGATTAGTTTCCTCTGTAGTACCAGTAGTTGAAATCTATGGTCAGTTATTTTAGCCTTCTAGGTATTGCTTTCAGTTGGGTTTCTTGTGTTGTGCCCTGTGTTTATGTTGTTAGGTTGGCCAAGGATTTGAGGGGAGTTTAAATATAAATTTTTGGACCTTCCCCAACCATGGCTTGACTTTATCCTTTTTATGATTCCCCTCCTTACTTTCCAGCCACACTGACATTCCCAAATTCTGTTTTCTGGCTTCTTAAACAAAGAAGATAGTAACTTTCTGCTTGTTCAACCATGATATGCCACGCTGACTATGGAGTGTCTTCATTGGACAAACCATATAGATTTGGATCTTATTCAGTGCATCTGGTTTTGTTTTTTTCACTGATCAGATCCTTTCCAATTTCTGCCTTTTGCTCACTCTTCCTTTCCTTCAAATAGTTTTTAAACATTTTGTCCATAGTTGATAATTATTTTCAATTGAATACCTTAGAAAAATGGTCACTAGAACATTTTGTTGTTTGATAAACTTTTATTTCACCCCATAAGTATCCCTTGTACTACTTCCTAGTCAACTCTACTGTAGAAGCAACCACTGTCTTTATTTTTATCACTGTGATTTTGTTTTGTTTTAGATCAACATATGAATGGAATCTTTTGTATCTGATTTCTTTTACTAAGCATAAGGTTACCGAGATTTATGCATGTTGTTGTGTGTACCCCTAGTCTATGTCTTTGTATTGCCGAACAGGATTGCTTTGAATGAATAAACTATAGACCTTTTATTCTTTCTTTCCTTCCTTCTTTCCTTCCTTCCTTCCTTTCCTTCTTTCCCCCCCCTTTCTTTCTAAAAGATTTTTATTTATTTATTTAAGAGAGAGAGCACAAGTGGAGGGAGGGAGGGAGAAGGAGAAGCAGACTCCCGGCTGAGCAGGGAGCCCCACATGGGGCTTGATCCCAGGACCCTGGAATCATGACCTGAGCTGAAGGCAAACGCTTAACTGACTGAGCCACCCAGGTGGTCCCTATTCTTTTTTTTTTAAATTGATGGTCATCTGGATTGTTTCCAGTTTTAGCTATTATGAATGCTGTCCTTAATATTAGTGT
The DNA here is from genome assembly GCF_054177405.1 of Leptonychotes weddellii. NCBI lineage: Eukaryota > Metazoa > Chordata > Mammalia > Carnivora > Phocidae > Leptonychotes > Leptonychotes weddellii. The sequence goes on from NC_138377.1 coordinate 86,565,373, forward strand.
ACAAGTTTCTTTGTGACTGTATATTTTTCCTCATTCTATCTTGGGAAAATACCTAGGGATAGGTTGTATCATAGCATATGTGTATTTTTTTTTTTTAAGATTTTATTTATTTATTTGAGAGAGAGAATGAGAGAGAGAGAGAGAGCATGAAAGGGGTGAGGGTCAGAGGGAGAAGCAGACTCCCTGCCGAGCAGGGAGCCCGACGTGGGACTCGATCCTGGGACTCCAGGATCATGACCTGAGCCGAAGGCAGTCGCTTAACCAACTGAGCCACCCAGGTGCCCGCGTATGTGTATTTTTGTCTTTGAAGAAACTGCCAGTTTTCTAAAGTATATCATTTTACATGCCCACAGGCAATATGTAAGATTTGGTGTACAGATCTTATTTTTATGTCAAGATTATATTCTGTTATTTAATGGAAGTCATTGTTAGTGTATATTTTAATTGCTGATAAATACTTTGATAAATACTCCTCTATTTTTAAACTAAAAATACTCTGAGGTAAAGATTTCAAAAGTGATATGATTTATTTACATAGGCAGTGACCAAGTTTTCCAGCTAGTTTTAACAGCCCCAAAGGTGGATGCTATGGTAGGTTTTTAATCTAATTATTCATCTTTATAAGTTGTAGGTATTTTCAAATGACTTAAGTTCAATTATTTTTTTATGGATTAGACATTAATTATGAGAGTTCAAAATTTAGAAATCTGTACATGGCACTAATTTTTGCTTATATAGTACTACAATAAATATACATGATTGTGAACAAGAGAGTTTTAGTTCATTCCATTAGAGTACTGTGATAATGTCAGGGGTCTCAGCTGAGTGTCTTCTTAATGTGGTTCCTTTTGTGTTTTGGTCATCAGTTGTGTCCTTTATGAAGGCTCCCTTGCAAATTAGTACTGTTAAGTGAGACTGGGGAGAATCAGTATAAGTAGATAAGTAAAAAGCTATACTGCCACTAGACAACCTGCCCTTATATTAATTTCCAGTGTTACTTTGTGTATAAAAGCTCTTTTTTTTTTTTAATGGAGCTTGTTCTATGTATTCAGTATTATAGGTGATACAGAATAAGAACTGAATGTGCTCTTAAATTAATAGGAGGCTGATTGTTAAATGGTGTTCACTTATGAATATTTACAACTTCTGTGCTGTGTGACATAGATTTTTAAGTTCAATAAAAGTATTGAAGAGGACTGAGTAAAAATTAAGGAGGTTGGGCAAGTTGTACAGCAGAGGTGGAATTGAAAGTGAGCATTAAACCAGTAAGAATTAAATGTAGAGGAGGTAGAAGTGCTAAAAGGAATAATAAGAGCAATGATAGATACTATGTATTATAGATACGCCTTATGGTTACAGTTGAGAGTTTGAATGGTAAGACACTGAATGACAGGTGCTTGAAGGCGGGGTTACTGTGTCTTGTGCGTCTCTGTATCACCAGTGCCTAGAATCTTCCCTAAACCATGAGTGTGTATGCCATAATAAGAAATTAGTAAGTTTTTTGACTCTTAGGGTTAGAAGGGAAGAGGCCATTGTAACTGGGTTTTCAAAGGCTTTGAGCATAGGAGGGACAAAACCCAGCACAACTGACAGTAAACATTTGTAGAACAGATGATTAAATATTCCATTTCAGGTTGAAGAATTTGGGATTTATTTTCTTGGTAGTGGGGTACTGGAACTGTTTACTTTTTAAATCTGAGGTAATGTGTTTTAAAGGGTTGTTTTAGGAAGATTACATGGGCAGAATATTAGAAGCTAGTGAAATGTTATATAATAGTGTTTTAGGAAATTCAGAGAGACTCTAGCAAAAAAAAAAAAGTCTAAGTAGGATATCATGAAATCCCAGGATAAAAAGGAACAGAAAGACTGCCTCAGGAGATATTCATGAGGAATACTCAGTATAGGGATAGGGAGGGAGAAGAGAAGGGAGAACGAGAGATGATGCCAGTTTACAAGTCTAGTTGACCTCAACTATTATAGTACTACCTGCAGTATTAGAAATATTAATAATTAGGGTCTAAAGGCATATGAGGAAGAGATGAAGGACATACAGAGAATTTGGTATTAAGATATATGATGGGTTGTAAGTAATGGCAGGAAAACCAAATGAAAGTTTCCAGCAAGAATTTGATGATTTAAGACCCAAAATACAAAACTGAGATTAAGGCTGGGAATGTGCATTGGAAACATCATTTGGAGGAGACAGTCAAAATCATAAAACTGAATTAGTTGTCCAAAGGGTAGAGCATAAAGTGAGAAGAACATGGGATGAAGAGCAGGTATTTTTAGTTTTCACATGGAAGAGGAAGTGATACTATGCAGAAATAGAGGTCCAAAGGTTAATGTCCCCAAATCCCACACAGGCATCGTGGTTAACAGGATTAAATGCATTGAGTAGAGGTAGGCAAAATATGATTCATGGTCTGTCACCTATTTTTTGTAAATAAAGCTTTACTGGAACACAACCACTCTGTTTGTTTATATTTTATTTATGGCTGCTTTTGTACTACGTAATAGGGTTGACTAGTTGGTAAGCAGAGTGTATGGTCCACAAAGCCTAAAATATTTACTGTATGGACATTCACAACAGAAGTTTGCTGACCTCTGATACAGAGATGTAAGAAACAAAGACCAACAGAGGGCCTTTGTATTTTATTTTAGGGATAACCTTTGATGATTTGAAAAAGTTCAATTTTATCTTATAAACAAACATTTACTTGAGAGCCTTATGTGTGCCTGGCATTTGGATTTGCTGCTGTGGTCTAGGAAGAGACTAGATAGTCACAAGAGATTGATTAATGAGTGAGTGAATAAAATGTAAGGAGGGCAAGTGGTCAATGTAAATTTTTGTTTTGTGAGTCTAGAAAGAAATGAGTCATAGTTTAAAGAATATATGAGGAAGAGATTTTTAAAAATAGGGAAAATATGAAGGAAAAATTTTATGGAGTTCTTCTGAGAGGCAGAGTGTGTTGCCATTGCAGGAATTAATGGTCTAAGACTTGAACGCAGGGAGTACACAGACCTCATTACAGGAAATGAATAGAATTGTTTGTGGAATTAAGTTAAGAATAGTAATTGCTCACACAGCTGTTTTTAAATAGCAAATTGTGTTAGGTAATCAGCAAAAATCCACTAAAATGTACTTGATAGTTATGCAGAAGCTGCTTTTTTGGTACTGACTTATGATCCTAATGGGTACTATAAAAACAAATTAAAAACCTATGTATGCAGTTTTCACATTGGTATGCTACTGTATGTTTTTTGTTTAATGTATAAGTACAGTTGTAATGTTTTCATCTTCCTTTCCCCACCACCAAACCCAAATATAATTGTCTTGTTCAAAAAGAGCAGCACCATGAACTTTATGAGCACACAGAGCAATGAGGTGTGTTCCCATTGAAAGGAGTAGTATCTGTTTGATTGCTTCTCTGTCTTCCTCCCTAGACAAAAATGGAATGTTTAATTGGTGGTTGGATTTAGGGATACTAATTATTTTCTGTTTTTCTCTGTATTTTGTTGGACTATACTTTGGTTCTTTCTTTTAGATCTGTTTCTAGGACTCCCTTTTAATTTATTTGTTAGCTTTTTAGCGATGCTCTGCCTTTTTTTTTTTTTTCAGTAGCTTCTCTAAGAATGTTAATACACATCATTAACTTCTCATAGTCTATTTAGAGTTAATATTGGTACCAGTTCACATAAAATGCAGAAATCCTGTGACCTTACAAGTCTGTTTACCCCTACCCCTGCCTTCCTTTATGCTGTATTTTTCATTTGTATTACTTCTAAGTATATTTTAACTCCTATGAGAGAATGTTATGCAGGCACATCTAGGAGATATTGTGGGTTTATTTCCATCCACCACAATAAAGTGAATATTGCAATAAAGTGAGTCAACTTTTCCAGTGCATCTAAAAGTTATTTTTTTACGCTATACTGTAGTCTGTTAAGTATGCAATAGCATTATGTCTAAAAAAACAATGTATACACCTTAATTTAAAAATACTTTACTGCTGAAAAATGCTAACCATCATCAGCTTTCAGGCAAGTTGTCATCTTCTTGCTGGTAGAGGTTTTTGCTTTCATCTTCATGGCTGCAGACTGATCAGGGTGATGGTTGCTGAAGGTTGGGGCAGTTTCTTAAAATGACAGTGAAGTTGGCTGCATCAATTGCCTCCTCCTTTCACAGATGATTTCTTTGTAGCATCTGATGCTGTTTGATAGCGCTTTACCCACAGTAAAACTTTAAAAATTGGAGTCTTTCTTTTTAGACCCTGCTATTGTTTTATCAACTCAGTTTTTTGTAATATTCTAACTCCTTTATTTCAGCAATCTGTTTTTTTTTTTTTTAAGATTTTATTTATTTATCTGACAGAGAGACAGCGAGAGAGGGAACACAAGCAGGAGGAGTGGGAGAGGGAGAAGCAGGCTTCCCGCTGAGCAGGGAGCCCGATGCGGGGCTCAATCCCATGACCCTGGGATCATGACCTGAGCTGAAGGCAGACGCTTAACGACTGAGCCACCCAGGCGCCCCCATTTCAGCAATCTTCACAGCATCTTCACCAGTAGATTCCATCTCAAGAAACCACTTTCTTTGCTCATCTATAAGAAGTAGCTAGCTCCTCATCCGTTAAAATTTTATCATGAGATTACAGCAGTTCAGTCACATCTTCAGAATCCACTTCTAATTCTAGTTCTCTTGCTATTTCCACATCTGCAGTTACCTCCTCTGTTGAAGTCTTGAACTGCTCAGAGTCATTCATGAGGGTTAGAATCAACTTTTTTTTTTTTTTGAAGATTTTATTTATTTATTTGACAGAGAGAGACACAGTGAGAGAGGGAACACAAGCAGGGCGAGTGGGGGAGGGAGAAGCAGGCTTCCCACCCAGCAGGGAACCTGATGTGGGGCTCGATCCCAGGACCCTGGGACCATGACCTGAGCCGAAGGCAGACGCTTAATGACTAAGCTACCCCAGACGCCCCTAGAGTCAACTTCTTCCAAACTCCTGTTCATGTTGATATTTTGACCTCTTCCCATGAATCATGCATGTTCTTAATGACATCTAGGGTGGTGAATCCTTTCCAGAAGGTTTTCAGTTGACTTTGCACAGATCCATCAGAGGAATTGCTATCTGTGGCAGCTCTAGCCTTATGACATATATTTTTTCAATAATAAGACTTGAAAGGCGAAATTACTTCTTGATCCATGGCTGCAGAATGGATGTGGTGGTGAGCAGGCATGAAAACATTTCCATCAGGGCTGTTAGATGACCAGGTGCATCATCAATGAGTGGTAATGTTTTGAAAGGAATCCTTTTTCCCCTGAGCAATAGGTCTGAACAGTGGGCTCAAAATATTCAGTAAACCATGTTATGTTGTAAACAGATAGGCTGTCATCCAGGCTTTGTCATTGCATTTATAGAGCACAGGCAGAGTATATTTAGCATAATTCTTAAGGGCCCTAGGATTTTCATAACGGTAAATGACCATTGGCTTCAATTGAAAGTCACCAGCTGCATTAGCCCCCTAACGTAAGAGTCAGCCTGTCCTCTGAAGCTTTGAAGCCAGGCATTGACTTTTCCTTTCCATCTATGAAAGTCCTAGATGGCATCTTTTTCCAAAATAAGGCTATTTCATCTACATTGAAAATCTGTTGTTTATTTTAGCTACCTTTTTTTTTTTAAAGCCAAAAGAGCCTTTTAATTAAAAGTTACCAAACAGTTTTTGTTGTTCAGAAATAGAAACATTAATTCACCTCTAAGACAAAGTGTTCTCTGTGGCAACAAAAACACACATTCTGTGTATCTACTGTCCTCTTGCATTCTTTTTTTAAAATTTTTTTAATTTAAATTCAATTAATTGACAATGTATTATTGGTTTCGGAGGTAGAGGTCAGTGATGCATCAGTCTTATATAATACCCAGTGCTGTAGCCACCTTTCTTAATTATGTTAGCTGGATCTTCTGGATACTTGTTGCAGCATCTGCATCAATACTTGCTGCTTCACCTTGCACTTTTATGTTGTGGGGATGGCTTCCTTCCTTAAACCTTATGAACCAATCTCTGCTAGCTTCAAACTTCTGCAGCCCCTAATCTTTCTCAGCCCTCATAGACTTGAAGAGAGTTAAGGCCTTGCTTTGGATTTGGCTTTGGCCTAAGGGAATGTTACAACTGCTTTGGTCTTCTATCCAGACCACTAAATCTTTATATCAGCAATAAGGGTGTTCTTTCTCATCAGTCATATATTCACTGGAATAGTACTTGTAATTTCCTTCCAGAACTTTTCCTTTGTATTCATAATTTGGCTGTTTGGCAAGGAGGCCTAGCTTTGGACCTGTCTTGTATTTTGACATGCCTTCCTCACTAAGCTTATTCATTTCTAGCTTTTGATTTAAAGTGAGATATGTGGGACTCTTCTTTCACTGGAACACTTACAGGCCATTTTAGGGTTATTAATTGGCCTAATTTCAATATTGTTGTGTCTCAGGGAACAGGAAGGCCTGAGAAGATGGAGAATGAGGAGAGTGAAAGAGTTAGGGAGTGGTAGGTTGGTGGAGCACTTGGAATACACAAAACATTTATTAAGTTCACCATCATATATGGGTGCAGCAACTCCCCAAAACAAAGTTAAAATAGTAACATTAAAGATCACTGATCACAGATCATCATAGTAAATATAGTAATAGGGAAAAAGTTTGAAATACTGCAAGAATTACCAAAATATGACATAGAAACATGACATGAGCAAATGCTGTTGGAAAAATGGTGCAAATAGACTTGTTCAATGTAGGGTTGTCGCACACCTTCAGTTTGTAATAAATACAGTATCTGTGAAGCACAATAGTATGCCTGTAATTTTTTATATAAATGTTTAACAAAGTTAAAAGGAAAGTACAGTTTTTTATATTTACTATTTCTGATGCTCTTCTTTCCTTCCTCAGTTTTCAAGTTTCTCTCTGATAACATTTGCTTCAACTTGAAGAACTTATTTTAGTATTTATTGTAGTGCAGTTTCTTTTTTTGAAAATGGATTTCACCTCCAGTCTTGAGGGATATTTGTATTTTGGCTGATGCCCCTCCACTCCCCTTACTTTATTTTTTTAATTTAATTTTTTTTTAAGATTTTATTTATCTGAGAGAGAAAACATGAATGGGGGTGGCGAGGGAGAGGGAGAAGCAGACTCCCCACTGAGCAGGGAGCCCGACATGGGGCTCCATCCCAGGACCCTGGGAATCATGACCTGAGCTGCAGGCAGATGCTTAACCAACTGAGCCACCCGGGCTCTCCTCTACTCCCCTTACTTTAAAGATGTGTTTCCACACATATTGACATCCATAGTTTCTGGAGACAAGTCTGCAGTACTTTGAATTGTAGTTTCTCTGTAATATGTCTCTTTTACCACTTTCAACTTTTTCTCTGTATTTTTGGTTGTCAGAAGTTTGTTATGTGTCTAGGTATGGGGTTTTTCACATTTATCCTGTTTAGGCTCACTGAGTGTCTATAATTGGTAAGTTTATGTCTCTTACCACATTTGTGGAATTTTTGGCCATTATTTTTTTTAACATTTTTTTCCTATTCTCTTTGTTCTGTCATTATGCCTATGTTAGACTTTTTAACATCTTCCCTTAGGTTTTTTTTTTTTTTTTTAAGATTTTATTTATTTATTTGAGAGAGAGAGAGCGCACATGAGAGGGGGGAGGGTCAGAGGGAGAAGCAGACTCCCTGCCAAGCAGGGAGCCCGATGTGGGACTCAATCCCGGGACTCCAGGATCATGACCTGAGCCGAAGGCAGTCGCTTAACCAACTGAGCCACCCAGGCACCCCTTCCCTTAGGTTTCTTAAGGGCCTGTTTATTTTTCTTTTAATATTTTTTCTTTTTATCAAATTGAATTATTTCTATTGAGTGGTTATCAAATTTACTCACTCCTCTGTCGTCACCATTCTTCCCTTGAGCCCATTTAGAAATTTACTTTTTAAGATTTTTGATATTTTAACTTTTATTTCTAAGGGCTTACATCTGTTATCTTTTGTTTTCTTTACCCTGTTAGATTTTCAGTCTTTTCCTTTATTATGAGCATATGTCTTTACCTCATTAAGCATAATTATAGTATCTGCTTTAATGTCCTTTTCTGAAAATCTCAGTATCTGGGCCATCTGAGGTTGGTCTCCCTTGATTATCTTTTCCTTTGAGATTGGGTCACATTTCATTATCAAGGAATTTGGGATTGTATTATGGGTATTTGTGAATGTTATTTGTGTGGAAATTTTGTTTTCTTTCATGTTCCTCCAAAGAGTTTGGATTTCTTTGTTCTATTGAGCCATTAATTGGATTTAGAATTAAAGTACAAACTCTGTGTTGCTTGAGGTTGGCACCTGCTCAAATCTCAATTTGATTTTTTTAGCCTCAGCTACATACTGCCTTGGCCTGCCCTGTGAATATGTGCTTCAGGGTCCTGCCAAGACTGGCGCAGAGATATACCAAAAATTTGGGACTCCTCTTTTCTACATCTCTTCTTTTTGGGATTCTGTCATTACTTTGTGATGACTATGGCTGTCTTGGCTCTGTCCTCTTTCTCAAGCTAGAAAGACAGTTAGTTATTGAAACTTTAGTTCCTACATGCTGTGGCTACTGCTTATGTGCGGGATAAAACTTTAAGAATGAGAAACTCACCTATTCTGATCCCTAAAAACTATTAAAAAGAGAAAGTCACTCATTCTAGTCATTTCTTTCAAGTTTATGTTATCATCTAACATCAGCCTGGTTTTGTTCACTCTCCAGAGCCTCTAAGTATTTGTTTTATGTTTGTATTTTTCCCGGAATTTATAGAAGCTATCTGCGGGAGCTTACTGCATTGTTTTGGAAGCTTGTTACTAGGTCACTTTTGAGGTTTCCTCCAACATATTTGCCATTTGCTTTCAAAAATAATACTTTGTTTAAAAAAGTATTTTTTTTTTATTTTACTAATTCTTGATCTACTTAGATTGCTAGACATAACTTTTCTGTTTTGGATCTCTTCTTTTTACCATATCTGTAGTTACTGAATTATTAGCCAGTTATATGAATGCCCTAATTTTTTATGTTTTTAATCATTCAGTAAACATTTGAAGGCAGAATACCACATTTTTGCTAGGTACCAGAACAACATAGAGATGAGCAAGGTATGCTCCCTGCTATTAAGTTTTATTGGTAGAATGTAAATGAAAACAACCAACAGTGTTTAAGACAGTGTTTAAGACAGAATAAGTGCAAATAAACTTCTCAAGAAGTGTGATTAATTTAGACTTAGTTGATGAAGAACACTTCTCAGAGGAGGGGGCATTTGATCTTAGGCTGAATCAAAATTAGAAATTTAATAGGTTGGGGGTTAGATGAAGGTGGATATTCTGGGGCTAGGGAACAATAGGGGTAGTATATGAATTTGGTACATTTGGGGAGTGATTAATACCCTGATGAGGTTGGGGGCATTGAGTTTTTGAAGGGATATAAGAAGTACTGAAGCTGAAAAGGCAGATCAAGGCCACCTTGAAGAATGCTGCACTCAGGAGTGTGAATGTTATTCCTGAAGCAGCAGAGGATCACATTTGTGGAATGAATGGATGTGATCCAACTTGTGTTTATGGCAAGATAAGTGTGCTGCCATCGTTAACTGTGGATTAAAATGGGAACATAAAAGATGGACAAGCAATACCTGAACCAGGGCGCTGTATACGTGAAGAGAACAAGTGTGATAGTTGAAATATTGATGAGGTAGAAATTCATGTGAAGAGTGACTGGTTAAGGAAATACAAAAGAAGGGTGTGAATCAAGAGATTCATTACATTTCTAACCACATTTGTAAATATCCCAACATCATGCTGAGTATATGAATCTTCTTGGAACATTTTTGATTTAAAATTCCTCTTATAGGAGTGTACTATAGGCTGCACTATAATGAATACAAAGTGATTTTTCTTAGAACATGTGATGAGGTCATTTCACAGTGAATGGTATTTAAGGTCTGTGTTGGTTTAGCTACCAAGCCTAGTGAGGATTTAAGTTTCTTTAAAAGTTAATTATTTTTGCTCTTCAGGAGTAGTTAGTTGTCTGGCATAGTCATTTGCAGTCTCACTGCTTCTCACAGAATTTTCAAAAAAGTATAGTTATTTAGAATATTGGTTTTGATTATTGTCTAAAAAAGGAATGATAAGCTAACAAATAGGGAACCAGTTTCAGCTTCACTTTTATTAAACTGATTTTGTTTCCATTTTATACATTCATTCTTCCGTAAGTATTTATTAGTACCTACTTGTGTCATGCACTCTTCTAGGTACCAAATATTTAACAGTGAACAAAATAGATTGCATCTTATTTTCATGTATTTTTTAATCTCTTGGGAAAAGGCAGATAACAAACACCCTTCTGTAAGATGACATTTGAACAGAGACTTAAGGAAATTAAGGGAAAGACCATTCATATATCTGGGTGGGGAGCATTTTATGAAGAGGAAAGAGCAAATGGAAAGGCCCCAAGAAGGGGGCCTGTTTGGTGTATTTGAGCAAAAACAGGGGACCATGTTGTTGAAATAGATTGATTCAAGAGGAGGACTAGTAGGAGATAATGTCAGAGAGGTGGCAGGCAGACCCTGTAAAACATTGTAGACCAATTTAATTCTGAATGAGCTGGGAAGCCTATGGTAGATTTTGAGCATACGATTGACATGATTGTTTTTAAAAGGTCATTCTAGTTGCTATGTAAAGAATACAGACTGTAGAAGGACTAGAAGAAGGGGGGACGCTTTAGGAGGCTATTACATTAATATGTTATATTAAATACATACTAATATTACATTGTTAATATATATTTGCATAATTAATATTTACATAATATTAATATTGTGTAATATTATGTAAATTTGGGCTTGGACTAAGATGATCATGTTAAAAATAGTGAGTCACAGATTTTGGAAATGTATAAAGTCAATCAAATGGGATTGTACCATTAAGAGACTTTTTGCTCTGAGACTCTGATCAGAGTCCGAGAGAGGCAGCCAAGCCTGTTTTTAAGAGTTGACTGTCTCTAGTGCCTCTATGGAGTAAAACACCTGACAATGTTGTTTAGATACAGAGCTTTGGTATTGATTTGGAGAAGGGGGTACAGCTATCCCCTGCTATCCAAAAGTTCACTTTATGCCACTTTGCTTTTACCAAAGACTTACATTTGTACCTGTTTTTGGTAACTGAAAGAAATCAGAAGAGGATTTTTGCTTTTACCAATGGTAATTGCTTCTTTGCTTTTTACCATTTCAAATTACAAAAGTCTTTCAATAGTACATTTCATAGGAATACTCTACTTTCAGATAGGGAAACAAGATCCCAGGTCATCAGATAGCTCCCAGTGTGGTACAATATATCTGCTTGCTCTCTGGAATTTAGTTTCAATCCCTGGCCATCAGGCAGTACCTATGTTTTGTAAAAAGGTGGACTTGCCATTTTCTTTGGATCCCCTGTGTAAATTACTGGAATGTCCTTAAAATTTTATCTTTACATGGTATTTGTATAGAGTGATGTGGCTAATAACATTGCAAAATAACTCTGTTTGAAAGGTATTTTCAAAATTAGTCATTTTCTTGGAATTAGCCATGTGTTTACTAGTGTATTTTGGCACTAGAATATCCCTACTTATGAATTTTTGTTCTTAATACCGAATAGAATTTGTGTTTGAATTTTAAAAGGTGACCTGTGATTCCTTTTACTCCTTACTGTTCTTATTTTCTTAAATGCTTTTAAAAAGAATTAGATTGTTTTCTTTGACTGTTCATTGTACAGTATCTCAGTTGTTTATAAGTTTAAAAAAGCCTCTGTAATCACTGTTATATACTTCATATGAGGCACCATGTCTTAACTTCTCTTAAATTCACTTAAGATTTTAATATTATCATAGCTTTTTTATTTTGTTTTAATTAATGTTTAGCATAACAACAAAGGATTTGCTATTATATTCTAATTGATCCCATTTCACAATGAAGTTCTGGAAAAACACATTGGTAGATTTATTTCACATGTATATAAAATCATACAATAAAAATGGTGGTGGAGTTTACTTGTATATTATTTTACAATTGATTGTAGCCTTGGAGTGTTATTTAAACAAATATCATTACTCCACAAATAAAATTGAGTAAAGAAACTATTGAAGAGAGACATTCATAGCTTTGGTTATCTGACATAGCCATCTCCAATCCGATTTATTTCATCAAATCATTTATTGAATCACCTTATAGCAGATGGCAGTCCTGCAAAGTATATTGTCTTTCCCTTATTTATAACAGTGTTGGGATTTGATATTTGTGAAGTACATTTTACTTGCTAGGATAAGAATCTTGATTTCATTGCTCCTAAAGGGGTGTGTGTGTGAGAGAGAGAGAGAGACAGAGAGAGAGAGAAATTCCCTGTGCTCTTCCTTCCAACTTTATGTATGTGCCTTTTTCATAAGGATAGATACCAAGCAGACTGGTTGTAGTGTCTTGTTTTTCTTACCAGTTTTAACTGCAGGGATATCCTAACCACTCTTCACTCCATTCTTTGTATTGTCCCCTTTCTTCCTTTTATTCCTTCTCTGCTCAATAGACTCCCCACTACTATCTGAAATATTTTCCCAATTCCAGACCTGTTTGTCACTTTACGCTAGTCTCAGCCTCAGGTGGCAGAGTCATTGGTGACAGTGGCAAGTAGGAAAAGATGGAACTGGTCAGCAGCTTTTCTCCTCATTCACCCCTTTTACCTCCAGGCAGGTCTTCCCTGAGGCTCATCAAACCATGCGTAATGCTTTGTGTACATGAACTCTGTACTATTTTAGGCCCATGTGGGAGGAAAAAAAAGGTCTTTAGGGTATAGAAACATCATTCCCCTCCCCCACCAAAGTCTGTTTCCAGTTTTGCTAGTGGTTAAAAACCTAGAGAGGTCTATAGGACTCTGTACTAGGAGAATAAAACAAGAGGTAGTAGCATAGAAGTTGTGAGGTAGTTTTATGGTTAACTCAAGAGAACACTTCTGGTGAAAAACTAAAGATGGTAGCAGCAGAGAGGAAGCTGGTAGACTAATATCTGAGCTCTTCATAGAAAAGAGAACACTGCCATATGTTAAACTTTACCAAGAAGTTTGCTTGCTTCTCCAAGAATTTTGCTCTGACACCTCAAAAACTCAGTTTTTATCTCTTACTCCTTCTCCAGAGTCCTAGCCTCTTAAGGAACTGCCTGTGTATGTAGTGACTTATGATTTGTTTCTAGTTACTTTTCCTATTAAATGAGAGGGTAGCGAATTGTTTTGTTGAATTTACAAACCATTTTTGATGGTTTTTTGATTTAAGGTAAAAAAATTTAATGTTAGTTCTTTGCTGGAAAAATATTAAAAGTAGTATGTACACCTTTTGAAACTGGGCCTGTGGAATCAAATATATATTGGACTGTATTTAATTGGTTCCATATAAAAAAGCAGGTACTTAAGAAAATCTGTATATAAAATATTAAAAAAGATAAATAGGGCGCCTGGGTGGCTCAGTTGGTTAGGCGACTGCCTTCGGCTCAGGTCATGATCCTGGAGTCCCTGGATCGAGTCCCGCATCGGGCTCCCTGCTCGGCGGGGAGTCTGCTTCTCCCTCTGACCCTCCCCCGCTAATGTGCTCTCTCTCATTCTCTCTCTCTCAAATAAATAAATAAAATCTTTAAAAAAAAAAAAAAAAAGATAAATATAAATATAAAATATTTAATTTAGTAAAAAAAATACTAAAAAAGGAAAAGGTCATTTCAATCTCTATATTAAATTATTGATTAACCCTTTTAATCTTGTTGAATAGAAATAGAATAATTTATTAAAAAGTTAAACAAGACTCAAAGTGTTTCTACCACTCAGTAATTGTTAAACTTTCTCTTCCATCTATCATTTTAATCTATCATTCGAGGAACTAACTTCTCTAAAAATTGTTGACATTGGAATTCATAGACTAGAAATGGGGAGGAAAGAAAATACATGGCAGTGATGGTACAGATGTATCTTAATAGAAATGTTTTCTCCCCAATCACTGTATTGCAACTATATTGTATTTTCTTGTTGATAAATAGTTCTTTAGATTTTGATCAATTTGTATAAATTTTGGTCAGTTTGTACAATTCTGTATTAAGTTTATTTTCTGTGTGTGATTTCTTTTTTTCTGCTTACCTTGGTCTTATGGCTGAAGCTTTGGAAAGTTTATTATTCCTGTCATATTTCTGTTTGTAGAGCCATTGTCTTCAGCAGAAAGGAGTCATTGATGCTGAAAGATGACTCTTGCCTTTGTCAGTGCCAGCCACGACCTTCTCAGAGTCTGGATATGTTAACAATAGAACTATAGAGCTCTGAGTTTCAAACCTAGCCAGATCCTTGTTAGTCTGTAGCATCCTTTGAACCTCCCCTGCCATGTCCAGTATCATTTATAGGTCATACTCTTTAGCTGTTGGCTTAATTAATTATCATCTCATTTAATTCATTAAATCTTTGCTTTTCTTTTACACTGTGGGAGTAATTAGTGTCATGTGATGAAAATTGTAATTGATGAAAATTCTGTGTTTTCACAGAATTTTATATATCTTTAAAAAATCTTGTCTGTGATGTTTTCTGGGGCAGGCACTCATCTTTTTTGTATTATCTTTTACAGATGTATGTAAATAACACATAGGCCTCATATTTGTTTCTCATTTGATATAAGACAGTTCAGAGTCATAAACTGTGGTCTGATTATTTTCATTAGGATATGATCATCAAAATAAGTTTCTATTCTGTTGAATGAATACTTTCATTGAAAGTATGATTACCTTCCTCCCCCCAGCCCCACCATTCTACTTTTTGTCTCCGTGGATTTGACTACTCTAGGCACCTGATATAAATGGAATTGTACAGTATTTGTCCTTTTTGTGACTGGTTTATTTCACTTAACATAATGTCTTCAAGTGCATCTAGTTGTCGCATGTGTAAGAATTTCCTTCATTTTTTTTTTAAAGATTTTATTTATTTGAGAGAGAGAGAGCATGAGGGGGAAGGGTCAGAGGGAGAAGCAGACTCCCCGCTGAGCAGGGAGCCCGATGCGGGACTCAATCCTGGGACTCCAGGATCATGATCTGAGCCAAAGGCAGTCGTTTAACCAACTAAGCCACACCCAGGTGCCCAGAAGTTCCTTCATTTTTAAGGCTCAATAGTATTGCATTTTATGTATATGTCACATTTTATATATCCATTCATCTGCCAATGGATACTTGACTTGCTTCCACCTTTTGGCTATTGTAAATAATGCAATAGAATAGGGGTGTACAAATATTTGAGACTCTGCCTTCTGTAGTCAATTTAAGTTTGTATTTTACTTTGGCTATGTAGTATAAAAAAATCTTAACTTATATAGAAAAACAGTTGCAAATGGTGGAAAGTATGATTTAAAAAAGTAAAATTATTTCATAAAATTATTTGCAGTTTCATCAGTAGTTTTTAATTACCGGATTTTGTGGGTTAATAGCCTTTTCTTGGATTGGGCCTCATAGGAATTCTGACTGCTATTCTACGGTGTTGATTACAAAGAAAATGCTTGGAATATAGCCCACAGGTACCTAGTGATACTGGAGAGATGGCTACAAAGTATATTTTTAGCGATATTTCCCAAACTTATAGAATCTTTCCTAAATCTAGAATTTTAGTAAGAATTATCTAAGCATGAACAAAACATTGTATATTTGTGATCTCTCTGTGTTTTCAAAGCTTCTGGTTCGATTGAAAATGTGCCTGGAGTGTTTTCTGTAGTAGGTACCCATCTTTGTACTACAGTGTTTTTAAAAACGTTTTAAAATACACGTTAATCACTTAATATAGAAAGTACAGGTTCATAAAAAGAATAAATTAAGGACCTACCAACTAATGATTTAGTGATTAGTAAGTTCTACTTTGGAAATTGACTCCTCTTTTCCTGTTTGTCACCTGCCCCCTCAGTTGGCAGTCCTGTCCTTGTGAAAGAGATTTGAGAATCGTGGCTGGTTCCTGGAGAATTTGTGGTATTTAACTCACTACAGACCACGTTCTCATCTAAATCACAGAGGACTTCAAGGAAGTTTTGTATTTTTATTTTTTTAAGAAAAAGAGGTTCTAAACTTAGCAGAATGTTGTCTTTGTAACATCTAGAGTTTTCTCATGAAAGAATGAAAAAAATCAACTCTTTGTGTTTCATCATAGAAAACTTGGAAAGGGTTTGGGAAAAAATACCCTGTTAGGGTCAAGGATAAAAAAGACTGGTCCTCAAGACAGAAAAGGAAGAGATACCTGGATTGAGAGGTCTTCAGCTCTTTCAACTTTTCTAGGGACTGACTGGAAGGTGAAAATAATGGAGCCAAAGCTTCAGAGGGCACATTAAGGAGCACAATAAATTGATTTTTTTGTTAATCCTTTTTTACTTTGAGTTATCCTTTGCAATTTTCAGAAGAGTAGATCTACTCATTTAGAATCAGATTTTAGAGGAGGTTTTACTAGGATAAGTTGTCACATCATTTTTATTAGTTTTAATGTAACTAACATTGATTTGATATGATTTGGTATAGTTTGATTTACTTTGATATCTCCAGTTAAGAATATCTAGTCAATGTTATATTAGAAACCAGTTTTATTAACTTGAACAGTTGTCCAAATTGCTTTATTCTCTTTTTTTTTTTTTAGAGAAGGGGAGGGGCAGAGGGCGAGAATCTTAAGCAGGCTCCATGCCCAGTGCAGAGCCCAGTGTGGGGCTTGATCTCACAACCCTGAGATCATGACCCGAGCTGAAATCAAGAGTCAGACGCTTAACCAACTGAGCCACCTAGGCTCCCCAACTTGCTTCATTTTCTAAGGCTTATCCATAAGAACTAAATTCTTCATATTTTCATGTAGACAGGACTAAACTATAGAAGTTTGGGGGTTTCATCTACTCTTAGAAGTAGCAGTGGAGGGGCGCCTGGGTAGCTCAGTCGTTAAGCCTTTGGCTCAGGTCATGATCCCAGGGTCCTGGGATTGAGCCCCACATCGGGCTCCTTGCTCAGCAGGAAGCCTGCTTCTCCCTCTCCCACTCCCCCTGCTTGTGTTCCCTCTCTTGCTGTGTCTCCCTCTGTCAAAAAAATAAAGAAAATCTTTAAAAAAATTAAAAATAAAAAAAGAAGTAGCAGTGGATGAGGAGACCTAGATTATGCCCTATTTTAAAGTCTCCAAAGACGTTTTGGTTCTGAAATTCTGCACCTTATAAAGGACGTTGTATGGAGCAGTGATGAAGACTTTCTGAGGTAACTTACTTTCTTCGGGTTTCTGAGACACGAATTGATACACAGCTAGTTCCATACAAATGCAAATACTACTTGCTGAATTGTACTCTCTGCTGTACTGTGTGAAAACAAATCCATCATAGTAGCCTTTTGGATTTATATCTTTCACTTTCTTCTCTCCTTAGGTATGGATGAACGAGGAGGTACAACATCTTGGGGAACAAGTGGTCAACCAAGCCCCTCTTATGACTCATCTAGAGTAAGTTCGTTCATCAACCCTTGATTAAAACTATAATTTGGCAGAATAAATAAGGTTTTTCATATATGAGCTCTGTATCTTAAGAGAAATTAAGATTAACATATTTACATGGGAATACCATAGAATATGCACTACCCTCATGGTAGATTTAATTTTTTTTTATATTTTAATTTACTGTCATACTTTGAGAGTTTATCTCTTAAAATGAAGGAAATGTTCTTGGTGTTATTTCTACACCTAGATTACCTGCAGTACTCATTACTAAAGTTAGAAGAGTTTGGAATGCCTCACTAACTATTCTCTCCATACATAGCCATTTTTCTTTGTGTATTGTTTTCTTCATGTACTACCTTTGAGAGATGGCACTGACTTTCCAAATATCAGTTTCCAGTCTTCCCTCCTCCGTTCTTGTTCCAGTAGTCATCAGCTGTTTATATCAGGGACTCTATAGCCCTGTCTCTTGGAAGCATATCAAAACAGACATAACAGATGACATTTCTTGGTTGGCAGTTAAGAGAAAATAGGACCAAGCTAACATTTTATACTTGGAAAGGTCAAAAGGTTAAAGCCTTTTTTAAGCAATAAACAAACGAACAAAAAATCCCCCAAAACTTTAAAATAATGAGACTGAAATACTAAAAATTAGACCAAAGAATTGTCAGTAAAATTAAACTCTGTTCCTGGACTCCACAGTAAATTGATGAGGTTAAGGGATAACTTTTCAAAAATGTTATACTTTGCATGAACAGTGAATTGTTTACTTCTCTTAGAATTAACCAGTAGAAGATGGACAAGCATAAAATTTATGGACACTTAATCCTAGAAGCAAATTGGCATAAGTGGAAGGAAGCAATATGTGATTGGAGTTCATAGTCTTCATATGGGTTATGCTGTTTTGCATTGAAAAATGCTGAGTTAAAATATGTGGTTTGTTATTAGATTTGGCTGTAGCCTATGTTTAATTTATTTTAAATACTTTGGGAAGAAATAGAATAGTCCTATAGAATCCAAAAACATATATAGAGAGACAATTAAACGTGGTTTTTAGTGTTTTCCTTTTGGGACTCAGTGCTGAGAAAGCTGGGTAAAATCTTGGACACCTTATTTTATTTTGGGGATAGTCATAGATTTTATCTTTGATGTCCAAATTTCCTTCCTTTAAAAGTTTTTGATTCTTTAAATAATATTGTGAATAGGAAAGGTAGGTTTCCTGTTTTGATTGTGAAATATGAGTCTTATATAGTGGAGAACAAAATACTATTTATTAAAATTGGATTATTTTCTTTCAAAGTCTTGAGTTACTGTGTGATAACATATTATTTCTTAAAATGCATTAAATGATGCCTTTGTACCTTATGTTTACTTTCCTTTCAAACTTCAGTTTTTTTTTTCACTTGAGTGCTAAATAGGATTCTAGGAGAAGAGAACATAATAGTATATCCAAACATTTACATATTTCATGATTGTGAAATTAAGTTTGCCTCTAGAGATGGACTTCAAAGCAAATCTTCCTTTTCTTTTTTGCTTTTTGATCTGTAGGTGAATATGAAATGCTGTTTTTTACTCAATTTTTTTGAGTGTATATTGTGTATAGTGAAAAGTTAAATTGATTTTATAGTAAACTAGTTTTCTGTTTAAAAATCCAGATTAATCTTTAGCTATTCCTAGTCTACCATACAACTATATATATATTTTTTTTCTTACCTGTCTACTGAGAAATCAGATAGAGTAGTGATTTAATGTTACCCTTTATTTTTATTCTCACTGAAATCCACTCTTCCACTCACTTTGCTTCTTGATTTTGAACCTAAAATGGTTTAGTTATCTAGTTAAGAAGTTATGTTTTATTTATAATTTCAAGCAATTTAATTCCCTGAACTCTTCTCACCAGGGAAAGACAGTTATGGTTATCTTTGAAGCTGCCCTCAACACTGCTGTATAGGAAGTTTATCAACTTTTTGAGTTTATCATTAAACATCTACTAAGTTGACCATTTTTTTCATAATCATAAGTATAGATGGATGTAATTTTGTTAATAAGAATCTTGGTTTACCAAAGTATTTATTCTACTGAGTATCATAGTATGTTGAATTTTTTAAATTCAGGAGAAATACTGATAGTGGCTAAAAACCAATTTTGACACATTGTAAAAGTCAATGTAAATTTTAATGAAATTGCAGGTACTTTTATAGAAATTATGTCAGTGAAATTTATTTAGACTTTTCCAGTATAAATAATACATTTCCATCACAGCAAGTTGTATCATTTAAAAATTTTTTTGGTTTTACATTCCTGATAGATTTTTTTATTTTACTTTTTGTAAAGTTTGAAAATACTTAATAGGCTACAATAAAAAGTATGTAAATCAACAGAATGAGTAGTTTGGTGGGGTTATACAGCATATGCTTTTAGTTTAGTTGGGCTCAGCTGAGTTGCTGTTCTCCCTCCCTGCCCCGCTCTAAAACTATAAGGGAGGGGAAAAAATCCTTTTTTTCCATTACTGTAAAATCTTATTTGGCACATGAACTCTATTAATACTCCTCTATTAATGTAGTAAAACTGCATTTTACTGTAAAAGATTGGCTTCACCAAATCATGTAGGTTGAACTTAATATCTATTTAACAGCTTTTTAAGGGGAAATTTTTGCTTTGTATACTTTTTGCCTAATAGGTACTGACTTTAAATCTAACAAAGATAGCATTCTGCTCTAGTAACCTTGATATGTAAGTGAGCTCTACCAGAGTTGTATGGTTAAGAGGCCACAAACTTCTCATCAGTGTAATTAGTCTTATACATGTTCTCTCAGAAGTAGGAAAAGTCACTCCAGCAGAGCTCCTGACTGCCCTGTTTTTCCCAAATGCACAAGAAAAGTAGCCTTAGAGTGTATAGGTGATTCGTTGAATTTCTGGTTATCAGAACTATCCATAGCGCATCATTCAAGAAAGAATTTTTGTTAGGCAGACACAGAAATAAATGCTGTACCTAATAGTGGTTATAGAAGAATTGGTAGAATGGTCAGCATTCTTACGAAATGTGGAGATGAGACAACATGTTTTAGACACTCATAAGAAAGTAAGAGCATTTGTCACATGTACGTCAAACCTCTCCACCTTTGTTAGAGTCCTGGTTTCTGCACTGTTGACCTACTGCCTACCTGTGCAGAATAACACACAAATGAACAGAAAAAAGCATCATCATGATGTGAATAACACTTTTATTTTCAGAAATATGTGAAAAGTGGTGTTTGAGGTTAAAGCGCCAATGATTACAAAGAGCAATTAAGATCTCAGATAGTTTAGATGTAAGCAAGAGTTATAGTTAATGAGTTTGTTCCCTCTTTCCCTTAGTTTTTATCCTTTCCTGCAAAAAAATGTTTTCTATATTTGACATTGCATCAGGCATAAAGGGCAGAGAATACCATGATTTTTGTTATTTACCACCGCATTAATGATTTATTCCAAGTTCCAGATTTTTTTTCCCTCCTCTTTAGAAGACAGTGGTCAAGAGCACGGACTCTGGAGCCAGAGTGCCTGGGCATGAATGAATCCCATCTCTGCCATTTACTACCTGTATGATTCCGGACAAGTTACTTAAATCCACTGTCCCTCAGTTTACTCATCTGTGAAATGGGGATAATAATAACTTCTTTATAAGATTGTCATGAGGATTAAATGAATGTAAATCCATGCTTAAATGAGATAAATCTGTGTAAAGTGCTTAGATCAGTGTCTGGTACACGGCGTTGTGTAAGTGTTGGCTTTAATCCTATGTATATCAGAATTTATTAACTAGATCTATATGGAACAATTAACCAAATTTAAATGAATGAATACATTTGCAGATGTGCTACATCCTAAGTGTAATGAATAAGAATTATTTGCTGATTCTGTCATGCTTAATATACTTCCTTTAGATTTGTAAAAGACATAGATAAAATCTATTTCCTTTCCCCTTCAGTTATCTGTTTCTTTCTTGGGAAAGCAGAAATCCTGTGATAAACCTAGATATAAAAGTTTTACTCTGTCTAGTACAAGGCTTTTTACATAATGGATGCTCTATACATGTTTGCGGAATATAATCAAATTGGGGAAGAATTGTTAGATTTACTAAATTAATTGTGTTTGGAGATGGAAAAGAATCAAAGTTGATTTATGATGAAGCTTGAAGTTCGAAGTCAATGGTGGTGATATTAATGGTAATAGGCTTCCTTTCTCCTATGCTTAGCATATTATTGTCCTGACTGATACTACTATGTAGTGAAGCATTTTATTTAAGATCACCAACTCTGGAGGATTGTACTTTGTGACCCTGGACAAGTTACTCAACCTCTTTGTGCCTTCTCATCTGTAAAGTTATGATAATTTTACACATACTTTGTAGGGTTTGAGTAAAGATGAAATGTAATAATAGCTATAAAGTATTTCATTTCATTTACTGACACAATAAATGAAAGCTGCTATTACTATTATTACTATCATTATTATTATTATCTCCAAATATCTAATATTTCAAATTTCATTTTCATGGTCATATTTCCTGATATACAGATTCCATTCCTGAAATGTTGTGTGATCATTTTAGTTCATGGAAATTCCAAGGGACCACATCATCTTGGTTTTCCTGCCCTCTTAGCTCTGCAGCCCAACCTAGGCCAAGCTCAAAGTACTGAAGTACTTTTGGGATTTGCATCCTGGAATTGTGACAGGGCTCACAGAAAAGGGGAGAAGTCTTCCTGTTGACACTCTTTCCCTAAGATATCTGTATCTTTCATTATTTGTATTTGTATATTTGTATTTGTATTTTTCATTCCTCAGTTTAAAAAGTAAGAGATCAATGGTAGATAACCACTAATAGAAATTGTATTTATAGGCACCAGCAGTGACCAGCAGTTGGCATTTTAATTGTGAGCATTTTTCAGGTTATATATAATCTATTGTAGTTATTTTGGGGGAAAGAAGCAACATTCAATTACATGAGTTTGCTTATTTTTTCTAATTGCTAAATGTCTACCATAGTTTTCCTTTCTCTGTATAAAATACGGTTTGCAAAGTGAAACAGTCATGTCCATGTTGCTCTTCCTTTCCTCCCCATTTTGCAGTATCATAGAATTTCAAAACTAGAAAGTGTGATAGCTGTGTCCAGTCCTTTTATTTTATAGATCAGGAAACTAAGAGAGTTTGAGATTTGGCTAGGTTGAGATAGATGCTGTTGATACAAAATACACATAAGATTTGGCTAGACAGTTTATCTAGTTAATGACAGACTTTGGCCTAGAACTCAGATATTCCAAATTCTATACAGTTACTTTTTAACCCTCTTACCTTAGTATTTCCCAAGTCAAAGAAGAAGTGTCTTAAATTTTTTGCCATGTACTGAAGGAATGGGAGAAGAGAGGAGAAAGTTGAAGAGAAAAGAGGATCTGCAATTGATATTTCAAAAGAGGACATGGGACATGATATGATTTAAAAAAAAAAAAAAAGTTTGCTAGCCCACATAGTGTATCATGAGGCAGACAAGCATAGAATTTAAGAGCTTAAACATTGAATTCAAGTTGTGTGGGTTCTATTTCTGGCACTTCTACTTCCTAGCTGGATGACTCTGGGCAAATTATTTCTCTTTGCCTCAATTTTTTTTTTCCTTTTCCTTTTCTCATTGCTAGAAGGGAGGTGGGTACTAATAATAACTACCTTAGTAAAGTTCCGGACTTAGGCCTATTAGTGGAGAAGGAAAACCAGTTATGTGGTGATGAGTTGGCTTTAAAATACTAGGTTTAGCGGCTGTATATGACTCAGTACAAAATAATTTCAGACTTTTAATCAAGAAATAAATAGTAGGTATGTTTTGAGGGCTTTCATTTAATACATACTCTGACTTTCTGCTACCTGTTACAGTGAGGTAGCACAGTAAGGGTTCATTTTATTTAAAAAGCACCAGCAGTGGTCATTTCTCTGGCCATTTGTCAGGAATACACATGGATGGCAGCCTGATAGACCACGTCAGGTAGAAAATGAATATCAGAGTACAAAGATTCAGGAATTGCTCTAGCCTTCTAATAAGACTCTTACTCAAAGCCATAGATTGGGTACTTCCTTTGGATAAGGGAAACAAAAATAAGTAAAAATTCAACTAGAATAAACATACAGCTTTCAGATTATATGGAAACTAACCTGAATCCATAAGGTCATCTGGATGAGTTTAATGTTAACCTCTCTAGCTGCTCCTAGACCATTTCTGCCTGAAGAGCTAAAGTGTTCTTTAATTCTGCTTAGTATTCTCTCCCTCCTTAGCAGGTGTTCAGTATCTTTTCATTCATGTGGATGAGCTTGGCAAACAGCCACTCTGTAGTTTGGTGGATAGCAAGTTGGAGATGAGATAATAGAGCCTCATCTATGTGCTATCTGTACATAATACACAGAGGTCCTTCTGAGCCCAGGAAGGGTTATATTGGCAGAGTTTGGGGAGAGCCTGATGCAAGTTCATATACATTTGACAGTAGAGGCCTTGGGAATATGTAGGGGTAGAGAGAACCTGTAGTTTTCTTCTCCCAGGATAGCACAGTGGTATGAGAGCTACCTTTGTAAGTAAGGATGATAATGTTGTCTTTCTGCTTTTAAGGAACTTGTGCTTACTCTGGTTCCCCAGTTTTAAGATGCTGAAATTTGTAGGGACACTCAGTTTCTGCATCATTAAAAGTGAACAAAGTATATCTTAGAGTTCAGGAAATAATGGTTAGAAATACAAGTCATATTTAGCTAAATAGTTAAATAAATTATAAAACTTTAACTCTTCAGGCAGCAGTGAAGAAGCTATAATTATTAGGCAGCAAATAGTTGACTATCAAATTAATTTCACTGGTTACAGAAGATGGAGAGATTACTTTCGGTGATCAGGGAAGAATGAAGAGGAAGTGTTTGAGTAAACTATTGTAGTACAGACAGTATTTGTATGAATAAGATTAAAGGGAAGACAACTTTCTGGAAATGTGGAATGATGGGACCACAAGTACAGAGACCTCAAAATCACAAAATTCAGTAAAGAGTAAGTGATCTTGCTATATAAGTAAATAGTGTGATAAGGCAGGTAACCCTTCTGTTCAAGAAATGTAGCCTATCCTTTGGTGAGTAGAGAGTCACTTAAAAATACGTTTTTATGCAGGGAATGACACAAAGGATTTTGTAAAGATCAATATATTGTGGTATGAGGGATGGATCCAAAGTGAAAGAGTGACAAGAAATAGGACAATCTGGTAAGACTTTACTACATAGGCCTACTTGCAATGAGATAAGACTTAGGATGATAGGGTCAAGATCACAAAATAATGGAAAGAGGAGCGATGTCTCAAAGGAAAAAAATACTGGCACATTTGGCAACTGAGGAAGATATAAAATCATATATATTCACTCCCCCCACAGAATGACGACTCCTGAATTAAGCCCCATGTGTTTTATTCAGGCTTTGACAAGGTAGCTGCAGTTGTGTGATGCAACTACCAAAATTGTTTGATTTTGATAGTTTCCCTTATAAATGGGAAAATCTAGTTGTGTGAATAAAAAAATAAATTTTTACTCATTGTCCTACATTGATAGCATTGGTGGGTAATAAAGTTTAGTGTTACTTTCTCTTCTTTAGAGTAGATATTTTCTCTAGATTGTTTATTGTTTGCTATTGTTTTTATTTTCAAAGGGGAAAATGGTGTAGGTTTTATAGCTACTACGAGTTCAAATGCAATAATTAGAAAGGACACACAAATTTTGAAATAGTATTTTATGCCTCTTGATCTCAGGTACAAAACACGAGATGAAGCAGTTAAATAGCAAAGCGAGACAGGAGGGACAGAGAATTAAAGTAAGTGTTTTCTATATATTGCATCTATGTTCCCATTAATCTCTGTTTTGTTATGTAACTGCTCCTTCTGAATGTTCTGAACGTGAAGAAAAACTATGGGTGAGAAAAGGGTGTATTTTAAAGTTAGGTTTAAATAGACCCATGAGGGAAAATGTTGTTTGTTACTCTTCTTTGTATTCAAAACAGCACCTGCCTATAACTTGTAATCTTAGTTCTTGGATAAGGAAAAAATTGGGTTAGGATGATGTAAGCTCCTTTAAATCTCTTGCTACCAGATGTTTAAAATGAAAGAAATCACACAGCTATCAGGTTGTCTACTTTTCCGTTTTAAGCTAGGCAGACCTTCTACTTTTTTCAGTTTAGCCATTCTTCCAGGGACAGTATCCGTTCAGATACTGTCACATAGCTTTTGGAACCAAGCTTTATGTCAGTTTGTCACCTCACTCTAAGTTTCACCTAACTTTGCATGCCTGTCATTATAGCATCTTTATCAGGACTCATCTTTACAGTTTTCTTTTTTAAATCTTCTTATTGTTTAGTCTTTAACAAGTGAAAGTCAAAACATATTACTGTTTGAATATCTCTTATGTCCCTTTTTGTAATTGTTGAGGTCTTATTTCTGGCAACTTTTTAATTATTTTCTATAGATTTACATATTTCTTATCCATAAGAACAGAATGGAGGGTAGATTTGGGCTGAATACCTTTCTAGGTTCACTTAGCCTATTTTTGTTAATAGCAATAATCATAACTAGCATTTGTTATAATATCATTTAAAACCTTTCACCTGTTCCCTATTTTACGCTTCACACCAGCTTATCAAGAAGCCATTTTTAAAATCCTGTCCATTTTAGAAGTGAGGAAATTGAGGTTCAGAGAAGATGGATAACTTAACAGATATTAAACATCCAAGACTAGTAGCCAGGCAGTATGACTCTAAGTTACTCTCCCCTTCTACCATATCACTTGCCAACATGTAAAAGAGACCCCAAAACTGTTGTTATTCCTCCTTTTCTAGGACTTTAAAGGCAGACACTCCAGAAGTTGTAAGATGATGGCACTGTCATTATTTCTTATAAAAATATTATTTACATTTTATACTTAAAAAAATATAAGCCATAGAATCAATTAGATAAGTTTACATCCTGGTTTCACCACTATATTTGACCTTGGAAAAGATAAGATACTTAATTTCTGAGCCTCAGATTTCTCATCTGCAAAGAGATTTATCTCATAACAAGTGTGTGAGAATTAATACAGGAAGCTTTATAAAGCACAATATCTGGAATTTATTAAGTAGGTTATAAGTGTTCTTCCTCTTACATCTAGTCTCATGAAAAATTACAGATCCATTTTGATACAGAAGTACGTAGGAATTTTACAAGTCTCAGATGCTCCTTAGAGAAGCCGCTGTTTTGAATTCCTGGACTATGTCCTGAACAAGATGAGGGACCTGTTGCAGTTTTTAAATGACCAACAAGAGGTTCTGTAGGTCAAGAAAAGTAAATTGTTCGCAAAATTGAAACTATTGGAAAAGTTTATTCCATTATAGATCTTGGGATTTAGAGATTATTGGGGAAAAAATTGGGCAACCCAGATTTTTATAAATATAGATTCTTACTAATCTACATTCTTATGACAGGCTGTTCCTTAAATTTGTTTGAAAGGATATCTACCCCACAGGGTAGTTATGAGATCTAAATGAGCTTATGTATGTCAAAGGCTTAGCATGAGCAATTAATTTTAGTTCCTTTTGTGATGTACTTTTGTCATATATTCTAACATTTGTATTTTGAAAATAACAAGCTTGGAGTGTTTTTCCTTCAGTGTATTGAACTGATACTTAATCCTTTGTCCTATCAAATGAAATAATTATTTTAATGTGGTTTTATATCAGAATGTGCTTCTTTTTGCATGGAGCAGCCCGCTTCTTGGTGTTTAATATAAGAAGTTATTTAGTGATTAACAAGAAAGTATCAACTGTCCTGTAAGCAAATATGGTCTCCATATTGGTGATACCATTACATCTCATTGGGTTTATAGTTTTCTGAGTTCTTGCTCTTTAAATATTATTCTTGACTTCCCGCTAACCTTACCTTACTCTCTTAGATCACTTTATACTCACTTTCTTCCCAGTTTAGAATTCTGTAGTCTTCTCTTGGGCTTGTACTCTTTGTAGGCTGTTCACATGGAATCCTTTTTTCTCTCAGTTCTTTCATTCATGCAATATTTATTGAGATTCCATAATTTTCTGGTCTTTGGAATAGTTAAGCAAAATAAAATGATCAGTCCATACTATCTAGGCAAATAAGTGCTCATTCTCATGGGGAAAACAGATTATTATACTCTATAGTGATAAAAGTTATGATAATGATGGCCCAAGGAGAGTAGAAGCACAGAAATTGAAGCAATACTTGGTTATCAAACCTCTAGGGCACATCAATTGAAAATGGTAATCTGTTTATAATATAAAGAACAAAGAACTTAAGCCCGGAGACTTTCCCATTAGACAAGTGAACTTGATCAGATGTTACTTACTCTGGACATTATTAGTTCATAACATGTAAAACAAAAATTTTCTCCAAGATCATGGTTTTTCACACTGTGCTTAATAGGATATTAATAAATAATTTGTAAATACAGAGCTCCATAGTCTAATATATTTATATATTATTGAGTTAGACAAAATTAGACTTACTTGTTAGATTTCTCAGTTTTTAATATTCCACATGCTAATATGCAAGTTATAATTCCTTAAGAAAGGAACAGAATATACTTCTCAGTTTTTTCCCCACCCTGGAATCCTCCTGCATTACTTATGAATTGAGTTTGACTGCTAGTAATAGTCTCAAGAAATAGTTATTAGATGACATACATTTAATCGTTAATTTAGATCTGTGATCCATTGTGAGTTCATTTTTTTTTATGCTTGATTTATTTTTTTTTTATTCTTATGTTAATCCCCATACATTACATCATTAGTTCTAGATGAAGTGTTCCATGATTCATTGTTCGAGCACAACACCCAGTGCTCCATGCAGAACGTGCCCTCCTCAATACCCACCACCAGGCCAACCCATCCTCCCACCCCCCTCCCCTCTAGAACCCTCAGTTTGTTTTTCAGAGTCCATCTTCT
>NC_138377.1:86593986-86600503 GCF_054177405.1 Leptonychotes weddellii
TGAGTTCATTTTTGTATAAGGTGTGAAGTAAGGGTTGAAATTGATGGTTTGTTGTTTTTTTTTTTAAATAATACTATCCAGCTTTGTTACCACCATTTGTTGAAAAGATGATCTTCCCCATTGAATTCTCTTGTTATCTCTGTTAAAAATCAATTGACCATGTATGTGAGAGTCAATTTCTGAACTCTGTTTTGTTCTACTGATTTTTCAAAGCCTTTACAGCAATACCATAGCACCTTGATTACTGTACCTTTAAAATAAATCTTCAGGGGTGCCTAGTTGACTCGGTTGGGTGGCCGACTGTTGGTTTTGGCTCAGGTCATGATCTCAGGGTGGTGAGATCAAATCCAGTGTCAGACTCCGTGCTCAGTGGTGGGGGAGGAGGGGTTTCCTGCTTAGGATTCTCTTTCCTTCTGTCTCTGCCCCCCACCAAGTGAATGAATAAATCTTTAAAAAAAAAAAAAAATCTTCATATCAGGTAATGTAAGTCCTCCAACCTTATTATTATGTTTCAGAATTGTTTTTGCAAATTCTAGGCACTTTGCATATAAATTGAAAAATTTTAAACCAGCATATCAGTTTTTAAAGATTTTATTTATTTGAGAAAGAGAGAGAGCATCAGTGGTGGGGGGACGGAGGGAGAGGGAGAGGGACAAGCAGAGAGCACTGAGCACAGAGCCTGATGAAGGGCTCATCCCAGGACCTCGAGATCATGACCTGAGCTGAATTTAGACACTTAACTGACTGAGCCACCCAGGTGCCCCCAGTTTCTATAATTCTGAGATTTTGGTTGGGATTGTGTTGAATTTATAGATCATTTTAAGGGGAATTGATAACAGTGTGGAGTCTTCTGATCCACGAATGTGGTGTATCTCTCTATTTAGTTCTTCTTTAATTTCTTTCAGTAATGTTTTGTAGTTTTCAGTGAACACATCTTGCACATCTTTTACTTAGTTTATCTCTTTCCTAATTTTTGATGCTAGTATAAATTTTTTATTTCAATTTCTGAGTCTTCATGTCTTATATAAGACTACAATACATTTTTGTATGTGGATCTTGTATCCTGCACCTTGCTAAACTCACTAGTTGTGGTAACTTTTTTGTACATGCTAGAAGGTTTTCTATTTGGATAGTACATCATCCATGAATAATGCGAGTAACTCTTTCTTTTCCAATCTGGATTTTTTTTCTTATTGAATTGGTTATGATATCTTGTACAGTGTTAAATAGTAGTAATAAGAATGGTTAACTTTGCCTTGTCCTTGATGTTGGGAAAACTGTGTTTCACCATTAAGCATGATGTTAATTATAAGTTTCATTGATGTGATTTATTAGATTGAGGACATTCCCTTCTATTCCTAATTGTTGAGAGTATCAAAAATGGATTTCTGGGGCGCCTGGGTGGCTCAGTCGTTAAGCGTCTGCCTTCGGCTCAGGTCATGATCCCAGGGTCCTGGGATCGAGTCCCACATTGGGCTCCCTGCTCCGCGGGAAGCCTGCTTCTCCCTCTCCCACTCCCCCTGCTTGTGTTCCTACTCTCGCTATGTCTCTCTCTGTCAAATAAATAAATAAAAAATCTTTAAAAAAAAAATGGATTTCTGGATTTTATGAAATGTTTTTTCCACATTTATTGAATTGGTCATATAATTTTTTAGTGTGTTACTCTAGGCATTATATTTGATTACTGTTTTAAATTTTAAACTGCATTCCTGAGATAAATAGCACTGGGTTATTATATATTATCCTTTTTATATATTATTGAATTCAATTTGTTAAAATGTTAAGAATTTTTATATTTGAGTAATAACTGATCTGTAGGATTTTTTTTCTTGTACTATGTCAGAATTTGGTATCATGCTAATATGGGCTTCAAAGAATGAGTCGAGAGGTATTACTCTTTAACTTCTTGAGGAATATGTGTAGAATTGGTATTATTTCCTCCTTAAATGTTCAGTAGAATTTATCAGTTAAGATATGTGTGCCTGAAGTTTCTTCTAGGGATGATTTTTAATTATAATTCCAGTTTTGTGAATAAAGGACTATTCAAGTTACTTATTTTTTCTTGAGTGAACTTTATTAGTTTGTGTATTTTAAGAAATATGTCCATTTGTCCATTTCATCTAAGTTGAATTTATTGGCATAAAGTTGTTCATAATATTTGTTATCTTTTAAATATTTGTATGAATTATCTTTTGATTATATCAACGAAGTACCACAAATTTTGTTTCTTAAAATAATACACATTTATTGTCTGTCAGTTTCTGTTCATGAGGATTTGGGTGTAGCTTTGCTTGGTCCTCTGCTTCAGGGTCTCTCACAAGGTCGTAAGCAAGATACTGGTCAGAATCAGAGTACCATCTGAAAGACCTTTTGGAGAACAGTCTGCTTCCAAGTTCATATGTGTTTGTCAGGATTCAGTTTTTTTATTTGTTGAACTGAAGGCCACAGTTCCCAGTGGCTATTGGCTGGAAACTGCCTTCTTCTGTATCTTGCTAGCCAGGCCTTTCCATCGTGGCAGCTTACTTCATCAAAGCCAGCAAGGGAGGAGGTCTTCTAGCAAGATAGAAGACACAGTATTATGGAGCCTAATCACAGAAATGACATCATATCACTTTTGCCATATTCTTTTGGTTAGAAGCAAATTACTAGGCCCGCTCACACTCCAGGGGAATGGTTTATATAGGGGAATGGATACCAGAGATCATTGAGGGCCATTTTAGAGTCTGCCTAGCACAATATTTGTAGAATCTATAGTTACAGTCCCTAACTCATTCCTGATATTATTAGTGAATTGTTTCCTTTTTTTTTTTTTTTTTTTTCGGTATGGCTAGAGGCTTATCATTTTACTGATATTCTCAAAGAACTAGTTTTTTGTTTCATTGGTTTTCTCTGTTGTTTTTCTGTTTTCAGTATGTTTGACTTCTGTAACTCTTATTTTGAATTTAATTTGTTCTTTGTTTCCTAGGTTTTTTTTTTTTTAAAGGTTTTATTTATTTGAGAGAAAGAGAGAGCATGAGCAGCGGGGAGGGGGAAAGGGAGAGGAAGAAGCGGATTCCCTGCTGATCAGGGAGCCCGATGCAGGACTCATCGCAGGATCTTGGGTAAGGACCTTAGCCAAAGGCAGACGCTTAACCATCTGAGACATCCAGGCACCCTGTTTTCTAGTTTCTTAAGGTGTAATTGAGGTCATTGATTAGAACTTTTCTAACAGGTGTTTTAGTGCTATAAATTTTCCTCTGACCATGGTATTACCTGCATCCTACAGTTTTTGCTATGTTGAGTTTTCATTTCATTCAGTTCAAAATACTTTATAATTTTCCTATTGATTTCTTCCTTGAATACTTACTTAGAAGTATATTGTTTGATTTTGAAATATTTGAGGATTCTCTAGTGATATTTTTATTATTGATATTTAATTTAGTTCCATTATGGTCAAGAAATATGCTTTAGTCCTTTGTATAGGTCCATATTTCTAGCTGGTATTATTTTTCTTGTGATTAAAGAACTTCTTTTAACACTCTGATTGTGCAGGTCTGGTGCTGATGAGGTTTTTCATCTTCTGTGTGTCTGAAATATTCTTTATTTTTTTGCTGGGATAGAGTTCTAGGTGGAGATATCTCCCTCTTCCCTAGTCCCCGTCAGCAATCCTAAGATTCACTTTGTTTCCCCTCTCTCAGGGATCAGTATCCTGCACTGTCCACATCCGATGTCTCAAAACTGCTGTTTAGTTTTTTGATTGTTTCAAGTGTGAGGGTTAATCTGGTCTCTGTTACTTTGTCCTGTCTGGAAGTGCTAATGGAAATGGAGTTTTTAGCTAGGCTGATCTGATAAGGGCCATGGATATGCTTTGAAAGTAGAAACCCTAGGAGCAGCACATACCAGTGAATGGAGAAATGAAGCCTGCACAATCAGCTTTTTCTGCACAAGACTGAAAGTACTGGCTTATTCCAGAAATCCTTGGAATTTTGATACCCTGTTCGCTATTGTGTAATTGCTTTCCTTACTACCAACTCCCCAAGTAATTGTCTACTGATATTTTATAATCAGAAGACAAAAATCTGTTCTTTAATATAGTAGTATTAAATAACTGCCACCAACTAGCTGTGTGATGTTAGGCATGCCCCTTGACTTCCCTGAATCTTTTTTCCTTTCTGTTGAAATGAGGCCTCTGTTTTAAATAAATAGTCTTCAACCAGGGTTTCCAGATTCTGACAGTAGTGGTAATCAGGGTTCATAATTTATTTTAAAATATAGTAAATAGTCTATTCCAGCCATTTACGTAATATGTTCCAGGGACCTCTCTGTGTCTCTGAGACCCTTTTATTTTTTTAAAGATTTTATTTATTTATTCATGAGAGACAGAGACAGAGAGAGAGAGGCAGAGGGAGAAGCAGGCTCCCAAGGAGCAGGAAGCCCGATGCGGGACTCGATCCCAGGACCCTGAGATCATGACCTGAGCCGAAGGCAGACGCTTAACCATCTGAGCCACCCAGGCGCCCTCTGAGACCCTTTTAGAGTGTTTGCTAGGTTAAAACTATTTTCATACTACTAAAACATTTTTTGCCATTTCAGTCTTGTTCTTTCCTGAGTGTACTCTGAAGTTTGCAAATGCTACATGATATATGATAATGTTTTTGCTCTGAGTTCTTGTGTTTTTAATTTTTCAGGTTTACTTTCTAATGTGGTAAATATCACTGGATATGTTCCACATAAAAGCTCCTTGGGGTTCTCAATATTTTTTAAGACAATATATTTTTTTAAAGATTTTATTTATTTGACAGAGAGAGATACAGAGAGGGAACACAAGCAGGGGGAGTGGGAGAGGGAGAAGCAGTCTTCCCGTGGAGTAGGGAACCTGAAGCAGGGCTCGATCCCAGGATCCTGGGATCATGACCTGAGCGGAAGGCAGACATAAGACAAAATATGTTTTAAGACAAAATATTTTTATATAACAGGTCCCGAGACCAAAGGGATTCTGAGACCTTGAAAATGGCTTGCCTAATGGAAATTATTCTCTATTTAAATGTGTACTCTGTTGTCAGATTTCTCGGTGCTGGAAATGAAAAAAATCAGTGACTAACATTAAGTCATCTGTTGTCATAGTTCCCAACTTTAAATCAGTTCTCTACCATTCTCTGACTTTGAGAAAGTTAAATTCTCTAAGACAAAATTTCCTCAGTTTTGAGATGGGGAAAATGCAGTTATCTATAGATAGTGGCGCATAGTAGGCACTCAATAAAATGTAACTGTGATGATTATGATGCCACCAGAGGTGTGTGCTTGTTGACATTTTTGTTTTCTAGTTATCAGCATGTTTCATTATGCTTTAGGGCATTTTAGTAAATCATAATGCTATTTCTTTTGCCTGCCTGAGAGTGCTTGTTCTGCTTTGATGTTCTCATTTGAAGTTGAGCTGATATATTACCATCTTCCAAACTATTCTTACTCAACTCAAGAAGTTTAACTTGGAAGTTGGCACACTGGCTTGGGCATCATTTAAAATTTCATTGGTTATGCCATCTTGTCCATTAGAATAATAGGGAGTCTAAGAATACTGATCAAACCTTTGGAAACTGTAATGGGACACACTTCAGACTCAGAACTCATGCAGAAGTTACTCAGTTTATTGAAATCTTTTTAGGTATTGTTTCTTTTTTCTAAACTATGAGCTCCTTGAAGTCAAAGACCGTTTTATTCATTCTTGTATCCAAGCACCTAGCATAGTGCCTGATCAATTATTTGGCAGTAATACTGATGTATACATATGCATTGTCACACTTCCATATGCATGGTTTAATCTCTTTAATTTTATGAGTAACTAGATTAAAATGATATGAAAGGTAAAAGGGGTAGGTTATAGGGAAGAGGAGAATGAGAAGGAAGTCAAGAGCTGGAAAGACAAAAAAAGATCCCTCTCACAGAAGTGTCCATAAACACACTTGAATGCATCTAAGTTAGAGATTGATAATACACATTGAAGACATAAGAACTCAAAGCAGGGGCGCCTGGGTGGCTCAGTTGGTTAAGCGACTGCCTTCGGCTCAGGTCATGATCCTGGAGTCCGGGGATCGAGTCCCGCATCGGGCTCCCTGCTCCACGGGAAGCCTGCTTCTCCCTCTGACCCTTCCCCTCTTTCATGTGCTCTCTCTCTCTCTCTTTCATTCTCACTCTCTCAAATAAAATCTTAAAAAAAAAAAACTCAAAGCAGAGGGGCACCTGGGTGGCTCAGATGGTTAAACGTCTGCCTCCAGCTGAGGTCATGATCCCAGGGTCCTGGGATGAGCCCTGCATCCAGCTCCTGGCTCAGCAGGGAGCCTGCTTCTGCCTCTCCCCCTGCTCATGCTCTTTCTCTCTGTATCTCTCTGTCTCAAACGAATAAATAAAATCTTAAAAAAAAAAAAAAAACTCAAAGCAGAGAGCAGGAAAAAAAAAGAGAAAGTCAATTATTGCTCTAAATGAAATTGTGACATTTGATCAAGTAGATGATAATTCAGTTTGTGCCACTGTTAGTCTTAAT
>NC_138377.1:86600603-86607111 GCF_054177405.1 Leptonychotes weddellii
ATTATCAAAGGGATCCTGGTCTCATGTTTCTCTAAGTATCTGAATATTTTGTATTGTGTACAAATGTAATTAATCTTATATTTTTGTAAGTATCTGAAAATACAGTAAAACAGTATCAATTTGGATGCATGTCTGAAATACAGTATTTTACTTTTAAAGAAGTAACTATCTCACTATTTTTACTTTTAATTATGTGTATTGGCCAGAAGTATTCTAATAAAGTAATGCCACTTAAACTTGCCTTGCCAATTTTATTTAATTGGATAAATAGAATATACACACACATCAGAGTAGAGTTTTCCTCTGATAATGGATCAGATAGCTATTTCTGTGGTTGTTTACTAAATAAAGTTGCTGGTTTATGTTTTAATATATTGTATGAAGAATACTATGTTTGTACAATAGAATAGCCATGGAATGAGATGCTTCACCTGAGAAGCATTCAAAAATCCATACTAACAGAACAATAGATTGTATTTATCATGCTTATTACTCTAGGGTGCATGGTTTTTTAGTTGAGTAGAAGAAGGGTATAACTATTTTTATTGCATGAATTTTATTCTTGAATTCACTTAATTTGGTTATTTAAATACATGTGTGATATGAGTGAACTAAGATATCTGGACCCACAAGAGTCGGACTTTTAGTGATTTTAAAAAGTTGGTTTGTCCATATGGAAATCTAGAATGTGTTCCTCAAACTGGTAAATGAGTACTCCCCCAGGGGTCATTCCTCAGCAGTATGTTAGAGTTGCTCAGAGGCCTTTCTGGTTAGGCAACTGATGGAGAAGGAGATAGCTTCACATACTGTGATAAGCTGCCAAACATGCAAAAATAAGTGATGGATCTTTTGCTAAAAAAGGGCCATGAAAATGGGAAGGGTAATGTATTTAGAGTTTAATTCCTTTGATGTTCTTAACAATAAAGGCTAACATAAAAAAGCTTTTTTAAATACATCTTTGAAATATTAACATATTGATGGGAATCAGATTCTAAAGCTGCAGATGTGGTTATTTATAAATATAATTTTTAAAAGTACTTTCTTAAACTAAAAAAATTAGAAGCTTTCTCAAAAATATTTTAAATGCTTTGTCAAATTTAAAAATTCTGAGAGTTGAAAATGAGGAATGTACAAAATCAAGAAAAACTTGATGAACTCTGACCTACTCATTTTTTTTTTTTTAAGATTTTTTATTTATTTATTTGACAGAGACACAGCGAGAGACGGAACACAAGCAGGGGGAGTGGGAGAGGGAGAAGCAGACTTCCTGCCGAGCAGGGAGCCCGATGCGGGGCTCAATCCCAGGACCCCGGGATCATGACCTGAGCCGAAGGCAGACACTTAATGACTGAGCCACCCAGGCGCCCCTGATCTACTCATTTAATATAGAAGTTTGAGCTAGGAGGACCATGTTTAGTTTTCAGAAGCCCATTTATCCTTAAAAAGTCATCTCTAAAAGTTATGGGTTTTGTATCAGATATATTCACTCAGAGTAGTTGCACCTACCTCTCTTATTTGATGGTGATGCTTTTTCTATTTTTCAAAGGAAGTCCTGAAAAAAGAAGAAAAGGAAGTCCTAACTTTTCAGCTGCTGAGAACTCTCCAAGAGAAAGTTCAGGAATCATGGGCACTGTCTTCCTTTGGTATTAGGTAGAAGTAGAATTTTCTTTCTTTGTTCGTTCTTTCTTGGAATATCTGTATGGCACCTGTGGTCCTTTAGCTAGGTGACTACCAGGGGTTCCAGAGATCTAGGAACTGAAGAAGGGATAATGGGTCTTTCTCTTGTCTGGGTAACTTCAGTGCTGCAAAAACAAGTCACCAGTTTCCAAAGGAAGATTAGGTGCTTCCTCTGACTCTGTTTCTCTGGGTAGGCCTCAGGTTGAAGTTGGATTTAAGGCTCAGACCCTATAAAGATTCTTATCCTTGTAGGAACAGTTTTTTTGTTTTTTTTTTTTTTTTAATTTTCAGTGTCATTCAGATGCTCCCTTTTGTTAAATGGAATAGAGTTACATAGCCTTTCTCTAGACTTTTCCCTCGCATTTCATTGCAATGAATATTAATTATTAATTATAATTGCCATGTCATTATCATTCTGCAGGAACTATCTCAGCATCACAGGAGGTTGCTGCAGTTTATTCCCATCTTGGACAAGGGGAATATTCTTCAGGAGGAATGAATGAATGTACTTGATATCTACTTACCATAGGAAATTTTTCCATTTCCCATTTTGTTTGCTTTTTTTTTCCATCAGAATCCAGGGGTTCAAAAAGTTCTCAAAAGCTCTTATGACTACCTCCACTATTTCAAATACCACTTGCCGAATTGGGGGTTTAAAAAAATTTTTTTGATTGTTTTGTTGTTGTTGCATTTTCCTGGCTTAATTCCTTTTCACCTGTGAATTACTGTTTCAACAAATATACTCTTCATTTTATGTCTCTAGCCTGTCATTGAGCCATTTAATTCACAATAATTCTAGGGAGGAACAGTTAATACCAGAGAGGCAGCATTGCATGGTGGGCTCTAGAATCAGATTGCTTGGGTTCAGACTCATCCTGCTACTTACTGTTGGATATCATTTGAATTATGTAAATTCTCTGCACTCATTTTCTTATGTATGTAATGGGAGTAACAGTTCATGGGGTTGTGAGGATTCATGATGTTGTAAGGATTAAGGGAGTAGAGCCCTTAACTCATATTCTTGCAAATAGTATCAAATGTATGCTGATGCTATTATTGTTAGCACAGAAAACCTTAAATTATATAATTGAGAGAAGCCTTCATGTGCATTCCTAGAAGGAATCCCTGATCTTTCATCTATGGTTTATTTACTTTTACCTTCAGGGAACTAAATCAAGGCCACAGATTTACCACCCATATGAGCCAGTTATCAAAGGGACATTCTTTTATTGTTATACTTTTAATTTGGGCTTACCCTTAAAGATGAGTGGCTTTATTCATAGGAGCTGGAAGAGGCAGTATAAATGGCTGGATCATGGTCATTATCACCGTGGCTGACAAGAGAATCCAAAAGTATTGTTCTATCAATATTACCAGGATACACATTACTGTTTTCATCATGAACTGTGAACTGTTATGCCTGTGGGGTCAGGATCTAACAATAAGCATCAGTCAACACTCTTGCCAAGTGGCTATAGCAGCCTGTATAACACTGAGCATCAAGACCAGATACTGGCAACAAACTAAAAATATTACTGTATTTCTGTCAAATTTTGCTTGATCAACACCTGGAGTAATGGATGCAATTTTATTTATAGAACATTAATGAAACTAAGGAGCCTAGAGAAGATTAACTCATTTAACAAATGTGGTCTTGAATATTTATTATGGCAAATGACTACCTTTTAACCCAGGTCAGACTATTTTAGATAAGAAAAAACTACATAAGGGTTAAATGAACTGATAAGGAAATGTACTTGTGATTGCTTTGCTTTTTACCATCTGGAAAGTGCATCACAAGTTACATAAAACTTGTAAGTGGGCTTTGGAAGCTTTCTTTCATAAGTTGGGGCTGTCTGTATAGCTCAGAAACTTTCTGATTCAGTATGAAATATGAGACTTTTTTCTTAAATGATAGTATATTTCTGTCCTACAGAACAGTTTGGCAGTGTCTAGTAACTTTGAAGGTGTGCATACTCTACAACCTAGAATTCTACTCCTAGAGAGAATTTCACATAAATTCTCATGTTTATGCAAGGAGACATATTACTGAAGTGTTTATAGCAGCCTTTTTGTAATAGGAGAAAATGGGAAGTGAGTTAAAAGTCATTGAAAGGGGAATGGATAAATTGTGTTATGTTTATAAATAGAATATTATATAGTAGTGACATGTATGCCAGTGCTATATTTTTTCAACATGTGTCAATCTTACATATTGAATGTTAAGCGAGTAAAGAAAAAAAGATACTATTTAGATAACATTTTAAAACATGCAGAATGGTGCTATATATTAGGGAGTATACATATGTAATAGAAGTATTAAGTAATGCATGAAAGCAATAAAAAGACAAATTTAGGATATTGTTTACTTCAGAGGGGAATTTGAGAGAATTCCATAGGGTTTTAAGCTATATTGGCAATGTTTTATTTGTTGAATAGTGGATACATAGCTATTTATTACATACATTTTTATATGTGTAAACTAGTTTAGAAACATTTAAAAATTGGAAAAAATGTCAAAATGTTACTGACTTTGTGAATCTTTTTTTTTCCTACTTAGTTGATGCTATTTCTGTATAATTACCAATTTTCTATCTTGAAAGTATGGTACTTAAATCATGTCAGAGGAAAAACTGAAAAACCGTATATTTTTTTGAAAGCAATAAATGGGTTTCATAGAAATTTTAGAAAATATAGACAAGTAAAATTTAAAACCCTTAATACTTACAATTTCTAGTCTTTTCCTTATAAATTTTATAGAGGTTAAATATTATTATTCTGTATACTAATTGATTTTTGTTTTTATTTTTCTCACCTAACATAAAATAAATATTCAACAAAATTTAACGTATGGAACTGGTGTTTTAAAATTATTTAAAAATATGTTAAAAAAAGAAAAAATAAAAATACGTTATTGTACTGAATGCAAGAACATTGTTTTGCTCATTGGTAGGTATCCTTTCTTCTTGGAATTAGTTATCGCTTCTTAATGCAAGGGTTATTGTGACTATGTTATTTGTTCCTAGGTTTGATTTATTTGAATTGATCTCACAAATAGTAAATATTCGAAATTTTTAAAAAGATTTTATTTATTTGAGAGAGAGAGATATCATGAGCAGGGCGAGGGGTAGAGAGTGAAGCAGGCTCCCCGCTGAGCAGGAAGCCTGATGCCAGCTCAGTCCAAGGAACCTGGGACCATGACCTGAGCAGAAGGCAGATGCTTAACTGACTGAGCCACAGAGGTGCCCCAAATATTTAAAAATATTTATTGAACACTTATTTTATGCTTCATCTTAATCTGTTGACAACAGTAGTAGAAGATAAAAGCTTTTAAAATATGTAAAATCTGAGGCTGTTTTTGCAGTGGAGTGCCATTTTAACTCTTTTATCTAATTTTCCCTGGTTGCATATAGTATGTGAAAGGGACAGTGGAAGAATCCGTTTAAGAAGGTGCGCTCTTTAGAACTTAATGAGGTGCTAGTGGTAGTAGAAGAAGAAATAATAGGGACTAATATTATTTTACCATGTATCAGGCTCCATGATATACGATTTATGAGATAATATAGACTAGTTCTTCCCAAACTTTAATTTGCATATGAATACCCTGCAGGTTTTTTTTAAATGTAGATTCTGATTCTCTAGGTCTTAGATGTACTCAGAGGTTCTGCATTTCAGCTATCTCCCAGAATTTGCCAGTACTGCTATTCTGAGGCCCATATTTTTTGTAACAAGGATATAGACTAGTGATTCTCAAACCATCTATGCAGGACTACCTTTTAAAAAAATACTATCTAATATATCATAAGCTAATACTTTTTGAAAATGCAAAAAGGATATGTAGAAAGAAAAGTGGGAGAAATTATATATTTAATGTGAATGTAATCTTTTTTTTTAATTGAAATATAATTGATATGTTAGTTTCAAGTATACAACATAATGATTAGATGTATGTATATTACAAAACGATCATCCCATTAAGTCTAGTTAACCACACATAGTTATAAATTATTTTTCTTCTTATGAGAACTTTTAAGATCTCCTCTTAGCAACTTTCAGATGTACATTACAGTATTATTAACCATAGTCACAGTACTGTATACTACATCCCCAGGGCTTATTTATTTTATAACATGAAGATTGTACTTTTTGATCACCTTCACCCAATTTTCCCATATCCTAGTCTCTGTCTCTGGCAACCACCAATCTGTTCTCTGTAATTATGAACTTGAGTTTTGTTTTGTTTTAAGATTACACATCAGTGAGATTATACAGTATTTGTCTTTCTCTGTTTGACTTACTTTACTTAGCATAATGCCCTCAGGGTCTTTCTATGTTGTTGCAAATGGCAAATTTTCCTTCCTTTTTGCAACTAAATAATACTCCATTGTGTGTGTGTGTGTGTGCACTCTCCTATTTCTTTATTTTTCCAT
Source organism: Leptonychotes weddellii (assembly GCF_054177405.1). Lineage (NCBI taxonomy): Eukaryota > Metazoa > Chordata > Mammalia > Carnivora > Phocidae > Leptonychotes > Leptonychotes weddellii. The sequence goes on from NC_138377.1 coordinate 86,606,711, forward strand.
TAGTGGACCCAGGTTGCTTCCGTGTCTTGGCTATTGTAAATAAAGCTGCAGTGAACGTAGGGGGTACATATCTCTTTTCAAATTAGTGTTTTTGTTCTCTTCAAATAAATACCCAGAAGTGGAGTTGCTGGATCATACGGTATTTCTATTTATAATTTTTTGAGGAAACTCCATACTATTTCCATAGTGGTGTGCCATTTCACATTCCCACCAGGAGTGCATGAGGTTTACCTTTTCTCCACATCCTTGCTTGCACTTGTTTTTTTTTTTTTTAATTATATTAATCACCACACATTACATCATTAGTTTTTGATGTAGTGTTCCATGATTCATTGTTTGTGCATAACACCCAGTGCTCCATGCAGTAAGTGCCCTCTTTAATACCCATCACCAGGCTAACC
>NC_138377.1:86607611-86654094 GCF_054177405.1 Leptonychotes weddellii
ACATTCCTCTGGCTGTTCGGGGTCTTTTCTGGTTCCATACAAATTTTAGGATTATTTGTTCCATTTCTTTGAAAAAAGTGGATGGTATTTTGATGGGGATTGCATTGAATGTGTAGATTGCTCTAGGTAGCATTGACATCTTGCACTTGTTATTTCTGGTCTTTCTGATCATAGCCATTTTGAAGGTATGAGATGATACCCTATTACAGTTTTGATTTGCATTTCCCTGTTTGGTGTTTTTGAACACCGTTTCATGTAGCTACTGGCCATTTGTATGTCTGCTTTGGAAAAATGCGTATTCAGATCCTTTGCCCATCTTTTAATCAGACTTAATGGGGATTTTTTGCTATTGATTGGTATGAGCTTTTGTTTTCATGTTTTTTTTAATTTTATTTATTTATTTGAGAGAGAGAGGGAGTGAGTGAGAGAAAGAGCACAGGCAGGAGGAGGGGCAGAGGGAGAGTGAGAAGCAGACTTCCTGCTGAGCAGGGAGCCCGATGGGGCTCGATCCCAGGACTCCCAGGATCATGACCTGAGCCAAAGGCAGACGCTTAACCGACTGAGCCTCCCAGGTGCCCCTTTTCTCGTTTTTTATTGAAAATAGTTGACATACAATGTTACATTAGTTTCATTCAGGTATGCAACATAGTGATTTGACAATTTTATATGTTATGCTGTGCTCACAAGGGTACCTCCCATCTGTCACAATAGAGCAGTTATATGAGTTCTTTATATATTTTGGGTATTAACCCCATCAGATACATGATTTGCAGGTATTTTCTTATATCCCATATGTTGCTTTTTCATTTTGTAGATGGTTTCTATTGCTGTGCAAAAGCTTTTTAGTTTGTTGTAGCTTACTTTTGCTTTCTCTTGCCTTTGCTTTTGGTGTTAAACCCCAAAAAATCATCACCAAGAATGATGTCAAGAAGGTTACCTGTTTATGTTTTCTCCTAAGAGTTTGGTAGTTTTAGGTCTTAGGTTCTTTAATCTATTTTGATTTAATTTTCTAATCTTTTTTCTTACTTGCTTTTTTTTCCCCCCCTAGAGGGAATGCGAGTGGGTGGGGAGGGGCAGAGAAAAGGGGAAAGAGAGATTCTTAAGCAGGCTCCACGCTGAGCTTGGAGCCCAACATGGGGCTCAGTCCCAGGACCCTGATATCATGACCTGAGCCGATAATGGCTTTTGGCTGATTCTGCTGGCTGTGACCATGCAGAAGCTAGAGGATTTCAATAGCTGGTGTGAAATCTTGTGGCTCTTTGAATACCAAAAGTCTGTAGTTTCTTGTTCAATCCAGTTAAATAAGCTGATACTTTATCAGCCTTCTTTCTGCTACTTATTGGGTGTTCTATAGAAAAGCTGATTTAACCTTTATAATATCTAAACCCTTGCAGCATTATAAAGATTTAGCAGCTGAAATCTCGCATCCATCATTTATTGAGCAACTGCTATGCATGTGCCAGCCATTGTTCTGAGGCTGTAATTGTGAAAAAAACAATCCCTGCCTTCTCAAAATTTGTTCGACATAATGACTTCTAAGTGAGATGATAAAAATAATGACCAGCTTTTATCATGTGCTTACTATGTGCTAAGCGCTTCTCCATTTGCTACAATATATTAACTCATTTACTCCTTACAACAACCTGTGAAATGAAGGTAGTATTTATTATTATTCCAATTTTATAGATAATGAAACTGAGGCAAGAAAGATTACTTTGCCCCAAGTCACACAGCCAGTATGTGTGGATGGAAAGATGGAATTCACATCTGCCAGTCTGGCTCCAAAAATTCCACATTTATCCACTACACGGTACTGTGCAATTATAACAGATAATTATGGTATAATTTAAATGGATAATTAAATAGGTAATTTCAATAAGTGTGAGCAGTGATATAATGGAAATTCTTGCTGTTGTGGGGCGCCTAGAATGAATTCACCCAATTTGGTCTTATTAGGGTCTGGGAAAGAGGGGAAGCTTTTCTGAGAAACTAAATCTTTATTGAAATAGACTTTTCCCACCCCACCATTTTTAACTATTGAAAAGAATTGGAAAGAATATTTTAAAATAGGATTAGACACTGGTTTTCATACAAAGAAATAACAAAATAGGTTAGAAAAACCAGGAATCTGTTCTCGACCTGGGGAGGTACTCTGGTGATTACACTTTATTTATTGGTTGTATGAAATAAATTTTTTAAATGAGCTATTTAAAAAATTAAGCAATGGTAAAAGTTCTTATATTTTTGAGGAGACAAACCAGAATAGAGTATTATTATGTAAATAAATAATACTAGGTGCTTTTGTTTTGTTGTTTGTAGTAGAAAATATTTGACTTACATGCAGTTTAAATTAGTTTAAAAATGGTAGTAGATTGATTGATTACTTCAGGTCTATTGTCATATTAGAGCAGGGATTAACATTTCTGAATTCTTTACCATGAAATGAGCATAGAAAAAAGTACTAAATGCATTTTTATGGAACATGTTTCACAATATAAAGATTTTGCAAAGTGTTATGCATTCAGATGAGGCTGTTTAGGATTTGCAAATTAAATTGTAATTTAAACAGATTTTTAAGTATGAAGTTGAACAGTTTTTGTAATCTGTATATCAACTGATTTTGTCAGTTATTGATGTTTTGAGTGCTTTCAATTTTTTAAAGATTTATCATTTTTGAGAGAGAGAGTGAGCACAGGGTGGGGGGACAGAGGGAGAGGAGAGGGAGAATCTCAAGCAGACTCCCCACTGAGCATGGAGCCCAAGGCAGGGCTCAGTCCCATGACCATGAGATCATGACCTGAGCTGAAATCAAGAGTCGGACGCTTAACCAACTGAGCCAGCTAGGTGCCCTATCCATTTTTATCATAAAACAGGGACAGTAATTTTTTAGGGTACATTTGGAAATATTTTTGACTAAAAATATCATGACTAAAAAGCTATAATGATAGATGATTCTGGTAATATTGCATATCCTTCATAATGTAGTGTTTATCATCTCTCATGTACAAAAGTCTCAGTTTTATTAATGGTTATTTTCATAGTAAATCCATTTTACAGAATTCAAGATCCAAATTAGGAGCTGCAGGGGATCAGGTTTACCATAGTAATGCTCAATCAGTTTAAAATATGTACCATGATCGTTCTGCATTTAATGATCTTACTGGTTTATTCTTTTCATTCCAAAATTGAATATAGCATTCATTTATCAATACCATTGACTGATCTCCTTGGGCTCCATCTTAACAATTGCTTGCTTTGTTTTTGTTCCTTTCTTTTTACTCTAACTTCTCCCTCAGGCCAGTCACCTTCCCCTTATTTTCTCCACTCTTTAATATTCTCACTGGCCCCTGTATGATTCCACTATCTTCCCTGCTGTTCTGTATCTTCCCTACTTCCATATTGTACTGTATTATGTTATGGCATTCTTCTCTTTTGCCATTTCTACTTACGAGCATCCATCCTCCTTGCCTAACTCTATGTGGTACTCAGGGAGTCTTCTCTTTAAACGCCAGGTCAACTAACTTCTTTCATTAAAGCTCTGTTTGACATCTCTTGTCTACTTAAAACTGTATGGAGGAATATACACCTACATACATAAAAATACTTTGTTATTCTAATTGCTTCAGATTTTTTGGTTAACTGTGGGATTTCTCCCTAATTATTCTTACCTGGAAACTTCTGGTGTTTTAATGTGGTTCTGATTTGAGGGAGTGATGGTACCTGGCTGTCACCTTCCTAGCCTTGAATTTTTCCTCTCTATATGTGAAAGAGATCTTTATTTCCAGATTGTCTTGGTTTTTGCTACTGGAAGTGTGGTCTGTGGACCAGTAGCATCACATCACCTTTGTGTTAGAAATGCAGAATCTCAGGCCCCACTCTAGACCGTATGCTTCTTAATCTGTATTGTAACATGATCTCTAGTCAGTTGATATGAATATTGAAGTTTGCAAAGCACTGTTCTAGGTACCACCAAGCTAGTTGGGTGATACCTAGAACATTACCATGCTGACAGAGAACTGTGTACTTTTCTAAAACTGATCTTAAACATGTGACCTATAGTGATCTTATTTAAATATTTATAAATTAGTTTGTAACTTTTCATCATGGTTCACAAAAAGTTCTATTCTGATGAATATCACTACTACCATGCAGAAGCAATGACAAGAATAATCTCGAAACAGTAGCCAGTTCATCTTTCAAGTGAGTTTTTGGTGTATTTTAAAGATTTTTATTTTATTTTATTTATTTATTTGAGAGAGAGAGAATGAGAGAGAACACATGAGAGGGGGTAGGGTCAGAGGGCAAAGCAGACTCCCTGCCGAGCAGGGAGCCCGATGCAGGACTCGATCCCGGGACTCCAGGATCATGACCTGAGCCGAAGGCAGTCGCTTAACCAACTGAGCCACCCAGGCGCCCAAGTTTTTGGTGTATTTTAGATCCAAAACTATGATAGTCATTTATAAGCCCATTTTCTTTGTTCTGTCCTCTAGCATCAGTTTGCATCTGTGGATGAAGAACTGTCTCTTTTTTGCCTCTTGGGCTGTGACTCTTCAAGAAAATTGTATGCATTAAGATGAACTTTGAGGGGCACTTGGGTGGCTCAATCAGTTAAGCATCTGCCTTCAGCTCAGGTCATAATCCCAGGGTCCTGGGATTGAGCCCCAAGTCTTGCTCCCTGCTCAGCAGGGAGTCTGCTTCTCCCTCTGCCCCTTCCCCGATTCATTCTCTCTCTCTCTCAAATAAATAAATAAAATCTTTTTAAAAAAAATGATCCTTTGAGGTGTAGGGAAAAATCAAATTTCTATTAAATTTTTAGTCTTACATGAGCAAAAATTAAGCCTTACTGAAATTTTATATGTTGGTTAATTGTGTGTATATATATACATACATAAACAATTTATGACTAAATAGATAGATATTAATGGCCCACATTCAAATCTTCCTTGTACGTGATGAAAAAAGTTTATAGACTACTCTGTAGTGCAGTATGACAATCCCAGACTTTCTGAGTAGACTGGGAAATAATCTTACAGTAAATTCTGTACTATGTCCTGCAGTATGTGGATGTGCGTAGATAAGGGACAGTACTTATTATTTTTGTATGGTTGATAGTAAAATAATTTCTGTGTTCTCTGAGCGCATATTAATGGGGGCTTAGAGATGAATATGCTCTGTGTTAAGCTGTATTACATGTAATCTATGAAGTTCATATACTGTGTGTATATAATCATTTGGTGATACCCTAAAATTTAGATCTATTTGTATACTTCTGCTTTAGGAGATAGTTTTAAAAAACTTGAATGTTTTTATTTTTATGATCAGGAAAGAAAAAATTCTTTTTTGGTACTTCAAGAATGAAGAGTTCTTTTATTATTCTTTTGCATTTAAATGAAGTGTGAACAATGTGGCTCACCTACAAACACATTTCTGTTGGCGTTTTTCTGGAGTAATATCATCGTGTAATGATGTTAAACAGTATTTCAGTGAGTGTTTTGTAGGTTTCAATGCCTTGTTTGGACTTATATACCTAAAAGTGGCAGTGGGAAGAAGTGGCAGAAAAATACCCAGATGTCTGTGAGATAGTGATATGTCACTTAGCACCTCAAGAGTGTTAAGTTTTAAATAACAAAAGTAAACTCCAAGAAGTGACCTTGGCTAGGAGCAATTCTGTTTTGTACACAGCTTCTGCTACATGTGGCTGTGACCAACGAGACTTTGGTTGTGGTTACCAGAGGACACCCTTGTGGTCATAACCAAGTTGTAAATGTCACCAAGATTCTTCTTGAATGCCTATCACATGTGTATCAGTAATTCTAAAGTAGATAAAAATGAAACAAAGATTCATTTGGGAGTTAGCACTCCCAGAAGATTAGTTTTAAAACAGAACAGCAGAAGGAGTTGTGACATGCATCCATAAGCAATTGTAATGATTTGACAGTTATTTAGCCCCGCAGTTCCTAGCCCTGTGGTTGAACTGACAGCATGCCTGCAAAGATAGTGAGGCCTGTTTCAGCCCCATTAACGTCTTCTTGAATGTTAGCCTGCGGTCTGGGTAATAATAAATCTTCAGTGATTGATGATTTTATAGTCCCAGGGGATTCTAGGTGATTTCTGGTTTCTGTGAGCCAGGGCAATTTGCTTCCCTGTTTGGGCCTCTAGGAAGTTTTTTTCATCTTTACTAAAATCATTTTAAGTTAGCAGAAGTGTAGGTATCACCTGAGGTTTAATTAACCAGGATTCAAAGCCTTGTTTAAAAACAATATGATTCTGGACTAAGTATGTGTTAAGAGTCTGAGAACTATAATAGTTTTTAATCCACAGAGCTTTTTGTAACATTTATTTGTAAACTTTAGTATCTTTTTTCTCCTTTGTTTTAAAAAAAATATATGTTTTAAGTTGTAAAGAGAAATTTAATAGCAACTATTGTGAAATAATAACATTAGCTTTATTGTGTTCTTGGTGTGTGCAATTTCATTTTAAGACTCAAGAATTTAAATCAGGGATTTTTAATAAATGTTTTCCTTTTTACATGGTTCAGTTTCTCTAGGAGTCTGTCTTGTTATACTAGTATTAAAGAGAGTATAAACAGATCTTTTTTGTTAAATATATGTTTGCCATTTAGGAAAAGATTCGTTTCTAGTATATTGATTGTGGATTATTTTTAGTATTTTAAATTGTAATTACCTAACTCTTAATGAGTAGGGCTTGGAGACAGAGGAAGGAGGGTAGAGATAAACATTTTCCTTATTTATTACAACTTAAAAGTATATTTTCTTAGTTTATCCTTTTTAAAATAATCTGTAAAACTTTGTTTTGGGGTGTAACAAGTTCATAGGGCTAATTTTCTTTAAGATCATTAAGAAACTACTTTAAAACCTTAAAAGGAATAAAAGGAGCTCTTTTTAGTTTTTCAAGTAATGAACAAGGAACTTGGTTAGGAATGACCATTTGTAAGTCTGTATATTAATTAGATGAGTGTCATTATGCTCAATTAGCAGGACTGCCAAATAATCTCTTTAATACTCTGGTCTTTTTTTTTTTTTCTTCCCTCTAGGGTTTTACAGACAGCCCTCATTACAGTGATCACTTGAATGACAGTCGATTAGGGGCCCACGAAGGCTTGTCCCCAACACCTTTCATGAACTCAAATCTGATGGGTAAGTTGGTAATTCTCTGCAAGTAGTCTTTACAAAGCCTCTTTGGTCAGAGACATTTTTTAGCCCTTTGTCCAAGAAATACACTTAATATCTAGAAGAAAGTTCCTGTGTTTCTAGGGGCATCCAGGCTTTCCTTGTTCAGCTCAGTTTGAGGAGCAAGCATTCAGAAATATCACTGGTATCAAAAAAAGGAAGCAGCAATGTTTTTAAATTTGGCAGTGTCTTTGTGACATCAGGCATTTTATGTTTTCTGCTTTCTGGGCAAAGAAACATTTTGAGACATTTGTAATTTACTATTTTTAATCGAATATATATGCGGCAATTAAAAATATGACAAAGCAGTGATATTAAGCAGATTTTTACTTACATTGGACAATATTTCTTTTGGCACTATTTGATTAAAACGTAATAGTACATTTAGATGTTGGCAGCGTTTGTTTTAAGCACTTGGGTTCCTATTGGGGATTTTGAAGTTGTGTTCTGCATTAATAAAGTTGTACTTTGAAGGATATTACCTACCACCTAAATCTGATTATTGTATTTTGGCAAAACCTTTAGGTTAGCTTTTCTTTTTATTTCCCCCTTCTCCCTGCAAAACACTTACCATTCCTCCCCTCTTTCTTTCTCATGTGAAAGTTTATAGCTGTTCAATCTGAAGTGATAAACCCAAGCTTTTTTTCCCCCTAGTTTGGATGCTATTCTTTTTTTTTTTTAATCAGTAATTTTACCTTTTTGCAGCACCTGATTAAAAAGAACCTATGTTTTATAACATTATTTTTCCTTCTTGCTTGTGCTGGGCCTGAGCACATTAGAAAGCTTTGTTTAATCTGTTTTACTTGTTGTCAGTGGCGTCATGTAAATATGGAAGTTTGTGTAATTGACATTGATTTCATTACTTACTCTGTTTCTTAAGGACGTGACCTATATTGTGATCTTGGAATTGTCCTTTTAAGACACAGCCATGCTAATCTAAGTGGATTACCCAAATCCAAAATCCTGGTGGTCTGCAATTTCTTTATAAATGGTTTTGCTTTGCACAGTCTTTGTTTAATTCCCTTATCCTCTGTAAAGTGTTGAGGAGACTGTCTGATATTCTAGTGTGGATTTTGCCTAAAGCAGTTACCACTTTAAAGCCAGAATCATTGAGTATGACATAAGAGTAAAAAATCTAATGAGCAATAAAACTTGTGTTTAAAATGACAATTTGTTTTAACATAAATGCAAATGAAAATCATATCATTCCAGGTAAAAATCAGAATTAAATTGAGAACAAAATAATTATCCTTGCACTTAGGCAGGGAAAACTTTCTAATTTATCTTTTTAATTTTCTGTTGAACTTACTATCAAAGTAAAATAGATGTGACACTCCACATTTCTTTCTATAGTATATCTTTTCCCCAAGTAGCATTTAATTTATTGTAAATAGGGTAGAGGAAGCTCTAGTCAGTGTTTTTGTAATTTCAGATTGAACTAAGCTTTCTTAATTGAGGCTATACTTCTTAGATGCAAAAATCAGAAATTGCCCTTTTTTTATATTTATGTGTTTACATTTATTGTTAGCTCACAGATAACGATTCTTAAGCCCAGTAGAATTGCATCATTAGCATAGCTTTGAGCCAAGGTGACTGTTAAAATTGTGGGGATAAGTGTGGGAATTAAATGAATTCTAAGAGGGTGCCTGGGTGGCTCAGTCGTTAAGTGTCTGCCTTTGGCTCAGGTCTTGATCCCCAGGGTCCTGGGATCGAGCCCCGCATTGGGCTCCCTGCTTGGCAGGAAGCCTGCTTCTCTCTCTCCCACTCTCCCTGCTTGCGTTCCCTCTCTTGCTGTCTCTCTGTCAAATAAATAAATAATAAATAAAAAATCTTTAAATGAATTCTAAGAAGTATGCATGTCAGTCACTTGCGCTGAGCATCTGTTGACTAAAAATATTTCTGTTATTCAGTTTGAGGTAACATTTTCTTAGTTGGAGCAATTATGAGCATGTGCTTGTTGGTTTCTTCAGTTTACAGATAATTATTAGAATACTTTTAATAGTCATACATAACCCTGTTTATTAAATCAGCATCTAAAATAAGTCTTGAAATATTATAAAAACTCAAATTTATAAATAGATCTCTTCACAATATAAGTGAAAAAAATTCTGTATTCATCTGAACTACACTGTACAGTTAATCAGGTGCAACTATACATTTTCATTGTAAGTCTTAACTATCAAATCTTAAAAATGTTAAATTTTTTTATAAGGAAGGGGAAAAGAAACCTGAAAAGATTAGGCAGATATGTTCAAAAGGATTTCACTGGTCATTGGCAATACCTAATTTACTATATTTTTTCCTTTATTTTCAATAAAAATGATCAAATGAGGTACCTAATGGTTTCATGTAAGCAATCTACATGACAATAGCTTGCTTTTGGAAATGAATATCTCCTAAATTGTAGAGTAGTTCCGTACAGTAACAGGCAATCCCACTTGATGTGAGCTGAAGGAAATGAACTGTTAGATATCCAAATATGTGGGTTTATAGCACTTGGTAGAGTTACAGTGGATAGATTACTTTTCTAGCCATTTGATTATTTAAGCAAATTTCAGGCTAAAAACCTATGTTGTTAAAGCATGACTGAGATGTACATAGCAGTATTAGAAGCATTTGGAACTGTGTACATACCTAATCATCCGAACAGGTAACACTTCAGAGTGATGCCATGAATGATGAATGCTCAGAAACAGTTAAAGCTAGTAAGAAAGCAGTAACATATTTCATCATTGCTGTCAACATATAAAAATACCATTGCGGGGGGTAAAATCATATGCTAGGGGATGTTGTTATTTTTCATATTACGTTCAACCATAAGCACATTTGCCTGAAGAAATAGTGGATTATAAAGTGCTCTGTCTTTCATGATGGAGCTCTCAAACACTTTAATGATTTTGCACATTGCAAAAATGAGAAATTTTGTCTAACAAGGGTTGATAATGATGCAATAATGAACAATTTGCCACAGAAACGTGCATTTCTATATTCATTTAGATATTTTGAAGTGTTTTACACAGGAAGTTAAGCTGTTATTGTTGGATCACTTAGTGTTTCTTTTTAATGAATTCCAGAATTATCCCATTGATTTGTCAGTATGGAAAAAAGGTCTTTTCTTATGTTTCAAGTGAAATAAATACATCCTTTTGGCACATCACTAAGTAATTAGCATCAAACAGTTCTATATTATAGGAAAGCTGCAAAGCTTTGACAATAGCAATGAATTGCAGTAGTATCACCAAATAGTCTTACCTATTTCTAGTCTCTTCCAGCTTTAGTCCATTTCTCTACCCTTGGTTCTCTCATTAATTTCAGTAAGATTTGCTTTCCTTTACCTGTTGATTAGATACGTTTTTGTTGAAGGTAGGGCCAATTTATTTTATTTTATTATTTTTTTTAAGATTTATTTATTTATTTATTTGAGAGAGAGAGAATGAGAGACAGAGAGCATGAGAGGGAGGAGGGTCAGAGAGAGAAACAGACTCCCTGCCGAGCAGGGAGCCCGATGCGGGACTCGATCCTGGGACTCCAGGATCATGACCTGAGCCGAAGGCAGTCACTTAACCAACTGAGCCACCCAGGCGCCCCAGGGCCAATTTATTAATTAGATATAGAAATGAATTATTTCATAGAATTGCCTACCTTCAATTCCCAAGTGAATGTGGAATGAACTCCTTTTATCTTTCTACCTCTCCATGTTTATCAAAGCTTTACTTATTTTAGGCTAAATGTATATATATATAGTCAATGGGAATTTTAAGATGAAATATACCTTGTGTTCTTTTCTGAAACTTATTCTGCCTCTGGAGATGTTTTATCCTTTAAAGAATAGAGCAACATGTGATGGTATAGGAAAAAATGCAGGGCTAAGAGTTAAGAGATGTGGGCTTTATTCTAGATCCTTAAAATTACCTTTTTGATAGGGTACTGCTGGGTCTTCTGCAGGTCTAGAATTTTATAATTCTGTAATCTCATGTATCTAATATCTTTTATCCAATCCTGAAAAAGACTGCAACTAGAATTATAAATGCTAGTTTGCAAATGATAAAACTAAGGCACAGGAAAATTAAGTGGTTTTTTCCTGAGGGCACAGAGCCAATAAATGGCAAAATTGAATATAGAATCCATGTTTCCTGACTCCCAAATAGTCTTTCCATTAGGCATATAAAGTATTTGTTCTTCCTCTGTAATGCTCCCAGGTTTTTACTAGCTCATCATTTTCTTTAACTCTAATGATGGAGATCCTGGTCTTGAGAAAGGACAATGCAAAAATGGTTCCATAGTGACATAACTTTGGGACACATTGTATATCATGTGCCCCTTCGTAGATATTCAGATTGTACTTTGGGATATTAAAGGCTTTGGAAAAAAGGGGAGGAAAAGCTTATTTAACTTTCTTCAGCTCATCACATCCCAGATTCGTATGACACACAGAAGCCTTTTTGTAAAAAGAATCATTAGCCTTTGAGGAACTACTTTTCCATGAAGCACACACTAGGAAATGCTTTTGGTTGTTTTTAAGGGAAAAATAAAAGATAATACATGAAAGTTCTCTGAAATATAAAATAGCAACAATGTTAATGATATTGCTGTATATATTTTTGTAACTTATTTTAGACATCTTAGCTGTTACTGCAGCTTGGGTTCAGTTCGAGTACATTATTAAATCTTGTAAAAATATTTAAACTATAGAGGCGCCTGGGTGGCTCAGTCATTAAGTGTCTGCCTTTGGCTCAGGTCATGATCCCAGGGTCCTGGGATCAAGCCCCACATCGGGCTCCCTGCTCAGTGGGAAGTCTGCTTCTCCCTCTCCCACCCCCCCGCTTGTGTTCCCTCTCTTGCTCTGTCTCTCTCTGTCAAATAAATAAATAAAATCTTTTTAAAAAAGTGTTATAAACAAACCGTCCTTCCTTTGATGTCTGTTTGCTCAGCCCTGCCCTTTACCTCAGAGTTTAAGGGGCCCCCTCCAATAGCAGTTACTATGCTTTATTTTCATTTCATTATAGATTAAATAGGTTTTTGTGGGCTTGTCTGGGAATTTAAACCCAAGTACACTTTTTTCCTATAAATAATTTGCTCTGTCAAACAACCAGTTTCAAAGAAAACTGTTTTGTATACTTCATCCTGCCTGCAGTATAATTTCTGATTAATCCAGAATTCTCCTAGAGTCACAAAAAATGTAGAATCACCATTTTCAGAGTATCAAAGCACAATAGAACTCTGCCCTCAAAAGATTTTTTTTCCAGAGATAAAACTTTATTTAAGGCATCAAGCAATATACTGAAAGAAGTGAGTCATGCACAAGTAATGTCCTTATTTCCATAACTGTACATTTGATACTCTCTGCCCTCTTAACAAGGGAGTGTAGTGAGCGAAGATGAGAAGCACACAGCTTTTATACATAACCATATCAATATAAGTGTTTAAGAAAGTCCTTAAATTTTGTTTTCCTTCTTTGAAAGGAATTTCGGTTTTATTTCAGAAAACCAAAACGAACTAGTTCTTCTACTGAGGATCAAATTTCTCTCCAGAGTTATTTTATGAAATAATACAGCTGCCTTTCTCTTTAAAAGGATTCTTGTCTTCTGGAATTCCTCTCACCAGAGGATCCTTTCCAGAACGTTCTTCAGTGTAGTTCTTTATTTCTTCAGAACATTTAGACACCTGTTGCGTCTGCATCTTCACTTCTTTGCGAAGTTGCTCAACTTCCATCTTCAGCTTTTTCTTTTCTGGCAAGTCTTCGATGTGAAGGGCCGGCATTTTTGCCCCAGAACCGGGCCCGGGGACAGCTCTGGAAGTGGACAGGCTGGGAGAGCGGCACACCAGCCCTCAAAAGATTTCTAACTTTGATGTACGTGAAATTCCTTCACTAGATGAGATAATGAAAATGAGTATAATTGTGCTTAGGGGAAACAGTGTAGCTTAGTATCTGGTTTGACAGTATTTCATAAGATGAGGCCTTCATACTTTCTCCAGTGTTTTATTTTTTTTTCTCCAGTGTTTTATTAGCCTCCCATTTCAAGAAAGGATATGGGTTATAAATTCATTGATCTTCATTCTCTGATCTTTGGCTGCTTACAAACACAGAATGTTGGCACTGAGAGGAACTTGAGTGAAAGAGACCTAGTTACCATTAAAGAAACCAGAGCCAAAAAAAATGAAATCAGTAGTTAATTAGGAAACATGGACCCAACCTTCCTGATTCTAATTTAGCCCTAGCTCCTTTCTAAGAAACTGCACTGCATCTTTTCCTTTTTTACCTCTCATGTGCAACCATTTGTCCATTTGCTCCTTTTTCCACGTTATAGCTCTTGTATCTTTTTCTTTCTCGTGCTACTGCTTAGACCCTCGTTAACCATTCTGAATTGTTGAAAACTTTCTTCCTTCTCCTTCATGTACCCATTCATGCCTTTTTTCTGCCCTTTAATGTGTGAAAATACCATATGGCAGAATATAAACTTAAGATTCAGTGTGTCTTTACAGACTTTACTGTTTTAGTGTGGTAGGAGAAGTAATTTCAATAATTATTACACATGGTAGAATGTGAGTGATACAAAGAAGTTCTTACAGGAATTCAGAAGAGATTAAAATAAGATACAACTAGAAGTGATCAGGAAAAGTTTTATTGTGGAGTAGCATAATCCAGTCTATTAGTTAGGACTCTTTCTCTTACAAATGACAGAAATGAACTTAAACTGTGTTTGATAAAAAGTGGTATTGAGTCACATATTGCAGATAGCTAGAAGTAGATTGATTTTAGGCATGGCAGATCCGAGGGGTTCAAACAGTGTCATCAGGTCTCCTTCTTTCCCCGTAAAAGTATTTGTTGAGAGAATAAGGTAACTGGAGAGGCAAATTGGGCCAAGAGGAAATTTGAGAAGTGGGAAAGGAGGGGGAGGTGCAGAGTTTACTACTGTCTCTTCCTCTCTACTTCCTTCCCATAGTCCAATCTTCCCAAATTGTAAATTGTCCCTTCTGGCTACCATATTACAGAATACCTTATTCCTTAGTGGTTTGGAATGTTTTCTTTCAGTGAAATTATGTATTTTTTTAATAATACTCTGTACCTGGCAACATTATTTCTTTCCCTGTCCCTACTTTGCCTTCACAACCTGAAAAGCATCTTCTTTTCCACAGTTAAAATGACCTGATTGCCATTCTTTCTGAAACCATTCCTATGAGACAGAGATTAGCTAATGTGTTTTGTTGTGTTTTATTTTTTCCTACCCAGTCTGGGAAAGACCAAGCTAGTACTAATGCCTCACTTTGAAAGGGGTTCCAGCGTTTCAAGGGTACTCCTGTATAGATTCAGGTCCCTTTTATCTAAGCATAATTAATCCTGGAATGAATTACTTAGAAGAATTACTTAGAATTACTTAAAAGAGATGCCAAGATTTCAGAAGATAGAGGAAAATATTTGGGGCTTTATTTTGAAAATTAAAACTAATATTAAGAAAACAAACAGTAATTTATATAATCCCCTTTAAGGTCTTAAGTGAACAAAGAGTGAATTAATTACTGAGTTTTTTGGTGAATTTTTTTTCTGCAGAAAATTGTTTGGTAATATAGAAATGTCTTTTACCTTACATTTGAACCTTCTTGATTTTCTCTTTAGTTATCAACTGACTCTAACTCAGTTTAGGTTCCAATCTGTCAGTGGCTTTTGTGTTTAATTAAATGGTTCTTTCACATCATTTTTAAGGACTTCATGCAATTTTGTGTCTCTTGCATGATACTCAACTTTTGATGGTTTCTTTTGTATTTGCTTTGTATAATGGCATATTTAACAAAAGACTGACCAACAACATCACTGACTCTGGCCTGAGATAACCACACTGTCTTTGAGGGCTATTTCACTGGGATTATTTTTTTTAAGTTTTCTGGTTATTAGTGAATATTTTCATGAGGTTGCAGCATTGCATACTGGTAACTCTAGGGACCCTTATAAAGAGGACCTTTATTTTTATTTGTTTAACCCAGTCCATTTGCTCATCATCACTTATGTGTGTATGTTCTGTGATCAAAGGTAATCCTTTCTGCTCTGCACAGTTTTATCATAGGTAAGTGGCATAGATCTGATAAATGGTTCTTCCTTGAATCTTCCCATTGTTTGTGTCTAATTCTAGCCAAGTGAACGTGAACTATGCCCGTAGTGGGATGCGGCTAACTTGGTTACTAGAGAACAAAAGAATGATTTTTTAAGAGGAACTTTTGTAAACTTTACAGTTTTCCTAGATTTGTATAATGTGAGAACCACACTATGGCACATAGTTAAGAATTTGGGGCACTCTTTCAAATCTTTTTTTTTTTTTAAAGATTTTATTTATTTATTTGACAGAGAGAGAGAGAACACAAGTAGGCAGAATGGCAGAGGGAGAAGTAGGCTCCGCACTGAGCAGAGAGCCCAACGTGGAGCTCGATCCCAGGACCCTGAGATCATGACCCGAGCCAAAGGCAGACGCTTAACGACTGAGCCACCCAGGCGCCCATTGGGGCACTCTTTCAATTAGGGAAAGTCCTACAGCAGCATTATCAGATCTTACCTTCTATGTGGTATTATAATGATGCCTTTATCATTTACTATCGGTTTTTTGAGTATTTTGTTAAAAGCTTAAATACTAAAATTCTCACAGAATGGTTGAACTGGAATGGATCTTAGAGGTGGTTCTCGATAGTGTGTGTTGAGAAATATATGGTTATCATAAAGGCTAGAAGTAGGAGGAGGTGCAACTGGTACTCCACCTACCCTTTCAAAATGAAAAGTTAGTACTAGCTTGGTTAGTGTCACAATGGTTATGCAAGTTTTAATTAGCCACTGAATGAAAGTGAATTTTTTTAAAATTTGAAAGCATATCCTTAATTGCTTTGGTTTATATTGTGGAAATATTATTGTTTGAAGGTATTCAGATCCTTCAGTTATATAGGTTTTGTACTTGAGTTGTTGTTATTTAATAAGCCTTAGGTTTTCTGTGAAGCCCCTCAAAAGATTGTTGCTTGTCAGTCTACCATTTTTATAATCTTCTTCCCATGTTTCTTTTTTTCCTTACAAAATTCAGCCTTTTTATTTTAAAGATTTTATTTATTTACTTATTTGAGAGAGAGCACAAGTGCACAGAGGGGCAGGCAGGGGGAGAAGGACAAGCAGACTTGCCACGGGACCATCGTGGGACCCTCACATGGAGCTCGATCTCACAACCTTGAGATCATGACCTGAGTCGAAATCAAGAGTCCGACACCGAACCAACTGAGCCACCCAGGCGCCCCCAGCCTTTGCTTTTCTTTTTAAGATTTTATTTATATATTTGACACAGAGAGAGAGAGATCACAAATAGGCAGACAGGCAGGCAGGTGGAGGTAGAGGGAGAAGCAGGCTCTCCGCTGAGCAGGGAGCCCGATGCGGGGCTAGATCCCAGGACGCTGGGATCATGACCTGAGCCGAAGGCAGATGCTTAACCGACTGACCCACCCAGGTGCCCCCAGCCTTTGCTTTTTATAGCTCATGTTTTCTGTGGCATTCATGTTGTGTTTGTTTTGTTTTTGTTATTTGGGACTTTAGGTTTTTATGAACCGTAGAACTTGCCATTCTACCTATATTTTAAGGCTTTCTGATATATATATATATATATATATATGTGTGTGTGTGTGTGTGTGTGTGCCACACACACACACACACACACCAGGCTGAATTTTAATTCTTTCTTCTTGAGAAATGTTTTTTTGGCTATTGCCATATGCGTGGTATGGTGAAATATGTAACAGTCATCCTTATATTACATACTTGTTTTTCACTTTGAGAATATATCTGGAGGATTGTCAGACTCCTCAGATGGTACGAAATTTCTAGGGAGTCACAATTAAATGGGAGCAGAGCACAAGGCCACTTTACTGCAAATTAAATTAATTAGTTTATAGTCAAATTATATTAATTTGTTACATACTTTTCTACACTGATCCCTGAGATTAGGGGTCAACAAAACCTTTTTGCAAAAAGCCAGATAGTAAATAGTTTAGGGTTTGCAGTCCAGGAGGCAAAATCAATGATATTATGTAGGTACTTACATAACCATTTAAAAATGTAAAAAACTATTCTTCCCTCATGGGCTATAAAAAGAACAGTTGGTGGCCTGGATTTGCTCTACAGGCTGTAGTGTGCTAATCTTGTTCTAGATAATGTAACAAAAATACTTAAACAGTAGCAACACTGTCAGTTTTTGAAGAGGTAACAAATGATACATATGTGTGTGTGTGTGAAATTCTGTGGAACATAACAGAGTTGTGTGTGTGTGTGTGTGTGTTTTGAATATCCAGACAAAGTGATTGGTGGTTGTGGTAGTGGTGAATTACTTCTAAAATTTCTAGGGTTTTATTGCCTCTGTACAGAATGCTAAGTTACTCACTAGATTAGTTGTTTTTCTCTTGTTTTTGTCTCTTCAGATAATGATACTGATAATTGACTTATTAGGCAAATGTCAGATTTCCTTCATTTGAAATCTTGGTGTTCCCTTTGTTTTGTATAATCTGAATTTTTTTAAAAACTCCTCAAAATAGCAATATAAAATTGTAGCTGTAGTAAGTTGAACTAGCACATTAGGAGAGGAAAAGATGAAACTTAGGTAACCCAGTGGAGATGTGGCAGTGGGGCAGCTCTTTAGAGAGAGAAATCTGCAGAGAATAGCTGTGGAGAAGAGTCTATAGAAAGAATCTGTGATGAGAGGATAGTGTGATAATGGCATAATCATCAGAAAAGTGCATTGTGGCTTTAGTGAGAGTCTGTACTCTCAACCTGGGAATCTCTAGAAAAGAGTTTTTGTAAGGTAAATGTAAATTATGGATTTTTGTTACAGTTCATGTAATTTTCATGTAAAGTGCCTAATGGTTTGTGTTTGAGAAGTTTTCTGATTGGATATGCTATTCATTTTCAGTTTCCAGGCTCTCTTCTGTCTGAAAGATTTAAGAGAAAATGTAGTCCTATATTTGCTATATGATGATTTTTGTAATTTTTTGGTCACATTTACATACAATGAAATATGCTTCCACCAAAGAATTCTCATCTTTTTTTATTTTCCTTACATATAGGCTAAGGGTCACAGGAAACTGTGCAGTCACTTAGTGACAACATTCAGTGCAGAGAACATTTTTACTCTTGGTATATGTATGCAGGTGCATGCACACATGCACATCTGTATGTTTAGACAAGATAGGAACATAGTATAGGTTTTTGTTTTATTTCATTTTACAGTAAGGTTTCAATGAGGTATCTTTTTAAAAATGTAAGTATTGTGTTTGGGTTTTTTTTTAATATTTTTTTAAAGATTTTGTTTATTTATTTGACACAGAGAGAGAGCACAAGTAGGCAGAGGGAGAGGGAGAAGCAGGCTCCCCGCTGAGAAGGGAGCCCGATGCGGGGCTCGATCCCAGGACCCTGGGATCATGACCTGAGCTGAAGGCAGATGCCCAACCGACTGAGCCACCCAGGCGCCCCTTAAAAATATTTTTTAAACTTTATTATTTTTATTAGCAATCTCTGTAATCCAGCATGGAGCTTGAACCCAGGACCTTGAGATCAAGAGTCTCACGCTCTTCTGACTGAGCCAGCCAGGCACCCCTATCTTTTTAGGTGTGTTACCAAGATACTAGAAAACATCTTCAGGTACTAGCATAGTAGCAGGTGTCTGCTCATAATGTACGTTTTCCCCAGAGATACAGAAGGGATATATATATATAGATATCCATTCATAATTTTTATGTTGTGTGTACTCTCTTTATTTGTTTATATCTTTCTTATAATCTGTCCCTGATTCCTTTGGTCAGCTTGCTACACTGAACAGTTTTAGGACATTGCAGCTCATCTGAACTTCCATACTGTTTTCTTTATACAATGTGCTCTTACCTTTCCAGTTTACCATGATACACTTGGAAAGGAAAACAGTGTCCCAACACATTTATGAAGGTGAATTTATATACCCATTAAAAAAAATATTGTTTCTCTACTTTACCAGTAAGGAATTTAATCTAAGGAAGTAACTGAA
Organism: Leptonychotes weddellii; assembly: GCF_054177405.1. Classification (NCBI taxonomy): domain Eukaryota; kingdom Metazoa; phylum Chordata; class Mammalia; order Carnivora; family Phocidae; genus Leptonychotes; species Leptonychotes weddellii. The sequence goes on from NC_138377.1 coordinate 86,626,831, forward strand.
AACTTAATTAGGAATGTAAAATGGTATAGCTGTTATAGAAAACATTTTGTCAGTTTGTTATAAAATTAAATATGCAATTATCATACAACTCAGCAATTGTACTCTTGAACATTTATCCCAGAGAAATAAAAATTTACATGAATGTTAATAGCACCTTGTTTGGTAATAGCCAAAAACTGGAAAGAATCCAAATGTCCTTCACTGGGTGAACGGTTAAATAAACTGTGATATGCTCATACCATGGAATATTATTCAGTGATAAAAAGGAGTAAATTATTAAACAATGCAAAAATTTAAATGGATCTTGAGTGAATTAGGCTAAGTGAAAAAAAGCCACTTTCAAAAGATTACATACTGTATGATTCCATCTGTATACTGCTCTTAAAATGGTAAAATTAAAGATTCAAGAACAGATAGTTGGTTACCAGGGGTTAAGGAGACAGGTAGATGTGGTTATAAAAGATAAACATGAGAGATCCTTACATGCTGATGGAACTGTTCTGTATCATGATTTGTGATGGTGAATATGTAAAGCTACACCTGTGATAAAACTGTATACAACTAAACATACACATGTGCATGCACACAACAACAACAACAAAAAAACCTGGGGAAATCCGAATAAGATAAGTGGATTGAGTCAGTGTTGATATCCTAGTTGTGATATGGCAAGATGGGGAAATATATAAAGGGTACACAGACTCTCTCCAGTATTTCATAATTCATATAAATCTACAGTCATCTCAAAAGAAAAGTTTAACTAAAAATACATATACAAATAGATCACTGAATATATAAATAAATTAATTGAAGGAAATCTTAAAAATGTAGAAGTGTGTAGGTTAGGGATGACAGAAGGAAGAGAAGGGCCAGAGTGTGCAGAGATTATTTTTCTAGAAACATTTCTAATGGAAATCTGTACCAAAATAGTCACCCTTGGAGCCTATTAAAACACTGAAAATCCATGTATTTCTAAAGGAAGAATGTCTCTTGAACTTTTAGTGTTAGGAAACCATACCACTCTAAGAATCTTTTTTTTTTTTTTTTTTAGTTCTTGATGTAGTGTTCCATGATTCATTGTTTGCGTATGACACCCAGTGCTCCATGCAGAACATGCCCTCTTTAATACCCACCACCAGGCTAACCCATCCCCCCACCCTCCTCCCCTCTAGAACCCTCAGTTTGTTTCTCAGAGTCCATAGTCTCTTACGGTGAGAAGAAGAGTCTTTTTGTCAACATTTGTCCTTTGCTTTGTGTGCACAGCACTGTTGCACCTTTGGGCAATAGAGAGTGGGTGGGGAACATCACAGGCCAAAAAGCTGTATATATGTTCTTGAGGACATCAGCAACTTGAAAGCATCTAAAAATCAAAGTAATCTACATTTCAGAATTGAGTATTTACACTGAAAAATATTGGCAAGAGGGCAGCATGTGAACACTTGGTGCCTGGGGTGAGAGAAAGAGAGTAATAAGCATGTCAGAGAAAAATACTGGAAGGTCCCAAAGTTAATTGTTTAGTGGTTAAACTTCACCTGGGGCTGATGATTGTCACCTTTTCTCCCCCAGAGATGCAACAACAAATTTTGTCTGTGCCTATCCTCACTTTTACTTGAGTGAGAAATGAGGTTTAAGGATCAGGTTGACTGCCATTTATAATCTCAATTAGATGTGAAAAATTCCTTCCCCTCACTTAAAATGCTAATCCTACTTAGGAAACTCTTTTGCAGTTTTTAGATTTTCACTAGTCACAGGAAGCTGCTTCCACAAGAAGAGTTTGAGAATCTAGGTGAGGCTATTCTGGTGGTGCTTGGGGTTAGGTATTTTAGGCAAACAACTCCTTAGTGGAAGTTCTGGCTTGGAGTCATTTGAGGTAATTGGGTAGAGAAAAGGGGAGGGTTCTTAGACATGGAGTTGAGAAAAAATATCAGTAGGCTAATTCATAACTTCCCCTGCATTTTTAAAGTTTCTACCTAATTTGTCAGATTTTCCTAAGCTTTTAAAAAAGTCCTGCTTTAAAATATGGGTGCAAAGAGCTAATAATAAATAAAAACATACATGCTTCTGTGTTGTCAAAAATTCTGTCATTTGTGAAAAACAAAGACTGTAATTATGGATCTTTTAAAATCATAACTGGTGCATTATAAATTTAAGATTTTTTTAGAAATATTTTTTAAATGATTAGCATTAGAAATGTGGATGAGTCCTTAGGGACAGATTTTTTTGTATATGTGAAAGCTGAAGTAAAAACAAACCACCCCTTACTTAAAAAGAGGTTTAAGATGAAGTGGCTAAATCTCAAATTTCCCTTTTTGCTTCAGTGTGTCAGTTAATCTGGCTGTAGGGTATATTTATCAACTGTGAAGCCCACTGATGCATGCAAAGCTGAGCCGAGTACAATTTTCCCCAGTGGGTCTTCTTTCTTTGGGCATTTGTAGCTATGCTTCAGTGTATGGGGTCAGCTGGGGAAAGCTAGAAGGGCTAAAATGTCAGCTATTATAAAGGTACTAAGATCCTGTCTTAGGAAGGGAATGGGGCATCTGATCTTCTAAAAATTTTTATTTCTTATTTCCTATGAAGCAGTTAGCAGGAAGCATGCTCAATAATGATAATTATTAATATTGTAAATAGGACCATCTGTTAAGTTCTATGGTATTTAATGAATAATTCTGTAATTCTTTGTACTTGGCTTATGCTTTTCTCAGGTGCATAAGTATTTGTTTAGATTCTGTATTAAAAATGAGAATCTCAAAAAAAAAAAGAGTGTCATGCACTTAGATTGGAGACTAATATAAGTATATTAGAATTTTTATTTTTCTTAACAAAGTATTTTAACTTATATTTAGTTAATTTGAACCTGTGGCCTAGGTTAACTATTAACTAATTAAACTAGTTCAGGTTATTTAACCTATTGTCCAAAGTAGTGTTTTAGGTTTTTTTGAGATGAACACTGAATACTATTGTATATCACAAATGAATAGAAATGTCAAAGGTAGCTTACTTGGCTTTCTGCCTTTCTTAATAAAAACTGCTAATTTAAGGTCATGAGATTTATTTAATGTCATTAAAGATTCTTATTTAAATAATTTACACATTACCGTAAATCACAGTTGTACTTATGTCAACTGTAAGGAATTCCTATTCAATGCAAATACATCTAGGGTATCTAGGAAACATTAATTTGTGAAGGAGCAAAATTAAAGAGGTTAGAATGGCCATCAAGCTGTATATAATGTACGAAGTAATATTTTAAATCAAGATCCAAATGGTCCTGATATTTCTAATAAGAAAATACATAGATCATTCAGTGTTGTAGGAAACCGGACTACAGAAATTTGGAAAAAGTAAAAATGACTCCTAAATTACCCAGCAAGTTATAAAGACATAGCTTTCTCAACATGCATACTCACGTTAACATAACAATGTATAATATATCTGATTAGTGTCATAGTGGATTGGCTTGAAAGACAATGGTTCTAAGGGTCAGTAAAGCGCTTACACAGTGGGAAAGAGTTAATTAACGTGGTCAATCTGGATTCCAAAAAAAACAAGACTTTGTGTTCATCTATTAAAATTTTGTTTTGAAGGATTTTGTTTTAAAGCATTTTATGTGTACCATAATCAGGGAAAAGGACCTTTGAAAGCTCTGGAAGAATACTGTCACAAATAGTGTGAAACTAGAAGACCCTGAATCTTCTTGGCTAGTATTTATAGTCTCCAATCTAATATGCATGACATTTTCTCTCTTTTTTTTTTTTACATTCTTATTTTTTTTAAGATTTTATTTATTTATTTGACAGAGAGACAGCGAGAGAGGGAACACAAGCAGGGGGAGTGGGAGAGGGAGAAGCAGGCTCCCTGTGGAGCAGGGAGCCTGATGCAGGGCTCGATCCCAGGACCCCGGGATCATGACCTGAGCAGAAGGCAGACGCTTAATGACTGAGCCACCCAGGCGCCCCTACATTCTTATTTTTAATACAGAATCTAAACAAATACTTAGGCACCCAAGAACCTGGAATCATCTTTCCATAGTGCCCATTACTTAATTTCTCTAGGACCAGGCTCTTAGGAATTTGATTGAAAATTTGTTTTTAATTGGGGAAAGTGAGTCTCTTGTGTATAGGAAAGAAAAGAATGCAAGAGTTAGTAATGTAGCCTTGCTGCCTTCTGTCCAGTTCCACAAAACCCTTTAATTTAAGAGATTCAGTCTGTCTTTATAGGTTGTTTGGGCTGGACCTAGATAGAATGGATGTGTTGGCTGTTGAAAGCTAAAAATAGACTTGGTTCATCTCATACAAATGAGGAAGCTGAGATGTTAAGATTGAGGTACTTGGAATCCAGCCTCACTTTCAGAATATTCCCAACATTTATTGAGTTGTTAAGAGCAAGAGAAAAAAGAGTTGATGTGATAATAGGAGATTCAAATTGCAGTGTGTGGGTTACTGGGCTAAAATTGTCAACAGAAATGTAGAATTTCAGTGAGTGAAGAACACATTTACATCCTGTCCCAGGTGCAGTGTGTGTGGTCTTAGTCTCATGTATGGGGTCTTGAGGTGAAGGCATATTTGAATGTCATCCCTTTTCTGACTTGCTCTAATCCCATTCTAGTATTTTGGGTTTTGTTTTTAGCTTTATACAGATGAAGCTTACCTGTGGCAGAACTGGCTAGGGCTAAACTGACATGCTTCTGGTTGGCTTCTTGGAATGTCTTATTATTTCACCCTGGACATAAACATGGAGTAGCTGAATCTCAGTGAGTTTCAGGCCAAACTCAGTGAAAACATAGTGCCAACCGCCTTTCTTAGGGATTTGTTGCAGGCATAAAAAAAGAAATTTTGGATTCGCTGGGGGGTAGTGGCATACTTATCCTTCCCTGAGACCTAAGAGAGGGAGGTAATTTAGACTGAGGCCCTTGGTATATGCTTACTGAGGGAAGATGACACAGATACAATTGATCAGCAGACCTTGGTAAGATTTCATAGTTTGCCTGTGTGGCATAGAGGAATCTTGAGAAGGTGGAAATGAAGAGTTGTACTGGAAATCTTTCAGTCCAGAAACACAAATCTTCTGGCAGCTGAGGTCTCTAGCTTCCTAGGTTTGAGTAGGAAGCTTTGGGGCTGCAAATAACCTTCATGCCAAACTGGCCCTGTGGCCTGACTGTGCTTGAGTTTCCAGGTGATCTGACTTTCCAGTGATCTGACATCATAGGCAAAGGAGCCAAGCCTCAGGTAGCTTTTTCAGGGATAGGCCCTGAATTAACCCTGTGCCTGAAGGTGGATGACTTCTTTGGCAGATGAGCAAAGAACACTAGCACTTGGAATGCCCTAAGATTTATCTGCTATTTGTGCCTGTGCATGGCCAAGCTGCAACTTGATCTCTGTAACTGTTCAGATACAGAGGAGCTGCCCTAGAGTAGCTTAGATTGCTATATGCTGGGAGTATAGCAGTTGAGATTCCATCCTTTCAGCAAGGCCTGGGTAGCCCTGATTTTCTATGGAAAACCAGTAGACAGGCAGTTCATTTTTGTGAAATTGTTTTGGTATAGCACAAATTCTAATTGTTTTTTCTGTAAGAGTTTTAATATACCACCCGTCTCTTCATATTTTATTGAGTGCCTACTGTATGTTAAATGCTGTGTTTGAGAATGTAGCAAATACCAAGATGAAAGAGACTATCTTCAGGAGAACTGTTAAGGACTCAGACTTTGTGCTTAATAAGCTTATAATGTAAATAAAAATAGAATATTGTGTAGACATTAAGTTCCAGATTAAGCTATAGGAACACAGCGCATTTGTTCTAAGTGGGAAGAGAAAAATAAAATGTAAGCTCATTTAACTTAAACATGATTTTCAGTTTGAATGCTTTTTAAGTTTTCTGTTATGAATTTTACTTTTTCATGACAAGAAGCTATTATAGATCTCCCTATATCATTGTCTGTTGTGCCCTTTCTACAGGGGAAGTTTAGGTTCCTTATCATGGCACTTAAGAATCTTCATTTTCTAGCTCTCACTTCATTGTTTTCATCTCCATCTCTATCAAGTACTCTCCACTCCTGGCATATCACAGCAACTCCTTATTTCTAGGACTATCATTCACTTTGCCATTTTTGCCTTTGTTTAATGCCATCGACTTTGTTCTAATCTATCAAGAATCAGTTCATATATAACCTCTCTGACTTCAGATTGAGGCAGTCTTTGCCTCTTTTATACTTCCTAATACTTTGTGCAACTCACTGAGTTTTTTTAAATCATGTTTTATCATAGAGAGTTGTGTACACCTCTTTTTCTACTGAATTATAAATTCCTTGAGCATTTATTATTTATCTTTGTATCCATATCTTTTAGTATTTGCCTGAAACATAATAGTGGTACTTAGTAGTAAATAGTTAAGGTGACATTTCTTGAGTGGCTTTCCCTTACCTTTCAAGAAAGGAGTACTGTAGTTGAGAGTCTCGTCTGCTAGAAGATACAGAACAACCTTTGATAGGTAAATTTAGGGGTGAACCTGGCTATGGTCCCGACCTTGAAATAGAGTCTTGGGCTTTGGTAATGACCTTCTCAATAGGGATAGGAGACTGTAGTGAATCGTTTTAAATTTTGAGAACCATATAAGCCTAACAACTGAATTTATTTTTGTGATCCCTTTTTTTAAAAATTTTATTATGTTATGTTAATCACCATACATTACATCATTAGTTTTTGATGTAGTGTTCCATGATTCATTGTTTGCATATAACACCCAGTGCTCCATTCAGTACGTGCCCTCTTTAATACCCATCACCATTGTGATCCCTTTTTGAAAGCATGTTTATCTCAGTAACGTATTACTTTTTGCTCTTTGACATATGAATGTATTGCTTGATCTTTTACTTATTACTCCATCAGGAGCTTGGTACTTGAAGGGAACTGGTTATGACTGGCAGTCATCCCAAGGTGCTTTTCAGCCAGTGAAAAAATTATAGGCTATTTAACCTACTGTAATGTTTACATAAGTAATTATGATTTTAAAGGGAGGTCATGGTGGGATGGGTGGGGCAGAAAGACTTAGCTTTTTAAGCATTTTTAGGATGTATGAATTTCTCACAAAATTGGTTCTAGTTTGACAAAATCTGTGTTGATCCTTCCCACTCTTCTTCCCAAAGAGACAATGTTCTTGGTTTCATAATATAGTTGGTTGACTTTTAAATTGTTTTATGTCTTTTGGAACCCTTATGCCTTGTGCTAATAAGTATATACTGAGTTGAATAAATGAATGAGTAAAAGCTCTTCCTTATCAAACTCAGAACTAAAATAAGGGGAACAAAATGCAAAGAGGAACAAAAATCGCAAATTAACCTGGAGCATCATCATTTTGCTCTGTATATATTGCATGACAGTTAAAACAATTACCAGCCAGAGTTAAATGTCTGATTGAGCTTTGGTGTAGGCTGATAATACTTTGAGCTTTCAGATTTATTTCTGTGGTTTTAGAAGTAAAGATTCTTTTGGAATCCATTTACTTCATAGTGTGGGTAATGGTTTTCCACCCTTTGTTTCCCCCACCCTTTTTAAGGAAAAATTGAAGAAAGTCAAAGGTTCAAAGTTCTGTTAAGAATTACAGTTTGGTCCCTATTGATATTCACCACCTTTAATGCATTTCATTCACATATTTAAGAAATGAACTACATGAGCAAATAAATGAAACAGGCGTATTTTCTTCTAGATGTGAGCATCTGATCAAGGTAAATTAAAAATTCTATAATTTCTAAGGTTTTAACATCAAAATATATAGTTTTGTAGTTATTGTGAAATTGGCAATAACATTGGTGACATTGGTAGCTTATAAGCAACTGGCTGTCTTTATCTGCACACTACCATGGAATCTATTTTGAAAATATTCAGAACCTGGTGGAGATGTGGATTATATTGGAAGAAGCTGTGAACAATAGAAATGACTTAAAAGAGCAGGTCTGTAGGCAAATTCTCAGGAAAGGCTGGTCTGTCTGTTTTTGTCTGAATTTTGATTTTGTTTCTTGTCTTATATTTTACCAGTGATTGGTTTGGGTTAATAAACATAATCTTTCAGAATGGTAATGTGTTATTAAAACTTAGTCAAGTTGGATTGCTTAGTTCCTAGGAGAGAAGTTTAAATTGAGGGAGAAGGGAATTCAGTTATTTGGAGGTGTAATAGACCGTGGATGACAAATCACTGCAGGGATCTATAGTAACGAGTTGTGCACCCAGGGCACCAGGTGAGCAGAGGGATGCTAGATGGTAGGAGAGGATTATACAGTGAGAGGTAAGAAGATATACTCCTCCCACCTATACCCAGAAAAGAAGGGGAAAATGCCATTTTCCTTCTCACTTCAGTCTAATCACCAGGCTACTATTTACATAGGACCTTACTGTGTTGGATTCTGTTCTGTCTCTATAACATTATCTCATTTAATCCTCAAGAAAACTTGTGAGGTGTAGGTATCCTTATGCTCATTTTACAGATGAAGAAACTGAGGCATACCAAGGTTAAGTATTTTATTAATACTGTTCGTAGTGATAGAGAAATATTGGTCTTCTTGACTCCAAAGCTTATGCTTTTTAACTGGCACACTATACTAACCCTGGATTCTACATATGAACCTTTTCTCATGTACACATAAATTCCAGGTTCCTAATATGACTGACTTATAAGTAAGATTGTGGGACTCAGTGATTCACAAGTTATGTATTATTTTTTTTACTCTGGCAGATATTGTTGCATAATATTTTCTAAGTATGGATTTTGTTTTAGTAATTATTTATTTACATGATACATGAGAGGTATACAGTCTTGTCCTCTGAGAGGTTACACTTTAGTATAGTTTATATAATAATTGCCATTCTCATTTCATTTAGACTGCTGCATTATTTTATTTTTCCTATACAATTTAATCGCTGGGAGACAGGTATTTTGTTTAGTTGTGATCATTACTGAGAAGAAACCTGGGGACAGAAGATGAAGTAAAAAATTCTAAGAACTTTTATTGACTTCTTTTCCCAGGTGTGAGTTGATTTGAGTACTAAGTTTCCAAATTTCTTCATTCTTTGGCATCAGTGTCAAACTGCTAACCATGCAGGTTTATTATTTTTAATGGCAGTTTTGCTTATGAAGAAAAATAGAACTAAAGTAGGAAAAAAAATACTTTATGTTGAGACTCAACTGTCAGCATATTTAAAATCCAATAAAATAAAAGAGGTAGAAAAAAGTATATCAATTCCTTCTTTATTGTAGAAATCAGATCTTAAATTAGGTATTAATAACTTTCATAGAAAATGGTCTATCAAATTACTATAATTTTAAGATCTGTCTTGAATGAGCAGAAGAGCTACTTCATTACTAAGTATAAAAGCTACTTTCCTGAAGTGTGACTGATGTCATACTACCTTGGTTTAAATTCTGGCTATGGTTTCTTTAATTTTTTTATATATAAGTGAGGATAGTAATTATACTTAAGTTATAGGATTGCTTTGAGAATTAAGGGACATACTTACTGCAAAGAGCTTAACATAGTGCCTGGCACATTGATACTACTCAATAAAGATCCTGTTATTGATGAATTAAAATTTGTAGTAACATTTCTCTTAATTTTGGATGAAGATCATTTTATTTTAGTTAGAATCCTGCCACTCTTAATATGAGAACTATTGTTAAAACAATTATTTCAGAAGTGGTTTTATGGATCACAAAAGGCGTAGGAAAGCTTGCAGATATTTTAAAAACTACTTTTTATTTTGTGAAGAGATCGTATTCAACTAAATATCTGTCCACTGGAAAAATAACAGAGAAGGCTTATTAAACTTTCATTGTTGATAGTTTTATTATTTTTGTCTTTGTTCTATCAATTCTTGCAATGTAGAAGGCTTGTCTTATATTCAGTACAGTGATCAATTTAGTTAGTTCTGCAGTATTTAGGATGAGGCTGCTAGGCCAGGATGTATTTGGCAGTCTGAGGAAGGCAAGCTTCAGTGTTCATTCAACTCCGCCTCCTCTCCATTGTGTTCTTTCTAAGTACAGACACAGCTTGGTCCCCTGGCAGTGACATACAGCAGACGTCAATAACAACCTTTGTAAATGTTAAATAAAAGAGCAAATTGAAGGGCAGTGATTCATTAGGAAAGAATTTTGTCTGAGCAAATTAACTCTTATTTCTGTTAACCCATGTTAGAGAATCACTGTCTCTTGAGTCTTTGGGTGCAGTTGAACTAGAAACTACACAGATGAAGGGCCTCTCTTCACTTTAATGGGTGTTTTGGATCTGGGATACGTGCTGTTCATTTGAAATATCTCTTCTTCTCTTTTTAAATTATACTTTGACATCTGGCCAATTTGATCAGCATCAGACAGTGATGTTAACCTTAATTTGCAAAGCAGTTGTCAAAAACCTTCCAAACTTCGTATCTTCATTATCGATTTTTCAGTCACTAGATGCATTGTGCATGTGTCTGTTACTTCCTCTGACCCACCTGTCTAGATCAATTCACTAGTCATTCTTCCTCAACAGCCTTGCCAGACAGACAGCCAAGCAGCTAGATTTTTGTCTAATGTGTTTTTCATTTCCTTCCCGGTTTTTCTTCTCTTGCTTAACTAGTGCAAAAGCAGCCTATATGTCTTTAAAGTTGTTATCTTCAAAAAATTCATTTTAAATGCTTCTTTAGGGGTGCCTAGTCGGCTCAGTTGGGTAAGCGTCTGTCTTCAGCTCAGGTCATGATCTCAGGATCCTGGGATTGAGCCCCGCCCGAATCAGGCTCTCTGCTCCACGGGGGCTTGCTTTTCCCTCTCCCTCTGCCTGCCACTCCCCCTGCTTGTGCTCACTCGTGCGCTCTCTCTCTCTGTCAAATAAATATATAAAATCTTAAAAAAAAAAAATAAATGCTTCTTTAGCCAAAATTTGAGTTTGCATATCTGTGTATATACACACTACTTACTGAAAATATTTTATCCTCTTCTTGAAGTACACTTAAAAGGAAATTCTTTAGATTTTTAAAGCTAGCAGTTTTTCTTTTTTTAAGGAGATGTGACTGTATTACCTATCACTTTTTCAGAATAACTCTTTTGTTCTATTATGTACTATGATGGATTAATCATGAATTTGCAGTTAATGAAGGGCTATCTATTTCATGCATACCTTCGCAGATTTTTTAAGTATCTTTTCTATATACTACACACTGCACAATATGTTATTTTTGAGACTCCGCAGTCAAATAATTTTAAACCAGCTAATATAAGTTCCTTGTTTGTATTATTTGGATACAAAATCAAGAAATAGATTTTCTTTTCTTTTTCCCACTTTATCCAACAGTCCTCAGTCCATGTGGAAACTTTATACTTTGGATTTTGGAACATTGTACCTCATAAATGAATAGGCAGTGTTATCACAATGTCATTGACTTAGCAGACATTTAATAAATCCTCACCATGTGCTCTCTTAGCAGTCCTAAAAAGCAATTAATCTCTTTCTCTTCTTGTTGGTATTAGTTTGTATCTTTTGAAAAATAAAGTCAATGAGTTGTTTACATTGCTACATTAAACATTTCTTGACCACCAACCTTGCTTCTGTTTCAGAACCTCAGTGAAATCCAGAGCATTAAAGTATCTCATCCTTATTTCTAATTACTTTTTGCCTGAGCCTTGGGTTCTAAAACTTGTTACCTGCCTATAGTTACTTGCTTAGTTTGAACTATGTCATGTTTGCATGCTTTTTCCTCACAGTATTTTCTCTAACTGAAATGCCCTCCACACCTCCTGCTTAGTTTGAACTATTTCATATTTGCATGCTTTTTCTCACAGTATTCTCTCTAACTGAAATGCCCTCCACACCTCTCTTGGGTTAATTCTACCACTTCATTTCAAAACTGAATTTCATTTCTACCATCTAGGTACTATGTTAGCTACTTGTATACACATGACCCAGCCTCTTAGAATTTTCAGCTCATACTGTAGCTTTTCCAAGAAGCCTCGCCTAAACTCCCATCTTGGACTCAGTCTCCTTTTCTCTGTGTCTGTAGCATCCTGTACCTGTTACATTGAAATATGCTGTTTATGTGCACTTGCTTCAGACCGGAAGTTTCTTGAGAGTGGGATATCATGATGCATCCCCCCACACACACACCCTGTCCAGTACCTGATATACATCAGATGCTCAAAAATTATTTGTCAAGTTATTTTTAAACTGTAGATAAAGTAAATGATCCCTGCCATTAATGAGTTCTCATGACTTATAGCTCTCTATATGTTTCAACCTGTGTTATGATTACTTGCTTGCATATCTTATCTCCCACAAAGCTTAGCTATTGTCTTGAAGAATACAGTGCTAACACATTTATGTTGGTGTGTCCCACCATGCCTTATGCCTACGCTTAGAAGCTGTGAGAGTGATGCTTTTTTTTTCTTTTTTTTTTTTAAAGATTTTATTTATTTATTTGACAAAGAGAGACAGCGAGAGCAGGAACACAAGTGGGGGAGTGGGAGAGGGAGAAGCAGGCTTCCCACTGAGCAGGGAGCCCGATGTAGGGCTCGATCCCAGGACCCTGGGATCATGACCTGAGCCAAAGGCAGACGCTTAACGACTGAGCCATCCAGGCACCCCTAGAGTGATGCTTTTCTTAAGAATGTTTTTGCTAAATACTACTCCTGTGAGAGCTACCTTGAATGAGCAGTCAGACAGTGTCTGTGGAAATTAGGTAACTTCTTTAATGATAGCCTGGAAGAGCTTGATTAAGTGGGCCGAGAAAATGCCTGTTGTCTCTGCTCTGCAAATGAGCTGTTACTGAAAGGTAATCTGGAGCAGGAGCTTTATGGATGTCAGTTTTTGAAACTGGAAGAAGTAGAATTTTTTAAAACATGGTCTGGAGCAGACATGACCTCCAGAAGATGTTTCTAAATGATGACATTTACTAATGAGATTATGTAACTGACAGAGAAACTGAGGTCCCTGTGCTAGTGTAGGACAAAGATGAAGTTTGACTTCACTGATGGGTAGAGCTACTCTGTCACTACTTACAGAATAAATACATTTCTGGTAACTAGCTAAATATGAATTTAATTCTTTCTGAAATTAGTGCAATTCTGTGATCTTACCAGGTTGATTTGAATAACAGGTTCTTCTTTAAAAAGAGTAATATTCATGAATACAGCTCCATTGTTCCTGGAGTATTTGGGAGGGACTCTTCGGAGTTTTGTGGAGTTGTTTATAACTAATTTGGCTGTCAGCAGTATATTTTTATTATGGTTAATGAACACATTATGTTCATAGATAAGATCAGAATAAAATAGAGATTGTTACTCATATGTTATATATTTAGCCAGCATTTAATAATTGTCTACTATAGGCTATACAGTCTAAAAGGTTTTCACTTTTCTGCTTTTCATCTCCCTGTTTCCTTCTACAGAACACCTGCCCATGCTTCATAGTCCTGCTCAAATATCATTTCTTTTAAAAAGCCTTACTTACTTGATTTTTCCCTCATTTTTATCTTTCCTATAGCACCTTTAAGGAAAGATAAAATATGCCTTACATTATAACTTCAGGTCTCCTTCGTCAGACCTTAAGCATTCTAGGAAAGGGACATGTTTGGTTTTCTGAAGCACCGTTAGGGTTAGGAGCACCATCACAGAGCTTTGATTATATTTGTGTCAAAACCAAAAACCAGGAAAAAAGAAAGAATGTACTTCTAATACTGGTTATATATCAAGAACTATAATTTGTTCAGCACATAGTCATAGGCCAGGTATTGTGGGAAGTGTTATGTTAATCATTTCATTCATTTCTTACAGTGGTATTGTTTTATGAGTAAAGGAACAAACTTGAGAAGTCAACTAGCAAACTTGCCTCAGCAGCTATTAAGTTATGAATCAGGAAGTAGAGCTCCACTCTCTCTGGCTCCAGAGTCCATACTCTTAAACACAGCACTGTACTGCTGCTATAGTTTCTCAGCTTCATGTAGAACCACCCAAAGAACCAGTTTCCCCTATCATTTTCTTTCCTGTTTTTATTTTCATTAGGACCTTTGGATTACATCATTTAAATAAAATTAAATTTGGAGTCTAGTTTTCAGGTAACTGTATAGTCAGTAAGACCTCTTTTAACTGATCATAAACTAAGTCTTGTGAATACGAGGCTCATAAATTTGAGGATGTGTTGATTAGCTATAGGAAAAAACTAGAGAGATTTTGAAGAGATTCTGTCCACATAAAGTAGTTATTTGGAAGAATTTCAGGTGAAGAACAACAGTAGTTTTGTTATATTGTTGTGTAAATTAAGCAGGGCAAACTGACTAAAAATAGCTGTTTAAAATAATTTCATGGAAAAGAATCATAAGTTATAGTAGAGATGAGGTTGAGTGGATGAGAAAAATCAAACACTTAAACACTAAAATAGCAACAGATTAAAGCAAAAAAGAGATGTCATTCACAACTATGAAAGATAAAATTATTACTAAAACCTGCCTTTATGTGCATTTCCTTCTTGTTAAATTTAAACTTTAGATCTTTGCTATGTCCAAAAATTTTTTATTTACATGGCTTTGGCAATGTGAATGAAATGAATGAAAGTCTGAGGCTTTTGCAACAAAGTACATAATTAGTATAATTTTTTTTTTAACAATGAGCTTTATTTTGAAGCTGAAACCACTGCTAAAAACTGTTAAAGACTTTTTAATTTCTTGAAATTATTTCTTTGGGTTACTGTTACAGAGTTCAGTAACTTTGAATACCATAACTTTGAATTCCTTCAATGCTTTTTCAGTCTTTCTCATTTTTTCTCCTTAGGTAGATAATCTCCTTTTGCTGCTAACGTATCTCTACCACCTTTCTAATTCTTGTGTGTTTTCCTTTCAAAGGAAGAGAAGCAGACCTTATGCTCGGAGTCTAGGACAGAAAGGGTTTCTGTTTTTGGCAAGTGCTATATTGATTTTCCACTATGTTCTGTTGGAGATTCTCACATACTTCAGTTTCCATGTTTCTGCTTCCACTTTGTTCCACAAAGATGTATCATTTTCTTTTTCAATGACTTGATTTAGGGGAGGAAAAAAAAGATGTGAAGAAACTATTAGTATAGCTATGGCAAATAATGCTGAAGGTCGTCTGAGACTGGCTGGGAACTTTGGGAACCAGTGCACTTGGGTGTTTTTGATTGTGTTGCCGTTGTGTGTGTGTGTGTGTGTGTGTGTGTGTGTTGCTGTTCTACCTAGAATTCAGGGCCATCTGTCAAACTTCCTTTTAGCTAGCTTGATTGGAGCACTCTTTATGTAGCAAATCAGACTGATTCCATGAGTGTTCCCAGACTTCCCAGGTGTTGCAGGTGACAACTGCATTTCCTCCACAAAAATGAAGAAAACACAGGTGGCCATGTCAGGAAGGGCCTCCCACTGCTAATATCATGTCAGTGCACTGGCATTTCACCAGAGGCAATGAGTTCAGCCTCAGACTATTCATTTTTTCTTAGATTGGCCACATCCTAGTTCTATTTCTTTTTCTCCCCCCCCTTATGGCTAAGCAATGCCTCAGCAGAAGAAATCACCAAGTGGATGGGAAAATCAAATGGGGTAATGATGCAGATCCCACAAGGGACAGATAAGTGAGCTTACATGCCCAGGTTCAGCCACCACTCCAAGATCTGGCTGTATTGCCTGGCCCAGTCTCTATGGAAAATTATTTGGGGCCTCTGTATGCATGGAAACCTGAGGATACTAGGTATGATTTGAAGGCTTAAGTGTAACTGGCCCTGCTTTTCTTTCTCCCTTGGAAGAGCCTAAAATAAAACAGAAGCTAAAGACTTTTTATAGTATTTTTAAAATTTTATTTTAGTAGATCCAGCTGATAAGCCTGAGTAAAATCATGTAATTACTACTGTAATTGGTAATATGATGTACCCAGTTAACTTAAGACAAGCCACAAATGGAGTGATTCATATTTTACCATTACCCTGGGCAAACTTACAGTTAGAATGAGCAGTGGTACTCATGAAATAAATAAATAGAAAATTACTATACATTTGTCTTTAAACTCTAAAACACCAGGCTAACAAACAGTAAATTTCTGAGCAGCTATGGTTGTACAACTAGTTAAGTAAAACTAGTTTTACTTTATTACTTTTAAACTCAGCTAATTTGTAGAAAGCAGTAAGTGCTCCCTTTACATAGATGAATTTAATACTTATGATGTTTTTGGGCGCCTGGGTGGCTCAGTTGGTTAAGCAACTGCCTTCAGCTCAGGTCATGATCCTGGAGTCCCGGGATCGAGTCCCACATCAGGCTCCCTGCTCAGCAGGGAGTCTGCTTCTCCCTCTGACCCTCCTCCCTCTCATGCTCTCTGTCTCTCTGGCAAATACATAAAATCTTAAAAAAAAAAAAAAATACTTATGATGTTTTTGATAAGTGTAGAATGCACTACACATTAAAAATTATTTCTTGTTTATTTTTTATCTAGTGTTATTTTATAACCTCTTCAGTAAAAGGTAGCATGGTTGTAAATAGAAACTATTCTTAGCTTGTTTTCTTCACATACAGAAAACTAGAATTGGAGAAAAGATATGAAGGCCACTAATAATTCCAGTTAATACAATATTTTATAACTTTTAGGTTTATCACAGAAGAGTCTGATGTTTTGGGGCACCTGGGTGGCTAAGTCGGTTAAGCGGCCAACTCTGGATTTCAGCTCCAGTTATGATCTCGGGGTGGTGGGATGGAGCCCCGTGTTGGGCTCTGTGCTCAGCGCAGAGTCTGCTTGTCCCTCTCTCTCTGCTCCTCCTGCTGCATGCATTCTCTTTTAAATTAATAAATAAATTCTTTAAAAATTAATCTGATGTTTTAAATTAGAGACCTTAATGATCTACTATAATTTATCTTTAGTGCAGTGCTTTTTCCAAATGACTACTTGTGGTATCATCTTTATATTCTTTTTTTTTTTTTTAAGATTTTATTTATTTATTTGACAGAGAGAGACAGCAGGAGAGGGAACACAAGCAAGGGGAGTGGGAGAGGGAACACAAGCAAGGGGAGTGGGAGAGGGAGAAGCAGGCTTCCTGCTGAGCAGGGAGCCCGATGTGGGGCTCAATCCCAGGACCCTGGGATCATGACCTGAGCTGAAGGCAGACGCTCAATGACTGAGCCACCCAGGCGCCCCTCATCTATATATTCTTAGTAGCAAAAATTTAGTTGAGCTTTCCATTCTGTTTATCTATAAAACCAAAAAGGTATACTGAAGTATTTTTTTCAAATTTTATAATCATCACTCCCCATCCCCTTCAGTATAATATACTGTTTCACTCCTGTTGGAAAGTCATTGCTCGTGTATATTGCTATAAGAAACAAAGCCCAGGGGTGCCTGGGTGGCTCAGTTGTTACTGCCTTCGGCTCAGGTCATGATCCCGGGGTCCTGGAATCGAGCCCCGCATCGGGCTCCCTGCTCAGTGGGAGGCCTGCTTCTCCCTCTCCCACTCCCCCTGCTTGTGTTCCCTCTCTTGCTGTGTCTCTCTCTGTCAAATAAATAAATAAAATCTTTAAAAAAAAAAAAAAAAAAGAAAGCCCAAAACTGCTCCTTCCCCTTGATCTACATACTGGAAAAACCTCAGTTGCTTGAAGTTAAATCTGTTTCTCTGATAATGTTGGTCCTTGGCTGCTTGATCAAATCTCATCTTTTTTCTTCTTTAATGTACCCTAAACCAGACTGCATCTACCCAGTTTTGCTTTATTATCTGATCATCTAGTCCTACCCACAGTAGGTCCAAAAAGGTCACAGTGGTGATCTCTATGCTACTTACTTGTTAATGTTTAATGGAAATTTCCTGTGATAAGGCAGCACAGGGTAACTATAGATCATCAAGATTCTTTGTAATTGGCTATATATGTGTGTCAGCAGGGGGTAAAACCAGGTGAAGAATCAGGGTCCTTTTTCATGAAAACAAGTCAAAATAATAAATTTATTCTTATTCTTCCCTCTACTCTTCTTTCATCCCATTTTTCATTCATGTATTCTGTAAACATTTATAAAACACCTATGTGCGAGAAGTTCTGCTAAACTTGGAGGAGACAAAGATGGTTAAGAATATTTTCAACGTTAATAGTTTTTTGGTCATCCACAGGTCACACAAGTAAAAGGCTGTATTGGGGAGAGTTTTTTTTATCATATAAATTTTGTCACCATTTATGGAAAGAATTGTTGTACTCCTTAGGTTTAGGGCTTGTTAAAGGGTATCTTTCCAGTGCTTTCCATATTGATTTAAACAAAGCAGGAACTCTTACTGAGTTTGAGAAATATTTGTGAAATGCGGAATAAATGAATATGAGAATATAGTAATGAGTAGTAAAATTATTTGCCAAGTAATTCAGTGGTCACTTATAGTGAAGGTATAACAGTAAATATAGAAAACTCTTCCTACAGATAGTGGTACCCCATGGGGAGAGGTCTCCCTGTCTATTCTTTACTATCACCTAGGGTGATAAATTAATTGGCGTATGAGGACCTACCTGTTACTTTGTTTTAATCAATGTTACCAGTTTTCAGGAGAGCCATCTGATAGCATGTGACACAAATTTTTTGCTTGTTTGTTTTGAGATTTAAAAAATAAGTGCTTTCCTGAACATCAGAATATCTATCCAATTCTGAAATTAGAGCAATTTAAATTAGAGCTTACCAAATTCATTTGAATAATAGTATTCTTTTTTAAAAAGGAATTGATGTTCATGGCTAATTGTTCCTGAGATGATTGCTGACAAAGATTTAGGAAGAATTCTTTGAGATTGTATATAAGTAAATTGGTTGTCTTCAGTATATTTTCTTTCTTTTTCTAATGTTAATTCCAGTATAGGTAACATACAATGTTAAATTAGTTTCAGGTGTACAGTATAGTGATTCAGCAATTCTGTATATTACTCAGTGCTCATCAAGATCAGTGTACTCTTAATCCTCTTCACCTAGGTCAGCTTTAGATATGGGGTAGGTAGTAAGTCCATTTTTTTTTTCATAGTAATGATAGATATGTACTAGTTTTTCTAGCTGTAATGTATAGCTAGAAACATGTAGTTCTACTCCTTTTATGCTAATCAGATGACAAAAATTGGGTAGCTTTTTTAAGCTATTAGGTTAGAATCAAAATCATATTTAACTTCTATTGTTCCTGCATTTGACAAAGGGAAAAGGAGGTCACATTTCATTAAGAACCTTCAGTGTGTCCCACAGGCACCATGCAGAGTGCTTAAGCTTTGTTCATTTAATATTCATAACCCTGTAGGAGTGGCTTTGTTGTTATTCTTAAATTTTGAAACTCAGTATTTTTTGATGAGATAGAATTCACATGCCATAAAATTCACTCCTTTAAAGTATACAATTCCATGGTTTTTAGTATATTCCCAGAGTTGTGCAGCCATCACCACTATCTAATTCCATGAAGAAACCTTGTACCTGTTAGAAGTCAGTCCTCATTGCCCCCCTTACCCATGCCCTCAAAACCACTAATCCACTTTCTGTCACTCTGGATTTGCCCCTTCTGGACGTTACATATAAACAGAATCTATAATACATGGTCTTTTTAGACAGGATTTTTTCACTTAGCATAGTATTTTCAAGGTTCACCCATGTTGCAGCATGTATCAATAATAGTTTATTTCTTATGCTGAATATTCCATTGTATGAAGGTACTACATTTCACTTATCCATTCATCAATTGATTGAGATTTGTTTCTACTTTTTGGACATCATGAATAATGTTACTACGCACATTGGCATACAGTGTTTATGTGGACATGTTTTCAGTTGTCTTAAGTATATACCTAGGAGTGGAATTACTGAGTACTGTAGCTATATATTTAACCATTTAAAAAACTGCCAGGCTGCTTTCTAAGGTGGCTGTGCACCATTTTACAATCCTGCCAGCAATTTATGAGGGTTTCAGTTTCTTCACATCCTTGCCAACATTTGTCTTTTTTATTTTAGCCATCCTAGTGGGTGTGAGAACCTCACTGAGGTTTTGACTTTCATTCCCCTAATGAATAATGATATTAAGCATCATTTTATGTGCTTATTGACTACTTGTATATCTTCTTTGGAGAAGTGTCTCAGTTGGTACTTTAATCTCTAAAGTAATTCTGGCTCTCCTGTATCCTTGAGGATGATTTAATGAAAGGACATATGTAGTGCCCAGCACAGGACCTAACACTTAAAAAATATTTATTTAAATGTTTGTTTCTTCTTTTGCACTTCACTTCCAATTTTACAGATGAAGAAATTGAGGCTTAGAGAGAGAGAGAGCACAAATAATTCACCAGAGTTCATTTGGCATTTAGTTGGCCAATGCTGGAATCAAATCCAGATCTTTCTGATTCCTACTAGATTCAACACTGTCCTCTTTCCAACAGTTCCTCCTTTTGCCCCTGCTGGAAATCTGCCTCCACTGTGAAATGACTACCCAAAGTAGGTAAACTTAATTACATGGTATTGTCTTGTACATCTTCACAATAAAAGCAAATGTAGCTGATTTTTAAAAAACTCTTCAAGGGATTTAATCGACTCTCTCTTTGGATCAATTTTAAATGTGCTGTACCTTTGTAAATATAAGGCTCTCTTAAACTTTCACCTCTCTAGGATAAAATGTCACTTAACAGATGAAAGGCTCAGGGCGCCTGGGTGGCTCCATCGGTTAAGCGTCCGACTCTTGGTTTTGGCTCAGGTCATGATGTCAGGGTCATGAGAGTGGGCTCTGCGCTCAGCGGGGAGTCTGTTTGAGATTCTTCCTTCCCCCTCCCCCCAAAATAAATAAATAAATAAAATCTTTTAAAAAATAGATGAAAGGCTCATTTTTGGAATGTCTATACATGACCACCAAATGATATTTCAACTAAAATAGTTGAGAAACTCTGGTTTCCAGATCATGGTGTTATCTTTAACCAGCCTGTTTTTAAATGTAGTTTATAGTGAACGGGACAGCTGACATTTCATTGACCATTTTTGGGTTTTGTGGGTTCCAGAGAAACAACATCTGTCGATTGTGTATAGATCGACCAACTTTTTTTTTTTTTAATTTTGCACAGCTAACTCTAGAGAAAGAAAAGGGAGAGCTCTTTCTAGACAAAAGCAGAAGCCTCTACTCTTTTGGTAGATTTTCCTAATTCATGTTTTCTCAGATGTATTATCAAGGGGTCAGCTGAGGAATACATTGACCAACACCTGCAATTAATGGTTGGATACCATAAGAGAACCCTCAGTTTTCTTGTGAAGTATTATATTTTTAAACAACACAGTTGGGATCAGCACTGTTTATGAACTGAAACTAGAGCATTAAAGAGATTGCTCCTCATTTTGGTACCTTCAAGTTAATGTTTTTATTGATATTAAATGATATTAAAAATTGATAACTTGCTGTGTGTTAGACATGTTGCTAAGCACTATATGCATTAGCTCAATTAATCTTCACAACAACTCCTGAGGTATGGGTATTGCCTGTATTATTATTCATCTTTTTCAAATCAAGAAATTGAGGTTTAGAGGGTTAAAGTAACTAGTCCGAAAGTCACAAACAAAATTAGTAAGTCGTGGAACTGGCATTTAAGCCAAATACTGTCTGACCCCAGAGCTCTTCAAATCTTTTCATGGTGGTTAAAAAGTGAAAGTACAGCTTTTTACTTCACTTTCAAAGCATTATTGTCAGGCATTTTTTAATAATAGATTTCCTGTGCTTTGAGGGAAAAGGTTCAAACATAGGTGCTTTCACTTAGGATTGAACATGAAATCAAGAAGGAGAGAAAATGTGTTTTGGTGGTCACCCAAGATATGCCTGGTAGTAATAGCTTTGGATGCTCTTCAGTCTCTCCTGCTGATATGCCGAGGCCAGTTATCACTTTTATCTTCATGTTTTTCTTTTTCTATAAAATAGGTGGTTTAACAAATAATACATTATATGTTAAAAAAGAAAAAGAGGATAGTAGGAAGGGGAAAATGAAGGGGGGGAAATCGGAGGGGGAGATGAACCATGAGAGACTATGGACTCTGAGAAACAAACTGAGGGTTCTAGAGGGGTGGGCTAATGCTGGTGGTGATGGGTATTAAAGAGGGCACGTATTGAATGGAGCACTGGGTGTTATACGCAAACAATGAATCATGGAACACTACATCAAAAACTAATGATGTAATGTATGGTGATTAACATAACAATAATAAAATAAAATTTTTAAAAAATAGGTGGTTTAATCCACATCATCTTCAGATTCAACAGAGCTACTGCTAGGAAACCTTAGCCTCTATGTGAGTCGCTTCAGAAAACTTTAGCTCAGAGATTGTTTGGAAAGGTTTCATGCTCATTTTTAGTTGTTTTATTGTTTAGGGGAGGGAGTGGTAATATGATAATACAATTGTATAATAATACAATTTTGGTATTGTTATTCTGTTTGGGGAACAAGCAAACTTCAACTCAAATATTGGCTTTTTTTAAGCATACTTCATAAACCAAAGGGATGGTTATCTTTTGTATCTTCATAGGAGGGACTTCATATCATCCATTTGAATGAGTGCTTGCTCATTATAACAATAAACACATTTTATTATGCTTCGCTGTAGATTTTTGGAATTGGCGTACCTGATCTCTATTCATCCTTATGTGGTACTCTGAACACTACTAGGCAGAGCCTTTAAAGATGTCAGGCCACAAAGGGAGATCATAAATTAGGGAGAAACTTCAGGGTTGTCTCTAATCCAGTCACCCTACAAATTAATAAATTGAATTCATCAGCATATCTGATCCAATGAGGGCTAAATGACTAATTAGTTAAGAATCTGAGCTAGATTCATAGTATTCTGACTTGAATCTTGTATCTCTTGTAGTCTAACATATTTTCATTTGGAAAGAAATTAGGCATGCTTTTGAAGTAAGTGATAGATATGTAGTAAACAGCCAGTGAGATTATTTTACCAGTTGTCTCTTTGTGGAATAATAATATCTTTTTTTGACTAATCACTAGATTTCTTTCCTGAGGGGACCTCTATTAGAACAGGTATATTTTCATAGAATATATACATTCATTCTTTTAGGCTACAGAAAATAATAATCACTGTTAGGTTCATGTGGGCAAAGCATGATATTTATATCTATAAATAAGTAGATACCTATATATCCAGAATCCAAATCTGAAATGTAATTAGATTTGCTATATGTTGTCTTTGTGAGAGTCAAAATAATAAGAATATAGCATCAAAAATTAATCACCCAAGCCAACTTTTAGTATTGTCAGAGGGTCAATTTAGACTCTGCTACATGTCTTGTACTGTTTTCCACATGAACCCTGGCTCTGATGATTGATGTTCCTAATGGGATTTAAGGACCTGTAAGGTCCCAAACTGCCTTCTGCATTATCAAAGAAATCTGCTGTTTAAAAACAGATGTATGCCTGGCCTTGTTCTACCAAAGATTTGAGTTGACAGGTTTGCTTTTTTTAGGATGAAGCATATTTTTCCTGGTTTTTCTGTTTAAATTAGGTCATCTCTATATGATTTGTAGTGAATCAGTTATTCAGGATAACTCTGCCTACAGCCTCTCTGAAAAGGAGCCAATAGGAGCTCTGTGAATGCTGCCTAACAGAATTATAGCAGTGTTTGGTGGAAATTGTACCATGTATCATCTCCTGTAATTATGCACTGTACATAGTCACCCCTCAAGCACTGAAAAAATGTGAGGAAAACAAAGCCAAAGAATATACATTTAAGTTTTTTATTCATGGTCACTTAATTTTTATTTGCAGTTCAATTTTAGTTAGGTTATTTTAGAAAGATGTAAAGCCTTTTTGTCCTTCATACACAATTACCAACTTCTCTTTTTATTTTCATCCTCCTTTGTCCTTTATCTCTTCAGGCATACTATTGTTTAACAGTTGCTTTGTATAAGATACGAGCCTTGCATGCCAACTTTGATGTGGCAGAATGAATCATGTTGCCATTGATCTCAGCCTGAACAGAACAGCCATCTTCAAATAGGAAGTTTCTAGCTTCAGGTTGTTTTAGCCCTGCATGCCTTGCCTAGCCTGCCATGTAAAGTCAGTTGCTTCACTCCAAACAGCACTGTATTAATATGCACAACATGACCATTTTCAGTAGAAGGTTATTAGAATGCTAGTTTGTATCCTCTAGTGAATGAAATGATGTGTGATTATGAAGTCATCAGGCATGGACCAGTAAGACTCCAGAGAGCCTGCCCCCTCTGAGGTCCTCGGGGTGCCATTGATTGGTGGCCATGTGTTTGTGCCCGATAGACTGTGAAATGGTGTGTTGCTACACGGCTGTGTTGCACCTGCGCCCCACCGAGGTGATTGATTGGTTTGGTCATGTGGAATGTTCCCATCTGGTCTGCAGTAATGTGGTTCTTTTTTTTTTTTTTTTTTTTGATCTGTGAATAGCAAGTACTGGCTGGATAGTTAGAGCAAACAGTTTCAGAGTCTAAATAATCCTTTTCCTCTAAGAACAAATTGGGATTTGAAGGAGTTTATTTTTGCTTGCCTTGTTCTTATGAAGGTAGTCATTCTCCATGAGGTTCCTACCCCTTCTCTCTAGGATTTTATACGCCTTTCTCTTTTGACCTGTTTTCACCTCACCCTCCTCATACTAGATTAAAATGCATTTTATATCTTCCTAATTTGTGCAGGTCTAAAGCAAAATCTTTTTTGCTGTTTGTTGTTCTCACATGCCACTTGAGATGGTTTGCAATTTTTTAAAAGATGGTTTCTATGATCATAATTGGATTATCAAAGTACTGATGTATTTTAAGCCTTCATTTAACCTCACAAAAGTAGTGGTTTATTTATTGAAAACTACTGATGTTGCAGTTTAAATGTCAAGAAATTATTTATTAGGTTCTTTTTAAAAAAGATTCTATAGTTATATTGGGCGGTCTTGTTTGATATTTCTTAATCTTAGTCCTTTTTCATAATTGATCTATTCATTCTACCTAATGACTAATTACATATCAGAGCACATCATCAGCCACATTCATCATAGTAGAATGTAATAATCAATGACATTTCAACAAAGGAAAAAATAAATATGCAAATAAGGCCTCATTAACATTTGCATGAGTTGTTTGAATAATCACGTTGCTGACAAGGCTGTAATTAACAGAAATTGATGCTGAGTTCAGTATTTGATAGTGTGTTTTCTCAGCGTTTTATTGTTGTCACTGCGGGGGCTGAAATGAAGTTCTGCTCTACTTGTACCTTGACTAGAGTTTGATGTGCTGGGCTGTGCCAGGTACCAAAGGCTTCTGGGAGCCCTCGATTCATCTGTGACCTACACTTAATGCATATAAGACACTTTATTTAAATTGCCTTATTTTTTAATGAAGCACTGCTAGATTTTAGCAATTAAGAGACAACTGTAGAAAGAAAACAAACATGAAAATTTAAATCATTCCTTATTTTGCCAGAACTGCCTTAAATGAATCAGATACTGTAAGATTTTTAAGATTTAGGTTTGTTCAGACCATGGAAAATTGAAAATTGATGTCATTAAATTTTGTTTTGTTTTGTTTTATTAAATATGGCCCAGTGGATCACTGTCAAGAGGTTGGAGCTTACTGTAATTGAAAATCACTTGCTTAGGAAAAAAATCTAATTATAAAATGTACAGTTTTTTTTTTTAATAACTCTGCTCCCCCACATTCCTCCTCCTTTTCCTGTACTGTTTCCTGTTTTTGTCATGGATATTAACTGAAATGCACTAAACACAATAAAGCTGTTTATGTCAGTTTTTTGGATGACTGCAAGTGCTGATTATAACAAGTTTAAGGAATTTCCTTTGTTGAATGTGTACCCGTGCCATATGGCTCAACATGGAACATTAACTTGACAGGGATAATGGATTGTGGTATATGGAGACAATTTTGCCTGCAGCTTTACTATAACTCATTCTGGTTGGGGATCACAGGTTTATAGTATGGGATGCAGCAAACATCCAGATGGATTTACTTTACATAAAAGAGTTGCATTTCTTTTTATTTCCTCCCTGTAATTGGAAAAAGAACATTTTTTTAAAGAAGCAAAATATAAAGAAGTAAACAAAGAAGGAAAGATTGTTCAAAAAATGAATTCTGTGCAGTCTCTTTATAAAATGCTATGGAAACTATTTTTGTATATATAGCACATTACTTTAAAATCATGGCTTACATAAGCTTATATTATTTATTCTTTTTAGGGGAATGTCTAAAATGAATTTTCCTTTCTTGAGATTGGAAAATTATATCAGCTTTATTGTATCCCGGTGTTTCAGGTTTGAAGACCTGAAGGAGCAAGCAGTGTCATTTCTGAACTAATTTTAGTAAAGTAGCTCTCTCTGAGATGAATTGGATTTGTAAGATTTAAGATAGAAAAAAAAAAACCATTTTAAAAATGAATCCGTTTTTTAACTGAAATATATTACATATAATAGAGGATAAGATTTGTTGTTTTGTTAAACAGTAATAAAATTGCTAACTGCAGGCTCCTTGGTTTTATATGTATTCTTGTGATACTTACTCTAATTTACCTGGTGAGAATAAGAAAACCAGAAGACGCTTTGGCAAAATGATCAGTGTAACCAAAGGTTAGTTATCTATAGAATGGGTAAATGCATTGTTATTAAGAACTGACGTCTATTTTAACTTAGAGGGGAAAAAATTTTAGAACATTTTTTCTCGAAACAGTCTTGTACTAAGAAACTGGTTTCCTTGACTGTTTTCAGTTTCTTTTGAAATCGTTTAGATCTTTTTTTAAAATTTAGTCTCCACTCTATTAAAAAGCTTAAAATGTTTAGGTAAAATGTGAAATTATGTCATTAATTAAATTATGTGGGGTTCTACATTTTTCTATCTAAATAAAACCCATTGATCTGTGATTTTGAATTAGAATCTCTTTGATACATTAGCTAATGTGCCCTCCCTGAGCACAGGGGGTAAAGAAATGTGTTTCTTGCACCTTTTAAACTCTAGCCCTCAAATTACTGAAACCTTTAAAAGTTCACTTTGAGTATTTGAGACATATAGAGAAGTCAAAGGCTGAGCTTTTTAACCATCTTTGCTCTCAGAAAACACTAGAAGTTGGAATAGAGCTAGGCTGGGAGGCCATGCAGAATACCATACTGTTTGCTTGCTTGCTTGCTTGTACTGGAGAAACATTTTCTCTTTTTTTTAAATTTTATTTTATTATGTTATGTTAGTCACCATACATTACATCATTAGTTTTTGATGTAGTGTTCCATGATTCATTGTTTGCGTATAACACCCAGTGCTCCATGCAGTACGTGCCC
>NC_138377.1:86654594-86669573 GCF_054177405.1 Leptonychotes weddellii
TTTTTTTTTTAAAGATTTTATTTATTTATTTGAGACAGAGAGAATGAGAGACAGAGAGCATGAGAGGGAGGAGGGTCAGAGGGAGAAGCAGACTCCCTGCCGAGCAGGGAGCCCGATGCGGGACTCGATCCTGGGACTCCAGGACCATGACCTGAGCCGAAGGCAGTCGCTCAACCGACTGAGCCACCCAGGCTCCCCCGAAATTGGGACATTTTAAGTAAGTGAATTTATGGTTATATTAACTAGTAGCTGAAGTTATTTACCCCTATTTCAGCTGAGAACTTGAATTCATATCTAAGCTTTTTACAGAATTCCAGTTGTAAAAAGGATCTGGAGAGTTCCTCTGGCTAAGATCATGTGTAGGCTGCCCAAACAAATTAAGTCTGTGACTATCTCTGTCTTTCTTTCTATCCTTCCCCCCGCCCCCAGTAGCTACCCTCACTGACAGTATCCTTTTCTTTTGATTCTCTTCCCTTTGGTATTTATTTCCCTTTTGCTCTCAAATTTCTTATTCATATGTGCCACAAAGAATGATGATCTTTGATAATCTACTTTATGGCTCTTAATTAATTACATACACTCAGTTTCAAAAGCCAAGGCCTAGTGTCATATCATATGAATATTTTTTGAAATCTTAATAAATATAACTAGATTTCATCTGCCTATCTTTACTTGCCCCCTACAGAGTTTGAGGGTATTAGCAGTAACTCTGATAATCAGGGTCAGAAGATAGATTCTCAAATCTAGGAACACTTTAGTGAATCTTAGCACTTTTCCCTAGAAAAGTTAGTAGTATCACTCATGACATAGTGCTTTGCCTTATGTATCATAGCCTAAGCACTAGAGAAATTTCCCATGTACATAGCTGTCATCTTTATTCACAGTCATTAAGAAAAACTTCTATGTTTACATCTTTAAATTAAAACAAGGAGCGCACGTACCCCTTTGGATCACTACATTCATAGCGCTCACCATAGCACATACCCTCCCCAATGTCTATCACCCAGCCACCCCATCCCTCCCACCCCCCACCGCTCCAGCAGCCCTCAGTTTGTTTCCTGAGATTAAGAATTCCTGGTATCAGTGAGATCGTATGATACATGTCTTTCTCTGATTGACTTATTTCGCTCAGCATAATACCCTCCAGTTCCATCCACGTCGTTGCAAATGGCAAGATTCCATTCCTTTTGATGGCTGCATAATATTCCATTGTATACATATACCACATCTTCTTTATCCATTCATCTGTCGATGGACATCTTGGCTCTTTCCATAGTTTGGCTGTTGTGGACATTGCTGCTATAAACATTGGGGTGCTATGGTGAGCGCTGTGAATTGTGTAAGACTGTTGAATCACAGACCTGTACCTCTGAAACAAATAGTGCATTATGTGTTAAAAAAAAAAAAAAATAGTAGGAAGGGAAAAATGAAGGGGGGGAATTTGGAGGGGGAGATGGACCATGAGAGATTATGGACTCTGAGGAACAAACTGAGGGTTCTAGAGGGGAGGGGCGTGGGAGGATGGGTTAGCCTGGTGATGGGTATTAAAGAGGGCATGTACTGCATGGAGCACTGGGTGTTATACGCAAACAATGAATCATGGAACACTACATCAAGAACTAATGATGTAATGTATGGTGATTAATGTAACAGAATAAAATAAAATTAAATAAATAAATAAATAAATAAAACAAGGGGTGCCTGGGTGGCTCAGTCAGTTGGCTCACTCATCTGCCTTTGGCTCAGGTCATGATCTCCAGGTCCTGGGATCAAGCCCCATGTAGGGGTCCTTGCTCAGCAGGGAGCTTGTTTCTTCCTCTTCCTCTGTCCCTCCCTCCACCCTTCTCTGTCTCAAATAAATAAATAAAGTCTTTTTTTTTTTTAAAAAAAAGGAAATTCAGACACATGCTACAATATAGATGAAATTTGAGGATATTATGCTAAGTATAAGATAATTACAAAAAGACAAATACTGTATAATTCCACTTATATGAAGTACCTTGTGTGGTAAAATTCATAGAGACAGAAAATAAAATGGTAGTTGCTAGAAGCTGGGGGGGGGCGGAGGGAAGAATGGAGAATTATTTAATGGTTATAAAATTTTAGTTTTGCAAGATGAAAAGAATTCTGGAGATTGCTTGTACAACAGTGTAAATATACGTAACACTACTGAATTGTACACTTAAAATAGTTAAAATGGTAAATACTATGTTGTATGTATTTTACCACAACTTAAAACACAGTTTATTGAAACAGGGATAAAACACGTAAGTGTACATTCAGTCCCCAGTCTTTTGAAGTAGAGACAAGGCCTGCCATTAGTGGATGGGGCAGTTTGATTGGGTTTTAGATTACCTTTCTTGCTTAAACCACACCTATTGTTCACCATCTGAAAATCACAGATTGTGATTGCTAGTGTAGTTTAAGCAGGAAAAATTATGTACAAAGGTATAGGAAAACTTACATTTTTGGGAGTATTTGTGTACATTCCTTTAGACTTTTATGGCACTCCACTCCAGTCTTTTGTAGTTGTCTAGCTACCACATAATTAGATGATGATTTGGAGCCAACTTCTTAACACATTCAGTGTAGTTTTATAGAAATGACTACCTTTCTTTGCATTCGTATTTCCTCAGTTTGTAGATTTCATTTAGTTATATAATCACAACAAAAAGTACAATTGGTATAAAACACATTTGGGGGTGAATAGAACTAGCTCTTGGTAAGCATATAACTGAATTGGTGGGAGTAGAAATATTGAGGGTATTAAGGGAACAGCCTATCAGCCATGAGCATTCAGTATGTTTTAGAGACCAGTCAATGTTTTCTAGAGGGAATGGAAGGGCATTGGTTTAATCTGGAGAGTTAATTTATCTAGTATATTTCTAATCTTTTTCCTTTGCGTACTTTTTCGTAGGTGGGAATATAGTTAAATGAATCTTGTTTTTGAAGTACTTACCATAAATATAAGTAATCTGTCATATAGTATATCATATGTATAATTTTCCCCACTCCTCACCTATCATCAGCCATTTAAATTGTTTATAAACAATTCCATATGGAACATCTTTTATGTGTAAAGTTTGTTCTAACTTGGCTATATCCTTAGGATAGATTTCTAATAATAAAGTTGCCTGGTCTAAAGTTGTGAGTTTTTTGGATGGTTCTCTGATGCAAATAAAATTGTTCATTATTTTCTCCCTAAACCCAGGTATTGGGGACAACCCAGTGCTCCATATAAGCATTGAGTCCTAAGTAGATATGTGTTGAATACACACAATGCTGTTTTCCACTAGATCTTAGTTTTTCATTTTTTTTTTTATTTTATTTGCGAGAGAGAGAATGAGAGAGAGCACGAGAGGGAGGAGGGTCAGAGGGAGAAGCAGACTCCCTGCTGAGCAGGGAGCCCGATGTGGGACTCGATCCTGGGACTCCAGAATCATGACCTGAGCCGAAGGCAGTCGCTTAACCAACTGAGCCACCCAGGCACCCAGTTTTTCATATTTTTTAAAAATAGACACGTCCACTCACACACTCTGTTCATTTCCTCTTTTATAATTGCTTTGTATGGTCTCTTTTATTTATGCAGTGGTATTTGCTTCTCTCAGCCCCTCTGTGTTCCTATTCTTTCAACTTTTATCTGTCTGTTCCATGAAATGTTGCATTAGAGTTCTTGTCTACCCAGCTTTCTCTTTTCCAACTCCTTTTTTGAAATTGAGTTCGTCAGCAGTGCTAGGTGCTAAGAAAATAACAGTGAACAGAATTCTCTGGCCCCATCTTCATGTGACTTAAATTCTCATGTTAAATGTATTGTGCCATGTGTTTGTCTTGTTTCATCAACTAGGTTGTAGGTAAATGTGTTATTCATTAAATTGACCATTGTAGATGGACTTAAAGAGAATATTGTGCCAAGGATTATGGATATTGATATAAGGATATTCTTTTACTGATACTACATGCCTGGGTTATGGATTACAGCATTGGAAGAGACCTTAAAAGGTTCATAGTCCAACAACCCAGCAGTATTTTAATATTTATAGATTGTGCTGAGGACTAGGGAAATGGAACAAGATTGATAAAGTCTCTACGTTGACAGAGCTAATGCCTAATAATAAAGCCTTCCATAACTTAGGGTTTGTTGATTACAAAGTACTATACAATTATAATAGAAAACATGTATTAAGCATTTATTTATGACAGACACTAAACTAAGCCTTTAGTGTATATCAGTGCATTAAGTTCATACTACAGTTCTATGCAACAGACCCAGCCGTTTTTGTTTTACACGTGAGAAAAATGGAGTAACTGGCACAGGATTGACAATTTACATTGCAAACCCAGATCTGATTATGCAACCTTTGCTTTTAACCAGTATATCCTGACTTCTGACTCCAAGTCCAGTACTCTCCCTTTTACTTTTTTTGCCTGCCTTTACATCTCCATCATCAAGGTGTTGTCCAACCTGTGCTTTAAATATCTTCACAATGTAATACTTATTTTCTCCCTAAGGTAGCTATCTAATCCTTGGATATCTCTGTTAGAAAGATCTGCTTTATGGTATACTTAAAAAAACAAAATCTCTCTCTCTAGAATTGACCTATTTCGGCCCTAGATATGTTCTTGGGATCATACCAAACTACATCAGCCCTTCAGATATTTAAAGCAAGCTATCACCTTTTCTCCGCCAGAAGTCTTTCTCCACTCAAATCCCATTATTTCAGATGTCTTTACTGTCTCAGTCACTGTGCACAAGTTTTAGATTGCTTGGAGTTTTCTTACCGTGGATTCAGCAATTTCTGCGTTATCTCCAAATGTAGAGAGAAAAGACAACAGCATTCTCCAACTGAAGTGGTAGAAGCAGGCTCACCATTTCCCACTCCTTTTTCTTAGAGATCCTCCATTTACTTAGTGATTATTTTATTAGAAACATCTGAAAAGGAAAGAACCACCTTCCTTTCCCCTTTATACTGTATAGGCCTTCTAATTCTGGACTCAGATCTCAGAAATTTATGTAGGCATATCTCTTCTAATTTGCAGGGGGCTCAGTGGGTAGGCATGGAATCGGAAGATTGATAGGTTGGGGAAGGATTTAGGAACTCGTGCCTGAGAATCATAAAGGGAAGAAGCAGAGACCAGAGGGACAGTTTAGGTGCTTATTAGCTTGAAGGAGGGAAGGCACAGCATGATCTGGCTTGGTTTTGTGCAGCAGCCCTTTTGGAAGCCAGTGGTTACAACAAACGAGGAAGAGAAATAAGAGTTTCTGTGCAGGAAGACATCCACACAGAAGGGTAGAGGATGCTGCAGCATCAGCAACTGGAAATTGGTTATATATGAGGGAATTGATTAAATAATATATTATGGATAAGGAGATTTCTCACTGCTGGTGAAGGAAGTTACAAATAAGGAAAGAAAGAAAACTTGAAGGAATCCTATATTGGATGGGAATTGGAGATATTTGTGTGAACTCGTAGATAAATTTTTAATATATATAGGTTGAGATAGAAATATAGATATGTGTGTGTTGTGTTTCTGTGTATGTGTATACATAATGCATATATTCCCTCAGCTCTGTCCACTAAGAGAGCCTGTGAGTAGAAAAACCCAGTGACCATCCCTAGAGTCCAGAATTTGTTTTCCAAATACTATCCTCCACTAAAAGAAACCAGGCCTCCTTGGAGAAATGACTGATCCTAAAGCCAGGGCAGGAAGAGAGAGTACAAGATGAGCCTAGAACATCTTGTTATGTTGGAAAGTAAGGACATACTCAAAGAATGATGAGATCTTGTCAGAAGGTCATGGAAGGCAGTTAGAAGGAGCTCCCTCTGGCCAAATCTGGGACAATTTGAACAATATAAATAACGACAGTAATGGATTATAGCCCACTGAATAAAATAGGAAACCATGAGTCTATGCTGATATAAATAAATTGAAAGTTTTGTGAAGAACGGGACTTTTATCTAGTCTCAAAGTACCTTCCCACAAAATGCTTATTAATTACAATGGGAAAAAATAACTTTTCATTTGAGAAGACTTGGCAGACACCACCTTAATGAAGTGATCAAAGTGAACATCATGAGTAATGGGATAATTCAGTTCATGTGCCACCTGATAGGATGCATTGGGAAGAGCAAAGCATCACTTTTGTGATATTCCTGCCAAAGATGCATCACCTGAAACTAGTCCTGAGGAAATATCAGAAAAAACATTTTCAGCGGCGCCTGGGTGGCTCAGTCATTAAGTGTCTGCCTTCGGCTCAGGTCATGATCCCAGGGTCCTGGGATCGAGCCCCGCATCAGGCTCTCTGCTCAGCAGGAAGCCTGCTTCTCCCTCTCCCACTCCCCATGCTTGTGTTCCCTCTCTCGCTGTGTCTCTCTCTGTCAAATAAATAAATAAAATCTTAAAAAAAAAAAAACAAAAAAAACATTTTCAGAATGAGGGACGTTCTGGCCTTTAATATCAAGGACATGAGAAAGTCAGGAAAAAGAGAAGACAAGACAACTACAGGCAGTCATGATTCTGAACTTGATCATGTTTGGTAAAACTCAAATGAGGTCTAAAGATTAAAAGGTAGTAATGTATAAATGTTTAATTTGATGATTCTGATGCTTATATTGTAGTTAATTGCGCAGTATACAGTAAGACATACTAAAGTATTGAGGGATGGCGGGGCATCATGTCTCTGAAAAGTTCCTTTTACTGTACTTGTACCTTTTTGGTAAGCTTTGGGCTTCCCCCCCTCCCCCAAATTTAAAAGAAAACAGCAGAAGGTTAGCTTGGAACCTGAATGTGGAGAGCTTGGAATGTCAGGGTTGAAAAATGGATTTTGTATTCCATGCATTGGGAAACTTTAATCACTCTTGAACAATGGAATGTAATGATGAAAGTGCTCTTGGAATATGAGTTTGTCATCAATCTGTGGATAGATGGGGCCAAAGAGAGACAGAGGCAGGGATGTCAGTTGAGAGATAATTGCTTGGGTGTTCATCCATAGGACCTTGAACTGAGAATGGCGGTGCTTGAGGGTGGAAATAAAGTGATGGATGTGAGGCATATCCAAAGGTTATCTTTTGGAATTTGTTCACTTTTAAAATGAGAGAGACAGAAAGGAAATAGATGATAGTACAAAAAGGCTCAAATTCTGGGCCAGAATAGTCAGTATTCTTGAACTTATTTGAAAATAATTTGATGAAACATTACTGCTTTAATCTAATGCTTATTATGTAAATAATAGCACTACTAACTACATAAATTACTGAGTGTTTTTATACTTTTTATGCTTTGCTCTCCTATATTTGTGTTCACAGGGACTGTTTTGTAGTGATGATTGGGTAAATAACCTGACTTCTTCATGCACATGTTAAGTTCTTTACATACATGAATTATTTTAAAGATCAAACTTTATAAGGAATGTATTATGTACATTTAAAAAATGTCTTCCTCCTACATCAAATATAATACATATTTATTGTAAAAAATCAAAATATGAGTGACCTGAAAGAAAATAACATTTTAATACTATTACCAAAGATAAATCACTTTTTACTCCTTAGCATTCAAAAATATGGAAACTAAAAATCAAAGATTGATTAACTTGATCCAACACCCTAGCACTAAGTAATGAAGCAAGAATTGGAACCCAAATCTGTTTGATTCACTTGTTCCATTTCAGTTATCTGCCTCAATTGTGTAAGTAAGTATTTGCTAGGTATCTCCTGACTGGCTAGGAGGATATGATTTTTTATTGACACAGGAACATGTTATGTATTCTAAAAGCTAGTATGCCAGTCATTTGGAACTTGTCCAACTTTTCCCAAAAGTACAGTGTTAGAAGTAATCGGAGTAGGTATTCAAACTGATACATAATGTAGCTGAACTTGCATCCAGAAAAAGGATTGTTGAATAGGACACGAGCAAAAGGAGTACCTCAAAGAAAGTGCCTTTTCCTTTTTTTAAATATATACCTATTTCCTCAGTATAATGTATCTTTGGAATCTTCCCACCTTCATGGCTGCAAAAGCCCCTCTCCTTTCAGAGTCCTTTACTCCCAAGTTTCCATAAGCCCAGTGCTACTGTGCTGCTTTAGTCTTCAGCTGTAAAGTTCTTCTTCCCCCCCCCCCCCCGCCCAGAGCACTCTGTCCAGAGTTCTCTCTTTTCTCCAGTGGCTTACTACATCTTCAACATACTGACTTCA
This sequence comes from Leptonychotes weddellii, assembly GCF_054177405.1. Classification (NCBI taxonomy): domain Eukaryota; kingdom Metazoa; phylum Chordata; class Mammalia; order Carnivora; family Phocidae; genus Leptonychotes; species Leptonychotes weddellii. The sequence goes on from NC_138377.1 coordinate 86,662,786, forward strand.
GCTACTGTTAAAGGAAAAACAGTCTAGGGGTGCCTGGGTGGCTCACTCGATTAAGCGTCTGCCTTCAGCTCAGGTCATGATCCCAGAGTCATGGGATTGAGCCCCTCTTCAGGCTCCCTGCTCAGTGGGGAGCCTGCTTCTCTCTCTCCCACCTGCTCATGCGTGCTTTCTATTTCTCTCTCTCTCAAATAAATGAATTAAATCTTAAAAAATAAAAATAAAAAAACAGTCTAATTAAATTCATTCATATTAATGTATAGTAGTAGCATGGTTCAGTGCAAAGAACCTAGGATTTGGAATCAGGACCTGTATCTTAGCAGTCTGCTTAACCTTCACTAGTTATGTGACCTTGGGTAATTTAGTTGATCTCAGTGATTTTGAGTCACCTCATTTATAAAATGGGAGTAGTAACACTAGCTTATCAGGGCTGTGGTGTCAAAGGAGATAATGTATAGTAAATGTAGGTTGTAGTATGTAAAAAATATATGTGCTAGTCATCATTGATAAATAAGTGATGGATTTAACATTCTCATAATTATTTGCATTTTGAAAAGTTTCTTTCTTGATCACACAAATTAAACTCTTAATTGGCAGAGTCCTAGTACTTACTTTAAAAAAAAAAGTCATTTCAGAGAGTGGAAAAAAAGAGTTGCAGTAGGAGTCACTTCGGTAAGCAGACCTGCCTCAATTGGGTTATATACTCACAGTTGCTTTCCTAAAGTTGTTTCTGGTTCTCTTCCTCCCTTTGATCTACCTGGTCTCTAGTCAGTCAACCTCTCCTTCCCCAGCCTCTTCCTCTTCCTTCTCCTCCCCCACCTGCCATGGTAGTTAGGGTTAGGAGGGCAAGGACTTTGGAGTGGTGTCTCTCAAGCTTTAATGCTCATAAGAATCATCTGGGGATCTTGCTACAATGCAAGTTCTAATTCAGATAATTTGGGGTGGGACCAGAGATTGTTTTTTTGCAAACTTAATGATGCCTAAGCCTTTAGTATGAGCATTATGTTTTGAGTGGAGTTAAAACATGGATGATGTTTTTCTGTATGTTTCATTTCTAAAATTATGTGTAACTTAGAGGATGGCTCAATTTGTCATTATAGATACCTTTTAAAATTTCATATTAATTTCCTTCATTTAGTACAGACTGTTTGCTATCTGAATAAAGCTTAGAACTCACTAGTTACTCCAAGGTGATAATGAAGATAATCGGTACTAGTGTAAAGTGGTTACAGATGAGAACTACTACCAGACGAAAATGTAATTGATGGTGGTGAGTTTTTTTATTTTTAAAACTTTGTCAATCTCTCTTAGTAAGTTAAATATGAAATTTAAAATAATACTACTGAATCTGACCAAATTCATATTTTTCCCCATATTACAGATTATTCATGTTAAAGTCACTGATATTAAATAGCCAGTGTATTTTTATTTTTTAGTAAATTAGGAGTTTTGTCTTAGGAGAACTGCTAGTTATCAAGTCTTGTTTATTTCGATCATACAAAAATTACTCAAATCCATACTGTAGAACTTTAAAGAAATTAATACTGGATTCAGCCAAGGCAGAAATACCAAGACACAAGGGGGCACTGTTTTACCATAATCTGATTGAATTTAACAGCTTTTTGTTTACTGTGAATGTCGCCAAATTCTGTGTTCTTTGTAGTTATCATGAAAATTTAAATACTGTATGTTTTTCTAAAGCTGTAATACTTAAACCGCCTAAGCTTTCCGAGTTCACAAATCAGATGTGCTCTTAGCAAAATTCAGGAACTTTTCATCTTATTTGGCATGAGTTTGGGAAGACTGGATGATTTGAAGATTAGAGATTGTGTAACACATTTAGATGTTAGTGTTTAGGTCTGTGGTAAGGGGGAAATCACTGTAAAAACAATTCAGTTGCTTTGGAGAAATATAGTGCCTCTGTTCTGCAGAAAAAAGTTGGGATAAAGATTGAACTGTTAAGAGCTGCAGCTGCATTTGCCATCAAATACCAAGTTGGTGCTGATGAATGTTTTGTTTTTATTGTCATGGAAACTTGGAGCCAGAGAATGGATATTCTATTCATCTGGGAAAATAGTGGTTCCTTGCATAAAACATAAGGACCTTCCAGAGCGGTTCCTAAAATAGATATACGCTGAATATAATTCAAAAAAGTTGAGGAAGTAAATGTGGAATAAATGCAGTCATTTCTGGATCACTTCTATTCTCAGTACTAAGAATATAACTGTATATTCAGTTATTAAGCTATTTGCTGCTAGAAAGTTGAATTCTAGTGAGCATATTTGTTTAACATCAATATTATAGTTACCCAATCCTTAAGGAGCTGTCTTTGTAGTTCTTCCTTGATCTTAAGATATATACTAGGAACTCTAAATTTATATCCTATTAAACAATTGCTTATAATCCCTGAATTTGTATTTTCATCCATGCTACTTATCTGTTACAATCTTCCATTCCGAACATTTTAAAGCATTCTGTATTGGGGGGTGGGGGGAGCTTTACCCAAAATAAACTCTTACTGAAACACAGAGATGATTGTATGGTCTGGGGGGGGGGAGAAAGAAAATATAAAATTTTTTAAAACATGAAGATTTAAGTAAATCCTTATATATATTTTATAAAGTCATGAATGGGAAGAGACATTACAGGAATAAAAAATGCAAAGGAATTTTGGTTCAGTTATAGCAAATGTAGTATAGCAAAATACAAACATGGAAATGATAGTAAATATAAAATGGCACTACAAATTAAGATAGAATTTCTAAAGTTTATAAAGAAAAGGGAAAAATTGTGAGTTATGGTTTTACTAAAGGTTACCCAGCTAAGCTATATCTTGAAGGGAAACAAGACAAGTTTTTATGACTTCATAAAACATGAGAGAGAAGAAAGGGTTAGAGTGGACCGTTTTAGATAGGATAGTTAGAGAAGGCTTCTCTGAGGAAGTAACATTTGAGCAGAGACCTGAATGCTCTGACATAAGAACTTTTTGTGTAGAGAAGCTAGCAAGCCTGGCAGCCTTCAGTGGGATTAAACTTGGAATGTTTAAAGAAAATAATAAAATTACAAGTTTATGAAAGTTGAAGAAAACAACAGTGTTCTAATAGACTTTTAAAGCAACACAATTAACTAGAACATGACTAGTTTTCTCATATGGGACAGGTCCAGGATTAGAGCCTAAACCAAAGTTTAGGTTGCCAGGATATAGGAATCTCTCAGAGGAAGAATAGGATTGTTTCAAAATAAAGATTATAAGTGTGAGTTTTACTGTTATTTAATACTGTTTTTCAGAATATTTTAATGAAATAATTGGTTTTTTATTGAATATGCTCTGATGTAGGCAAAAAGTAATTCAGGGAAAAAATGTGTCAAAAATACTGTAAATGTGATTTAGTTTACAGAAAAAATACTCTTAAGCAAGAGTATTAGGAGAATATAGTTTAGTAACTCTAAGAATATAGTTTAGTAACTCTAAGAGAATATAGTTTAGTAACAGCAATTTTCACACTTTTAATGTTATATGGTATCTAGAATATATATTAAATATGAATGTGTGTGTGTGTTTATCATGTCATATACAGCAGGACCCAGGAATTGAAGACTTGTACAATAAAAATACCTGATACAATATGCCAAAAAAAAGTAGAGGAGAAACAGCAAACTGGACATTGTATTCCATAACTGAAGTGATGAGAAAGAACTGGAAAATTGCCAACTTTTTAACCTTTTAGAAATAACAGTGTGTGTAGTTAGTACAGGAGATCATATTCCTAGAGCAGCTTGTTCCAAATTCAAATATGTCAGCAAACTTAGTGGAATTCAAAGTATTTTAGAAATAAAACCTCAGAGGTTACAAATAAGGTTACAATGTCATAAAAACAAAAATGGTTTAACAAAGTTTTTAGGTTTTCCAGGATTCTGTCAAACCCAATTTCTGTTATGGTAAAGTTTAGCAGAACAAGATGTATTTAATGTAGGAGACTCCAATATGTAAAGAGAATAACAAATTTGGAATCTGTTTTGTTACTTATCTTCTACCATATGCATTCTTCTCAGCAGTTTAATAATAGGAAAGTCTGACTGTTTATTGGAGTCAAGTTTTGCTGTGTTCTAACTTTCTGATCTGTAAAAATGGGTTTGCTAGAGAAAGACTAGAATACCTTTTTTTTTCCTTCTTTGTGGGACAGAGCTGGTGGAAGAATTTCCAAGAGGTGTAAAAAGTTGAGGAATTTTCATAGTAGTCCTGATTAAACCATTAGTTCTCAGGCATTGGACAATAGGTGGTACATGAAAGAAGGGAAATAAACGAGGTGAATCCCACAATTCTCCAACTTGCTGCCAGGCCATAGCAATGGGGAGTGGAAATCAACAGAATCCAACAGTCTTACTGGGTTGAGGAGATAAAGAACAGAATTCAGAGAAGCCACAGTGAGTCAAATTTGCAAGGCAAAAAGAAGGGAATGTAGAGAAAGAGCTCAAGATTTGCAGAGGAGTTTCAAGTCCTTGGCTAAATACTGATCTGTATATGCTTGAGAGGAAACTTAATTTGAGACCGGGAATCACTTGAAAGGAAAACGCTGAACAATTCCTGAAACTCACACAAAGCTAGGAATAGTTCTCCTTCCAGCCAACGAAAGTGGAAAGATTTCATAATAAATGGCATTGTGTAGAGTCCTCAGAAGGGTATTGTGTTGGTGAGGCTACTTTAGGTCTGGGCTGAAGGCTGTTCTGAACCTGCCTTAATAAAGCTTAAAGACAACCCTGGAAGAGGATCAAACTTGATTCCAAGTAACTTAACTGCTTACCACAACAAAGTCCAACATTCTTTAAAGGAATGCAACAAAATCTGGCACCCAAAAAATGTGAACTTCCTAATGTCAGATTACTAAACATGAAAAGAAGCAGGAAACTATATTCTGTAACCGAGAGTAAAATTCATCAGTAGAAACAATAGAGCAGGAAATTACAGATGATGGAATTAGCCAACAAAGGTATTAAAATGGTCATTACAAATATACTCCATAGCTCAGAAATGCAGAGGAAAATACGAACATTGGAAATTGGAATTGCGAGAGATGAAAAATGCAATACCTGAAATGAAAAATACTCTGGATGGGATTAACAGAAGATTATTCACCACAGAAGACAAAATCAGTGAATTTGCAGACATGGAAACAAACTATTCTAAATGAAGATCACAGGACATCTAGCTAAAGCTACAAAAAAATACCATTTCCACCATTTCCATAATGATGAGAAAAAAGAAAAAGTCTGAAAGCTACAAAATTCTTTTTTGAATCCATCATAGAACTGAAATTGCAAGGCAATCATGTGACCTGAATTCCAAGGAGAAGTGACTGTATCACCTCCATGGGAGAATAAGGTGTCATACCAGTCACAACACAAGCAGGTAAGAAGAATCACTTAAAATTTTAAAGTTAAATGGAAGGCCAATTTTGGACTAGCAGCATATCAGTTTGAAAGAGCTAGGGGAAGCTAACAAAAGAATAGTCCAAAGGGATTTCACACTTACCTCAAACTTTTCCCCTCAAACCTGTACTGAGTACTCACAAGGATTTGGGGGTAGAGCAGGAGACTAAAGAGAATTCCTGTTGATGCTGCAGGCATGCAGTTTCTAATCAGCTGTCACTGTGGGAACAGCAGTAAAGCATGCCAACATCCCTGGACCCTAGGTACTGAAAGACCTAAGCTTCTTTAGGAGAGGCAGCAAAGCCTTTTGCCCAAAGGACACAAGCTAAGACACATTGATTAGGGGAGGTGAGGAAACTCATCTTAGACTTAAGATCTTAATGCTGATACCAAGTACAGGTCTCCTGCCAGTCAGACAGGGGCGAAAACTCCAACTCAAGGTCATCTAGATGTAGAGTTGAGTTTCACTCTTATAGGGAGGAAGGGATAAAGGATAGGAAAGCGACAGCTGTCTACCACTGGGGGAGGGGCAAGAGCATGGGGAGATACCCACTCTGCAGCACAGGTTTATAGGGTCTATTGAAAGCTGAGGATGAAATACTAACACTAAAAAAAGTCCTACTACACCCCAGTCATATACTAAGCACTAGGCAAAAGCAGCCTATCATTAAAAGGAGTTGAAGCCTCTGGTCAACTGAAGGTAACCACAGCAACAACAGTGACACTCAGCTAGACTCCTGATTAGTTTGATTCATCTTTCCACAGCAAAGGCCTTATACAAGGAGAGGCATGCTCATTTCCAGGCCTAAACAGTCTCTACTCTTCTACACATAGTAGTTTTGCATTCAATCAAAATTATGAGATTTGTAAATATGCAAGGGGAAAAAAAGGTCAAGAGGCAAAATAATCAACAGAACAAGACTGAAAGGTGACTCACATTGGAACTATCAGACAAGGATTTTAAAGTAACTCTGGTTAACACATTAAAGGATCTAGTGGAAAAGGTGGACAAAATGTACAAATAGATGGGGGAATTTTTAACAGATAAATGGAAGTAATAAGTTTAGTTGAAATGCTAGAATTAAAAGGCATATTAAAGATGAAGAATTCCTTCAGGATCATCAGTAGACAACACAGTTGCAGAAGAAATCAGTAAATTTGAGTATAGGTCACTATAAACCAACTGAAACACAAAGAGTGATAAAAAAGACAGTTACGGGACAATATCGTGTAGTCTAATATATGTGTGATTAAAGTCTCAGATGTAGAGGGAAAGAGAAAAATTAATAGATCCAGGATTTTAATAACAAAATATACACACATGACTAGACTTATATTTTCAAAGTGCTGAAAACCAACAATAA
>NC_138377.1:86669673-86688015 GCF_054177405.1 Leptonychotes weddellii
AAAAAAAAAAAAAACTGTCAACCCAGAATTATATATTCATTGAAAAAAAATTTTTTAATGCGGGCAGAGACTTTTTCAGATACACAGAAAGCTGAGAGAACATCCCCAGCAGACTTGAGGTACAGTAACTATTAAATAGAATTCTTTAAATAGAATTCTTTAGGCGGAGGGAATGTGACACTAGACAGAAACTTGGATCTACATCAGGACTCAGCAGATTTTTTTCTGTAATGGCCCAGAAGCTTTGTAGTTCAGATAATCTCTGTCACAACTACTCAACCCCACCATTATAGCCCCAAAGCAGCCATAGATGATATATAAACAAGTGGGTGTGGTTGTGTTTCAGTAAAACTTTATTTACAAAAACAGGAAACAGACCAGCTTTGGTTCATGGGTCATAGTATGCCAACTGCTCATCTATAAAAAGAAATGAGAGCTTCAGATAATGTAAAAATGAAACTATAAAAGACACATTATCTCATTTTGTTTTGTTTTTAAGATTTTTATTTCTTTGAGAGCAAACACGCAAGAGAGAGAGCACAAGCGAGGGGGGGGACAGAGGGAGAGGGAGAAGCATGCTCACTACTGAGCAGGGAGCCCCAAGTGGGGCTCAGTCCCAGGACCCTGAGATCATGACCTGAGCCAAAGGTAGATGCTTAACCAACTGAGCCACCCAGGCACCCCATGTTTCCTCATTTTTAATTACACTATAAAATAAATTTATAAACAAAAATAGTAACACTGTATGTGGGGTACATAAATATATGAAAGTAAAATGTGTGACAACATTAACCCAAAGGATGGAGGGAGGGTATTTGAAGTATACTGTTGAAAGATTCTTACACTGTTACATAATTACTTAAAGGTAGATCCTGTTAATTAAAGATAAATTTTGTAAATTGAGGGCAAACACTAATAAATAAAAGCCAGTAGGGGAGACTAAATGGAATACTCAATCCAAAAGCAGTCTGAAAAGGAAATAAAGAACAGATGAGACAAATAGAAAACATCTAACAAATGGTAGATCCAACCATATCAATAATTGCATTAAATGTAATAGTCAAAATGAAGCACACAGGGTAACGAGACTGAAAAAAAAATAGCTTTTTACCTTTTATTCTCTATTTTCCAGTGGTGTGTACTTACAGATTCTTCCCCAGATGAAGCATTTATTATTTTTTTATTTTTTTAAAAGATACGATTTTTAGGGGAGCCTGGGTGGCTCAGTCAGGTAAGCGTCTGCCTTCAGCTCAGGTCATGATCTCCGCGACCTGAGATCAAGCCCAGCATCAGGCTCTCTGCTCAGCAGGGAGTCTGTTTCTCCCTCTGCCCCTCCCCCCTAACTCATGCTTGCACTCTCTGTCTCACTGTCTCTCTCGCTGAAATAAATAAAATCTTTAAAAAAAAAAAGATTTTAAGTACTCTCTACACATAATGTGGGGCTCAAACTCACAACCCTCAGATTCAAGAGTCATACACTTCACTTACTAAGCCTGCCAGGCACCCCCATAAATGAAAATATTTAAATAGTGAACATCACAACATCTATTTACACAGTGTAACACCTTCTTTTTATCTAATAAAGATGGTCTGCTCCTAGTTCCCCCATGAGCTTTAGACAACAACCAAGCTGTATTGAACCCAGTGGCTTAGAACCATCAGACCCAGGGCGCCTGGGTGGCTCAGTCGTTAAGTGTCAGCCTTCGGCCCAGGTCATGGTCCCAGGGTCCTGGGATCGAGCCCCACATCGGGCTCCCTGCTCCGCGGAAGGCCTGCTTCTCTCTCTCCCACTCCCCCTGCTTGTGTTCCCTCTCTCGCTGTGTCTCTCTCTGTCAAATAAATAATATCTTTAAAAAAAAAAAAAAAACCATCAGACCCAAAGTAGCCTGTGGGGAAAAAAGGAATAGGCAGGTTAAGAATCCTAACACCCAAGCCTATCTATTCTGTTCCCTCTCTATTACAGAATCTATAATTCTGTTAAAATTCATTTTAGATTGTCTTTTATACCTTCATTTCTCTTCAGATCCCTTACCCACCTTTTCCAAGTCATGCATGCTTTCTTTGGTAAATCTTTCTCTTTATTTGAATTGGGAACAGAAACTTGTTTGTGGCTAAGTCTACAAGTAGTGCTAGAGATAGACCCACTATTAATGCTAAGGGAAGAGGGAGGCCATCAACCTTTAATGAAATTTAATGAAATGGAAGGTATAAAGAATTCTAAAACCTTGGGGAGTATCCAAAGGTTTCCTTTAAATTATTTCCCTGGAATCTACTTTCTTTTTTTCCTCTATTTAAGCCTTTTTCATCAAACACTGATATTCAAGATGCACATATATGGATCTTCTGGTCAATATATTTCATTTAAGGGCGCCTGGGTGGCTCAGTTGGTTAAGCGACTGCCTTCGGCTCAGGTCATGATCCTGGAGTCCCTGGATCGAGTCCCGCATCGGGCTCTCTGCTCAGCAGGGAGTCTGCTTCTCCCTCTGACCCTCCCCCCTCTCATGTGCTCTCTCTCATTCTCTCTCTCTCAAATAAATAAATAAAATCTTTAAAAAATATATATATATACATATATTTCATTTAAGGGGCGCCTGGTTGGTTCAGCTGGTTAAGCGTCTGCCTTCAGCTCAGGTCATGATCTCTGGGTCCTGGGATCGAGCCCTATATTGGGCTACCTGCTCAGCGGGAAATCTGCTTCTCCCTCTCCCCCTGCTTCTCTCTCTCAAATAAATAAAATGTTTTAAAAATGTATATTTCCCTTAAAAGTAATAACTAATATCTAATTAGGCCTTGTGTTTTTCATTTTTTTCTAAGCATTTTATATGTCAGCACATTTTATCCTCACAAAAAACCAGTGAGATGAAACTGTTATTATCCCATTCCACAGTTGAAGCAACTAAGGGACACTGAGGTCAGGTAATAATCTTAGTAAGAAGCAGAGTGGGAATTTAAACCCAGTTTGTCAACATCCAGAATCTCTGTTCATAATCACTTCCCCATGCCTCCTCCCTAATTTTATTATTACAGATATTCTTCTTTTCCTCTTTTATTCTTTAGTTTCTTCATTCCTCCCTTCCACAAATACTTTACACAGATATTTTACACAAATATTTTACACTATGATTTAAACTGATTTGTATAGCCATTTATAATGAGTTGGTATGTAAATAGATTATTTTGAGTTATGCATGACTCACAAATGAATTTTGAATTATAACCCATTGAGCACTCAAGGGTAGCCTTTACCTATTTTTCAGATTGCAACGGTAGGATGGCAGTAAATTGCATGCAATACTGGAGGCCACACAATGAAAACTGAATGTCTCATATTTTACCCCCAGAGTACCTATTTTGTAGCAAGAATCTTATTTAAATCTTAGAACACAGAGGGGATTTAAGACTCTCTTTTGGGCATTCTCCATCTGTTTCAACAAAATAAAATAGTCTCCTTTCATTTGCTCTGTATTTGTATATTTTCTATGGTGTACAAAGTATATTTTCTGCATTATTATATAGGTGGAGGATGTTGAGCCCCAGTGAGAAACTTAGAACATTTAGAGTTTTTCTTTTTTTTTTAAAGATTTTATTTATTTATTTGAGAGAAAGAGAATGAGAGACAGAGAGCACGAGAGGGAAGAGGGCAGAGGGAGAAGTAGACCCCCCGCTGAGCAGGGAGCCCGATGCGGGACTCGATTCCGGGACTCCAGGATCATGACCTGAGCCGAAGGCAGTCGCTTAACCAACTGAGCCACCCAGGCGCCCTAGAGTTTTTCTTAATATGACTAGAATGAAATCTTGGTAACTAAGTATACTGACTTTAATTTGCCATATTCAACATACCATATTAAATATTTCAAAATGTATTAAGCAAACATGATGAAATGCTTATACACTTCATTTTTATGACTGTACATCATTATTCCAAAAGTCCCTATGTCTTTTAAAGTTGTTTTTTTTTTAATTACAGTTAGTTAACATACAGTGTAATATTAGTTTCTGGTGTATAGTATAGTGATTCAAAACTTGCACACATCACCCGGTGCTCATCACAATAAGTGCATTTCTTTAATCCCATCACCTGTTTAACCCATCCCCCCACCAACCTCCCTTCTGGTAACCATCAGTTTGTTCTCTGTAGTTAAGGGTCTGTTTCTTAGTTTGCCTCTTTTTTTTTCCCCCATTTGCTCTTTGGTTTGTTTCTTAAATTCCACATATGAGTGAAATCATACGGTATTTGTCTTTTTCTGACTTACTTCACTTAGCATAATACAGTCTAGCTCCATCCACATTGTTGGAAAATGGCAAGATTTCACTCTTTTTGATGGCTGAGTAATACTCCATTGTACATATATACCGTATCTTTATCCATTCATCAGTCAATGGACACTTGGGCCATTTCCATAACTTGGCTATTGCAGATAATGCTGTTATAAAAATCGGGGTGCATGTATCCCTTTGAATTAGTATTTTTATATTCTTTGGGTAAATACCTGCTAATGCAGTTGCTGGATTGTAGGGTTGTTCTATTTAACTTTTTGAGGAACCTCCATACTGTGGGACAGAGTGACTGCATCAGTTTGCATTCCCACCAACAGTGCAAGAAGGTTCTGCTTTCTCCAACACCTGTTGTTTTTGTGTTGTTGATTTTAGCCATTCTGCAAAAGTCCTTATATTTTTTAGCTGTTTGTCTTCTTCCTCTTTCTATTGGTGGTGCCCAGATTTACATTCTGTCAGAAGCGGGGTGCTTAATAGCAAAAATAGATGGGGATGTCAATTTCATGGGCTATTAAGACAGAAAGAGATCACCCAATCCAAATTTGCTCTACCCCATCCCATTCTCCAGATGAAGAAACTGAGGCCTGGGGAGGTTTAACAACTTACCTGTTTCACACAGCTGCTTCATAGCAGAGACAGGAATAGACTCTTCTGACTCTTCATTCGCATGCTTTTTCATTTCACTACCCTGTTTCTGACCAGATAGTTGGTGAATGGTAGCAGTTCCATTGATTAGTTCCTTTCTTTCTATTCCAGTTATTGCTGTCAAGGGAAACTAGCTAATTAACAATCATTTATTATCTACTATTTTGGAGCACGTTTTCTTATACTGTCTCTGCCTCCATGTGGCTGTATGCCATTGATAGAGGCTTAGAGCAGAATCTGTCCCTGGCGTGCAAACAAAACAAGTCTAGAATTCCAGACCAGTGTTCCCTGAACAAGTGGCATCTGCCTTCTGGTCCCCAAGCGCCATAAAGAACAGACTCAGACATTGACCTTGCCTAGTAAGGTAATGATTTAAATTAAACAGCCAAAATACAAAAAGTTGTGAGAAAAATCACAGGAATTAACAATAATGAGCTTAATGTGCTCTTTATCATTGTATGATGCAAGAAATTTCTGAAAGAAGCATCTATACAAGCATTTGGTGGAAACAGTATGCCAGAAGGAAGTGTGTGATTACCAAGACAGTTTGAAAATATGCTCCCCTCTCTTCCCCCTTCCAAATTATTTGTTGATATAACTTTTACCTGATTTTCTTTTTTTCTTTATTTTGGGGCAAAGGGAATAAACTAAGATTAAGGTGTTGAAGATTGCTCAGTTTATTTTAGTCCCTAGAAAGTTATAAAACATCAACTGAATAATTTCATATCCTTTTTTATTTAAGAATGGGATAAACATTAAGATACAAAAGTTGATTATTTCTAGAGAATATGCATTCACCATATTTTATCCTGAAATGCAACCAAAGATGAAGAGATAATTCCTAGTTCTATAATCTTTTGGCTTGCTGTAAAAATGAAATGTCTTTGTTTCTAAGTTCTAAACAACATGTGGTTAGGGAAGTATGGAGACATTAAGTGAGAAAACACTTAAATTCTGAACCTAAGGAAAAGCAACAATGCAATATGGATGTAAATATGTGTTCAGGGACAATTTAGAAAATGCAGTTATTAACTAAAAAGTCTCAGAGAAGCACAGTTTAGATTTTGACCTACCTGTAATGAATACCTTGTTATATATTCTATATGTGGCAAAATTAAGCCATAAAATGGTCCAGAAAGTTTTGATAAATGACTGAAATTGATCAAAATCTTATTCTGCTCTGTTCATTCATTCCTGTTTTGTACCTACCTACCCACCACACCCCCTCATATTGAATTCTGCATTTTAACGTTCTCCCTGGGCATTCTAATGTCTGAAAGGCAGAGAAACTGTTTTGTACAAACCTCCTCATCCTTGTCTATGTGTTTATATTTAACGTGTGAATCTGATTTTAGGGAGGGAGTGGAGAGCATGAGGAAAAATAGCTGGATTGGTGAATGTTTGCAACCTGGACTATTTCATCTCAGGTTTTAGTCTCAAGAAGTCATTTCTAAAGCCTGTTCAATATAGGTCTGACTGTGTGGTCTTATCAAGGATAATGAGATACTTTATAGCAATTCTGCAGGAATTATTGATTAGGAAGCTGCTTACAGTTCTGATGCCTGTCACAGGAAATTGGTGCAGGGTTTGGATGGAATAAGTGATGAGATAAAGGCTGGGTTAGAAAAGTGCTTACAACTGGGAACTTGCTAATCACTGACCTCTATAGGGATCCTCTGGTTTATCACTAATCTCACACACACTTGGCACTTTCCTGTGCTGCTGCCTCATCATTCATAGCTGTGTGAGTAATTTGGCATGTAGTGAACAAGAGGAGGGCATAGAGAGTCCAGCAGCTGTGCTTGTTGGCACTGGATATTTAAATATCTTCAATGTAGCCAGCAGCGTGCTTGGCACAAATGTTAGCCAATAATACTTAAACAAATTGTTGTGAAGAAAATAGGCAGGCATTTATGTTAAAAACCCTCTCTCTCTCTTTTCTCTCCTTTAAAAAAAATCTGTTAGTTTGAGATCCTTTCTGGATTTTTTGTGTGTAAGTTTGAACAGATTGCTACGAAAATGAAGTCAGTAATACTAATAGTTAGCATTGGCCTTGGTTCTTTCAGAAAAGAATTTCCAAGTACTTTATAAGCATTAATTAAACTGTGCAGGCCTGTGTGAGGTACATGCTACTGAGTTGATTTTCCTAAAAGAGTGAGTGGAGGCATTGATGTTAACTGACTTGTAACTTGCCTAGTTCACTCAGTGGAGAGAAGCAACAGCCAAGAGATGAATCCAGGAACCAGAATCCTAGGTCTCTGCTCTGCTACATACCAAATGGCATTACAGATTTCCCCACTTTGTAGGATAGTGTGTTTGTATGTTTCTCCAAGTGGTTAGTGTGATTGAAATTGTATGAAACTTCTGGTAGTGTTCATCCACAAAAAAAAAAGAGGAAAAGATTCTCCATGAGCAAAGACGTTAGGTAAATAATGATTTTTCAAAGATACCTAAGGGGGAGGAAGACAGTCTGCTTATAAAACTGTGATCTTATTTAAATAGATTTGTGCCCAAATATTTAGATTGGCCTATGTAGGGATTTCGTATTGTTCCTCTGGAAACTAAATCTGGAAAAGTTCTCATGATTTATATGTATTAGAATATTTCAGTTTGAAACACAGTAATGTTGATCGAGGTAACTTTTTTGAAACATCGAAGGATTCTTTTTCTAGGTTAAGTCTTTAAAAAAAACTAGTCTAGTGCATCACTTAAAATATAACACATGGGGGTTTTTTATGTAATAGATGATGAATTTGAATTTATGAATGCAGTTCCGTAAGCCTTAAAAAAATGAACATTGAAACGATACTGACTTTCAGACAAATAGGAAAACTATTTGTTCTAATTTGTGCTATTATTCATGAAGTCAACAATTACTTCTTGAGTAGTATATATTCACTAAAATTACTAAACTTCAGTTAGTTGTAAATTTTCAGGTATTCACTAGACCACTGCAGAAATAAATGCTGAGCCATCTGTATCTTCTATAATATCTCTGTGTCTGGCCATTTCCTCATGAAAACATTATTTTGAGTTGGTAGGAAAAGAGCACATACAGCCAGGAGAGTATTACGGGGCATGTTTCTACAGCCAGTAGATTGAGATCTACAGGAGATCTTGCAATTTTACTATCATATCTTGTACCTGTTATCAGCTTCCTTCAATCACTCCTTGGTATTAACAGGATTTCTAGTAGGAAGAAGAATACAAGTGGCAGTGGTACCAGCAGTGTAAGTAAAGCGTCTCTCACAGTGCCTTACACATAATAGCTAGTCAGCAAATCCAAGTTTCTGTCACCTTGCCCACAGCAGTCTCAAGAGTGAAGGAGAGTGGAAGAGTTCTGGACTGCTGTGCACTATCAGGAGGGTTCAGCAAAGCAGCCTAGGAGTCCTCAAGCCAAAGTTAGTCAACATAGGAATGCCATGTCTCCTGGGAAGAAATGTGCTTTAGTTTCCCCAAGGTACTCTGTCCAAGCATGTTGGATGCGAGTGGGCCTCAGTGCAGAGGCAATCATTTCAGAGCATGGCAGCAGGAGCCCTCGGTCACTTACATTCCCTGAAGTAGGAGTTTTGCAAGGTGCATTTTCATGGCTCAGCAATTAAATATGTTAAATTGTTTTAAAGATATACACAAAAACAAATCCCTACATTGGTCCCAGCCTCTCAGGATGCTGTTGTGCCCCCTCTGATCTTGTCCAACTTGTTCATTTGACAGATTAGGAAACTGAGATCCAGAAAAACAAGATCAGAATAAATACTTTTCTAAAAGTCACTTGAAGTAAGAAAGACATCAACATGTGCCCTTTGCAAGAACTGGAAAGAATGGCAGTTACTTGTGAGTGAAACAAGCATAACTGACCATGTTCTATATCTAGAACCAGTCTTTGGAATAGTTGGGTTTTGCTGCCAATCATCTTGGGGATGATTTGTCATCCATCTCTCTCTTCAGCAGGAATAGATAGCGCCATATCATTTGATTGGTAGAGGCTGCTTGGAGGGCTAAATAGAGAAAAATTCCTATACTATATTTGGGCTCCACCAAATGTGTACATATATGATCTGAATATGGGAACTGTGTCCTAAACCTCCACTGGAAAACAGTGCAGTATAGTATGCCATTAAGAATTTGGGGTCAGGGGGCGCCTGGGTGGCTCAGTCGGTTAAGCGGCTGCCTTCGGCTCAGGTCATGATCCTGGGGTCCTGGAATCGAGTCCCGCATAGGGCACCTTGCTCAGCAGGGAGCCTGCTTCCCTACCTGCCATTCCCCCTGCTTGTGCTTGCTCTCTGTCTCTCTCACTCTCTCTGTGTCAAATAAATAATAAAAAATCTTAAAAAAAAAAACAAAAAACTGGGGTCAGATAGCCCTGCATTCTGGTTCTTTTGGCTACTTATTAATTCTGTGACCTTGGGCAAATTATTTCTCCTTGTTAGTGAAATGGGGACTTAATAGTACCTACCTCAGTGAATTGGAAGAATTTTAAAGCCACCATTGGCTTTCATCTGGATTATTTTAGTAGTGTTCTAATTCATTTGGATTATTTCAGTAGTCTAGTAGTCTTCTAATTGGTCTACCTGCTTCCGCACTTGTTCTCCTGTAATTTATTTTCACAAGCAGCCATGGTGATACTTTTTAGACATAGAGCATCTTTTCAGTAAATAATACTGAAGTCAGTTGGGTATCTGTGGAAAAAATGTACCTTGACCCCTCTCCCCCCAGCCACCAACCTACACAGAAATCAAATTCAGGTTTAAATGTGAAAGACAAACAATAAAGCTTTCAGAAGAAAACATGGAAAAATAGATTTGTAACTTTGAAATAGGCAGAGATTTTTTTTAAACAGTACACACAACAAAAAATGGACAAATTAGCCAATATTAAAATGAAGAATTTCTGTTTATCAAAAGACACTATTAAGAGAGTGAAAAGGCAACCTACAGAAAATATTTACATAGAGACAATAAAAGGTCTTGTATCAAAAATACATAGAGAACTCCACAAATCAACAAGTAAATGACAGTCCAAAAGTAAAAAAGTGGGCAAAATACTTGAATGGCCATTTCATTGTAAAATACCCAGCTGTCCAATAAACACGAACTCACTGTGATTTACTAGTGGGAACTTGGTTGCCAAAATGTCTGTTCAGTTTCCCACTGCATTAATAAATAAATCCACAACAAAAGAGCTAATTGTTCCACAAATCTCCTTACTAATAAGAATACCAGGAATATCATATAATTTTCTGCACAGGTTTTATTTTACTCTTGGAAATTCTGTTTTCTGAGCGTTCTTTCTCATAACAAGGTAAAAGAATGCATCTCTTTACTTTTATCCTTTGTTCCTAAATCTCTTCACTAAGACCAGACAGTGTATTCTTGATTCCATCTTAGCATGATAGTTGTGCAAGTACAGAGATTGCACTTCTCCCAGATCCTCTCCTCTCTAGGCTAACATCTTGATTCTTTTAGCTGATCTGGTTTCTGGATCCCTCACCATTCAAGGGAAGTTAGATACTAACAGTGACTCAGCCGTGTTCATTTGACATGTATTAAAATTATCTATGTATAGCATTCATATATAATACTTAGTAGAAAACCATAATACAGTAGCCAAAGCTGTTATTTGTCAGACACCTGAGATAAAATAGACTTAGAGACTCATTCTAATTCATGAAAATAGTTCTTGTAAAGAGTAATTTTGAAAGAATTAAAGATAAATGTCTTCTAAATCTCAGACTGAGTATGCATTATATATAAAGAGTAACCAAATTTCTAAGTCCCTCAGAAATAACTAGTTCCTAATAAATGAAAAGTGAAATGAAAATGTATTTACATTTCAAAATCTCATTTGAATAGGTTAAGGATCATTTTAAAAACAAGCTATCAACTTTACATTTCAGAAGAAATTTTTACTCTGTAATGTTTTTAGTTTATGTTAAGTTAGTTTTCATTCTCTCTTTGAATATCCTTGTAAAGGAAGAAATTTAGGAATTTTAATAGACACAGGAAAGTGGGTTTAAAAACTTAGTTTTCTTAAATAACTAGTAACCTCCACACAGATAATTAAAATTGTATTTGAAAGCTGAACTTTACTAAAAATAGCGCTGATATTGATCTCTTACTTTGTTCCCTTTCCTACCTCAACAATTGAAAAAAAAAAAAGTTTCTTACTCTGGTACGGTTGAGTGAAAATAAAACAGACCATGTTGTTTAGCTTTAAGTCTTCATTAGTTATTGAACGTTTCAGGAAGAGGAATTTGCAAGGTAGAAAGGGCCTATTGAGTATTTCAACCAATAATAAGTTGATGGTATATTGTGATGAAAGACAAATATAGTCTTCCCTGCTCAGCGGGAAGCCCACTTCTCCCTCTCCCACTCTCCCTGCTTGTGTTCCTTCTCTCGCTGTGTTTCTCTCTGTCAAATTAATAAAATCTTAAAAAAATAAAAATAAAATAAAATGTTAATATAGTCTCTGTCCTGCCAAGTATATGGAACATGATTTGTTTTTAAAGGTGGTATTTTCTTAAAATTGAAGACACGTTAGGGGCGGCTGGGTGGCTCAGTCGGTTAAGCGTCCAGCTCTTGGTCTCAGCTCAGGTCTTGATCTGAGTCATGAGTTCAAACTCACGCTGGGCTTCTACTTTAGAAAAAAAAAAAAAAGATGTACTGAGAATGATTTTTAATATCTCATAAACTTGTTTATTTGATGAATAAAGTAATACTTTCAAACCATAAATGTGTGCTGTTCTTTATTTTCCCTCAATAATTTGTCTGCCAGTCCTTCTGATTTGGCATTTCCCTTCAGTCTCTGCCATCTTCTTGGTTCAGCAGGATTTCTGATCCATTTTGATGAGGCACAGGAATAGTGTGTGTGTGTGTCACAATTGTAAAAGTACAATCTTTTCATGGTTTTGTGAGGTTGGATTCCAAGAGTAGAAGGGTAGAGTCCAAAATCCCCACAGATCATCTTGACTCTTATAAGCAGTCTTACTTGTGAAAGATATATCCTTTGAGAGTTACAGGTTTTTTTCCTTTTTATTCCATATGTATATGTTGCAAATTAAAGCTCTTTATGTAGAACATACTGCTTAATGGTGAGACTGTGAGGCAAATAGACCACATTAATTAACCTTTTCTCATAAATATGTATTTTTATGTGTTGTCATGACTTTACCTGAAATATGTGCTTCATCACTAATAGCCAGTAAGTGCTTTTTAAGATATGTGCTATAATGTCCTAATGGGCTCTAAAATTATACCCCGAGTTATTACAGTATTTTCTAATAACTAGCTTTGTTATTACAAGGATTATTTTGTATATCTAAGGAGTCAGTACGTGCCAAATTTAGAGTAGCAAGATTTTACATCAGTTGGCCACTGTGGAATATAGACGTCAATGAAAGTAATCAAATATTAGTGTCTGCATCTCCCAAGTTTTTTTAAATTTTATGCACTCTATCAGTAAATAATTTTGAGCATCCCATCTATGTGTGGAGTTTTAAAAAAATTAATAAACTATACATTTTTATATAATCACAAGCTAATACCTCAATGTATAATATGCAATTATGGAGAAGTTCATATAGCCTCAATAATTTTAAATATTTTGGATAACTGGTCAGATTTAATTAGATTGTTACTGTTTTTACCTTGGAATGGAGAAAAAGAGCTCTGCCATTGTCATTGCTTATCTGTGTCTCCATCTTTGATATTAACATCAAACTGTGATGTTTACAGAAATCTTTTTGAGCAACATATATGTTTGTGAGAGACTGTTTATTAAAACCTATATAATACTTGTAAATTTACTTTACTGAACAATATGTTGAAAAGCAAGTAAGAACTTCTGTCATTATCAGCACTGTGGGACATCTACTCTCCCTCTAGAACTGGCTCATACCATTTCTGACATTTAACCATCCAACTTTGGAACTGCTGGTAATAGTCCCAAAAGGAATTCTTACACATTTCTGGGAATATAAATTGACATGATGACTTCAGAGAATAGTAAAGCAATACAGAGAAAGTTGAAAGTGTGCATCCTTTAATCCAGCAGTTCCACTTCTCTGTGTCTAAAGAAAGTCTTACGTGTATGTATAACACATGTGTGAGGATACATGTTTCACCATTCTTCCTGATAACAAAAAAACTAGGAACAGTCTATTTCTCAGTAGGGGAATAGATCAACTGTAGTTTTATTTGTATAATGGGACATTTTATAGCAGTATAAATGAATGAACTAGGTGTCTATTATTAACATGTATCTCAAAAGCATAATATTGCATGGAAATGCACATTTCAAAGGGTGTAGGTACTATATAATCCCATCTGTTTAAATGTATTAAACACAAACAGTAATGTATATTGTTTGAGTGCATGAATATATATTAAAAGTTTCAAAACATACATGGGAATCATATATACTAACCTTTTGCTAATGGTTATCGTGTGGTCTGGGGTGAGAATTGAGCTGTATCCACACTTGTAATTTCTGAGAGAGAGAAGAGAAGGAGAAATATTCAGTCTGAAGCAAATATGGGAAAACATTATTCTCCCTACTGAGTAGATCGTACTGTTGGCTATATAGATATCTATTCTTTTCCATTATTTTGAATATTTTTTTGGTTTTTCACAATGGAAAGTATTTAATAAAATACATGCTAGTCTATGAAAGTCAGAATTTGTTAAGATTAGAATGATAGTAAGATTTTTAAATTTTATTTATTGGATTTTATCTTCTTGTTTCTGATTTATTCTCTGTACTTCCAAATCACAATATAATTACTATGAATGGTCTGGAAGTTGAATTGATTGTCAATAAATGAGGATTTTTGTATATAGTTATTTTCTTTGTTTTATAGGGAAAACGTCAGAGAGAGGCTCATTTTCCCTGTACAGCAGAGACACCGGATTACCAGGCTGTCAAGTAAGTTTAATAAATACAAAAGTGAGATCATTTTTAACCCATAAATAAAGGCTTTGATGAGGTAGAAATTTATCCGATTTCACCATTATTTGTGCCTTTAATGTGTGACTAAATGTGGTAAGATTTTAGTTACTAAACATATTTTCTTCTCCCTCTGCTTAAAATGGTTTCTCTTCCCCAATTCACCAGACTTGTCTTTCTCTATCATCAAAGATTTTCATAACTCAACTCCATTTTAACTGGAAGCAAAGTAATAATTACCTTCCTACCCCTTACCAAAATTCTTATATCATTTCTGAAAATGATTTTTGCATATTTCCTCATAAAAAGAACAGAGCTGCTGATATATTACGTGAAGAACATACAATTGCTTTGTGTGGCTTTTCTATCCTGTAATGTTAAACTTACTGATGGTCTAAGTATTTTCATTTCAGTCCTACACTCTAACCAATTCTTTAGGCTTCCAAAAGTCTCTTTGACTTGGAAACATCATTTCAATTCTTCCATATTCCGTAGCATGTTATATTTTTACTAATGGCCATCTTCTCTGCCTTTTCCCCCATATCCTGAACACTCAGTTCACCTCTAGATTCCCATCAGAATCAAGCCAAAAAGAATAGAAAGGAAGAATGTATACAATTTGTTTTCTGCTGTCTACATGCCTTTCATGAGGTCTGCCCTAATTTTAGACATGGGCATGTGAGCCAATTTTAATTCTCATTCTAACGGTACTACTCCATTTAATATATATCCTGTAATTGTGCCATTCAGAGTCAGAAGACCTAGGTTCAAATCCCATCTTTACAAATTACTGACCGACGGTCCTAAGACAAGTCATTTCCCATCTCTGCATTGATTTCCTCATTTGAAAAATAGAATTAGCAGTTTTGCTTCTACTTTATAGGTCTCTGAAGGTTAAGTTCCATGTACTTGTGAAAGCATTTTACAAAATAAATCCACATTTAATTTTTTTTCCATTCATATAACCTACAAAACAAAAGCTGTTTTGTTTTGGGGTTTGTTTGGGTTTTTTTGCATTATTTATTCAAGTCATTATATTCACAGTATCATTGGAAAAGGTCATTATTATTATTCCATGAAATGCCCCTTATTGAATCTCTTGGAGTTCTCACTTGGCTTTGGGAAACGAGAGAAAATCCTTAGCACAACCCTATCACAGGCCAGTAACTCATAACTCAAGCAATTCTTTCCTCCTTTATTCTCACCATCCTCTGTACATAGATTGGGAAGTGTGTGCATGTAGGGAGCACACATGGATAAATGCCAGAGCAGAGGATGAGTTGAAACAGTGCCCAATAGTGGTACTGTAATAGGGTAACTTGCAATGATTTTCTTTGGTATGTTAAATCATCCTTGCATTCCTGAGATAAACTTCACAGAAGCTATTTTGAATCCTTAATATTATTTTTAAGAAACCAAAAGGTTTGAGAGCCACTGGTCTAATGTTAACACTATTGCTAAACTTGAGGGAAAAATGATTGTAAGCTCTTAGAAACTACAGCTGCATCTAATATATCAGTTAATGCTTATATTAATGAGTTCCCACTTACATTTTTTATACTCCCTTCGCAAAGGTATTGTTATTTAGTTAGGATCAGTGGTAAGCTCTATTTATATAATTCTCAAGTTTTGAAAAGACAAATCTTAACAGTTTTTCAAAGATTAATATGTGTTTATACCAGAGTTAACTCCTTTCTTCTCATGATTTTTGTTTTTTTAATTCCAGTATAATTAACATACAGTGTTATATTAGTTTGAGATGTACAATACTAGATTTAATTCTCATATCAGAAAACATTTATTTTAAACCTAGATACAGGGGTGCCTGGGTGGCTCAGTCGTTAAGCGTCTGCCTTCAGCTCAGGTCATGATCCCAGGGTCCTGGGATCGAGCCCCACGTCTGGCTCCTTGCTCAGTGGGAAGCCTGCTTCTCCCTCTCCCAGTTCCCCTGCTTGTGTTCCCTCTCTCGCTGTGTCTCTCTCTGTCAAATAAATAAATAAAATCTTAAAAAAAAAATAAACCTAGATACATAACACTGTAATAACAGTTACTACCAATTACTGAGAACTGAGCCGGGCGTTGAATTAAACATGATTACATTTAATCCTTTTAACACCCATTTTTCAGATTGGAAAATGGATGCTCTCCAGAGGTATTAAGTAACATGCTCAAGGGCATGCATCTAGCAAGTGGTAAACCTTCTAAACACAGGGTTGATGCTTTTAACTATGTTGTAACTATACCACAGCATAACAGTCTCAGGTTCCTAGTCTATGCCCTTACTACCCTTTCATTTTAATTTCTTTGGTTGAGGAGGGACCTGGGAATTTATGTATATATATATTTTGGGGGGGTGGATTTATATTTTAAACAAGTGCCCCAGATGATGCTAATTCACATGGACTGGGGATTATACTTTGAGAAACCCAGTGCTTCTCTATATGTCAAATGTAAGCATCTACAGAGTATAAAAAAGGAAGAAACTGTAAGATCACTGTTTAACAATTGTGTATAACATTTTGGAGAGATCAGGCAGGCCTTTGGAAAAGAGAAACAACATTACCGGGATGTATTAAATGTAAAATAACAACATTGCTATATACAAGAAATGTAAAGGTATTCAAGTGAGGGAAAGATTTATTTGTAAAGAATTCACAAAACCAATGCCTGAGCCCCAAAGAGGAAGCCCAAAATTCAGCACAGAGGAGAGATTTTACTGCAGCAAAGACAAATGGCATCAGTGAAGATAGGAGGGCTCTTAAAACAAGTAAAAGAATTCCTCACTGTGAAAGGAACAATGGCCTTGCTATTTATTATTGTTACTTAGCTCTCACTATGCTGCAGTTGCTAGACAAAATTATAATGGATGACACCAGCTGGTTTGAAGCCTAAATAGTAAACTCAGGATATTCAAGAGTTAAAAAAGATGTATCACTCTTATTCAAAGAAAAACCTGTATTCCGGACAGTATTTGTTAGCAGGGGTCAGAGAAGACAATACACTAAAACAAAAATTGGCTGCCATTTTGTCTTACTTATTCACAAGTGACATAAAAATCTTAACCACACAATGATAATAGAAGGAAATGTAAACAGTGACTGCAAAATTATATCCAAACACCACTTTGAAACCATTTTTCTTCAACATAATTCCCAAAGGAACATTAACTCTCCTATTAACGTACATAAAATGCTGCTGACATTCTACAAAATTCAGTCTAATTTAATAATGCCTGATGGGCCTTGCTTCATGTTAAGATGATGTAATAATATGTTGCTAAATGAGTCTCCTCATATTACTTATGTGGCAATCCCATAACTGATGAGCCATTAAAAGGAAACTGGTGTAGTGGTATTACTGGAAACACTGATGGATCATTCTGCAATTGAATTTTTTTAATTGATTCAACAGAGAACATAGAAGCCAACATCTTTATTAACTATAGGTATAATACTTCACCATGATATGAAAAATCCTTTTATCATTACAACAGTTTTTCACTGATACCTGTTAAACAAGTATATATTCAAATAGTTTATATAAGTTTTTCTCCAAGTGTTCAAACCCAGAAGAGTCAGGGTCTTGGTTTTTTTTCAGAGATTTAAGTTTCATCAGCATTCAGATATTATATGCTTTAGAAAATGACAACTTTAAACTCAGGTAGCACTTAGTTATTTGGAAATTTACCCATACCATTTGCTTCTTAACCATCCTCTTTTCCCATTATAGCCAGTCTCACTATATACAGACATTTGATAATGATAAAATTATAAAAGAGTCAATACTTCAGGAATATATAACAATGATAAGTGATATATAATGATAACAACTTTAGGTATATAACCTACGAGCTTTAAAATAAATGGAGCAAATATTGATAGAATTAAAGAGAGAAGTAAATACAAAATTATAGTTAAATGTTTGAATACCTCTCCTAACAACTGACAAAATAACTAGACAAAAAATTTAGTTCATTTACTATCAACTACCTTGACCTCATTGATATTTATAAAACTCTGTTTCCAACAAATGAAGAATATACATTCATTTTGAGGGTATATGTTCTATTCAACAGGATTGAATCATGTGCTAATCCCTAAAACTAGTGTCAATAAATTGAAAAGGTTTGAAATCATACAGCATATTGTCTGACCAGAAGAGAATTAAATTAGGAGTTAGATACTTAGATACTTAGGAAAACACCAATATTTGAAAAATAAACAACACATGTGTAAAATAATCTGTGGTTTTAAAAAATTTTAAATTTTAAAAAATTAGGGAATTCTGAGTTATAGTGAAATATATAACAAAATTTGTCAGTGCAGCTAAAACAGTGCCTAGAAGAAAAGGTATAGCTTTAAATGCTTGTATTAAAAAAAAAAGATCTGAAGGGGGCGCCTGGGTGGCTCAGATGGTTGGGCGTCTGCCTTCAGCTCAGGTCATGACCCCAGGGTCCTGGGATCGAGCCCCAAATCGGGC
>NC_138377.1:86688115-86693443 GCF_054177405.1 Leptonychotes weddellii
ATAATACAAATAGCAAAAATCAATGTAATACTACAAAATTAATAGAAAAACTAACAAAACCAGGATTTGGTTATTTAAAAAGATCCATAAAAGTAATAACTTCTAGGTAGACTGATTAAGACAAAGTGGGAGAGGGAAGAAAGGGAAAGAACACAATTTACCAATATCTGGAATAGAAGGGAGGTTATCATTGTAAACCATATATACATGAAAAAGATAATAAAGAAATATTGTGAATAACTTAATTCAGTAAATTTGACAACTTAGGTGAAATAAAATTCTTGAGAAATACTTACCAAAAGGGACAAGATAAAACAAAGTCTGAATAGCTGTGCATCTATTAGTGAAAATAAATTCATTTTAAAAACCCACAAAGAGTGATGACCACTGGGGATGTATGGAATTGTTGAATCACTATATTGTACACCTGAAATTAACATAACACTGTGTGTTAACTATACTGGAATTAAAATAAGAAGGAAAGGTGGGGGGAGTAAAAGTTGTTTGTGAGAGAAAACCCACAAAGAAAGCTTGAGGGTCATGGCTTCATGGGTGAATTCTTTCAAATGCTCAGGGAAAAAAATACCAATCTTATACAAACTATTTTAGAAAATAGAGAAGGAGGAAACACTTTACAGCTCATTTTATGAGGTGAGCAGTAAAACCGCACATGTAAGTTTGGCTGAACATTTGAAAATCAGTCGGTTTAGTTCAGCACATTAACAGAAGTAAGGAGAAATACAATATGATCGTTTCCATAGATGTAGAAAAGGTATTCAACAAAAATGAAATATTTATGATAAAACCTCACAACAAACTAACCATAGAAAGCAGCTTCCTCAGTTTGCTAAAAGACATACATGAAAGATCTATAACTAACAGCATATTTAATGGTGAAAGACTAATTGCCCCCCCCAATATTAGGAACAAAGTAAGAATTTCCGTTCTTATCACTTGAATTTTATGTGCCAGTGTAATAAGGCAAGAAAAAAAGACCATTTGGAAAGGAATAAATTAAGCTGAATTTGCAGATGACATGTTTGTGCACATGGGAAATCCAAATGAATCGTCATGAAAACTTTTAAAACTAATAAACCTTTAGCTTTGTCACAGGATATAAAGTCAATCCAAAAATTAATTGTATTTCTACACACCAGCAATGAACAATTAGAAAATGAAATTAACAAAAAAGTATTATTTATGGTTACATCAAAAAGCATAAAACACTGAGGTATACACTTAATAAAAGATTTAAGACTTCAACAATGAAAACTGTAAAATATTGCAGGGCAAAATCAAAGAGGATCTAAATAAATAGATACGCCATATTCCTGAATTGAAAGACTCAGTATCATTTAGATGTCAGTTCCGTTAGGCTACAGATTTAATGTAGGCCCAATCAGAATTCTAGTAGGCTTTTTTTTAGACATTAACAAGATTATTTCATCCAGCTAGCTAACAGGTACATGAAAAGATGCTCAACACCTCTCATCATCAGGGAAATACAAATCAAAACCACTATGAGATACCACCTCACACCTGTCAGAATAGCTAAAATTAATGACATAAGAAACAACAGGTGTTGGCGAGGATGCAGAGAAAGGGGAACCCTCTTACATTGTTGGTAGGAATGCAAACTGGTGCAGCCACTCTGGAGAACAGTATGGAGGTTCCTCAAAAAGTTAAAAATAGAACTACCCTATGATTCAGCACTCCTGGGTATTTACCCAAAGGATACAAAATACACATTCAAAGTGGTATACACCCTGATGTTTATAGCAGCATTATCAACAATAGCCAAACTATGGAGAGAGCCCAAATGTCCATCGACTGATGAGTGGATAAAGAAGAAGTGGTGTATATATATACAATGGAATATTACTTAGCCATCAAAAGAATGAAATCTTGCCATTTGCAATGACGTGGATGGAGTTAGACTGTATTATGCTAAGTGAAATAAGTCAGAGAAAGGCAAATACCATGTGATTTCACTCATGTGGAATTCAGGAAAGAAAATATGAACATATGGGAAGGGGAGTAAAAACGAGAGAGGGAAACAAACCATAAGAAACTCTTAATGATAGAGAACAAACCTGAGGGTTGATGGAGGGAGGTGGGTGGGAGGATGGGCTAGATGGGGGATGGGTATTAAGGAGGGCACTTGTTATGAAGAGTACTGGGTGTTTTATGTAAGTGATGAACCACTGAATTATACTCCTGAAACCAATATTGCACTGTGTGTTAACTGAAATTTAAATAAAAATTTGGGGAGGGGGGGAATTAATTAAAATAAAAATGAAAGTTCATTGGAAAAGGCATAGGATTAAGAAGTGCCAAAACAATCCAAAAAGAAAGGAGAAAGGATTTACTTTATACCTGATTTCAAGACTTACTATAAAACAATACTAATCAAGACAGTATAAAGATTGACATCATGAACAGAATAGAGTCCAGAAAGGGATCCACACCTATAAGCTAAAATGATGTTTGATAACAGCACCCTAGCAACTCAGTGAGAAAAAAAAAACATCTCTTTAACATACGGTGCTAGAACAACTGAATTATCAGTATGAAAATAAAAGAATTTAAACCCTTACCTTATACCATATACAAAACAAATTTGAGCTAGATCATGGACTTAAATATGAAAGCTAAAGTAATAAAGCTGCTGGGGAAAAAATAGATGAATATCTTTGCCACTTACAGGTAAACAAATTTCATAGGGAACACATAATAAAAACATCAAATATGGAAGAAAAACTGATGAATTGAACTTAATCAAAATTAAAGGGGCTCCTGGGTGGCTCATTCGGTTAAGTGTCTGCCTTCAGCTCAAGTCATGATCCCAGAATCCTGGGATCTCTCTCTCTCTCTCTCAAATAAATCTTTTTTAAAAAAATTAAAAATTTGGGATTATTAAGAAAATGAAAAGAGAAGCCACAGATTGGGAGAAGGTATTTGCAACTCATATATCTGACAAATAAAATGATCGCTGACAACTCAATAATAAAAAACTAGCAACCCAGTTTATTTTAAATAAGCAAAACACGGGGCACCTGGGTGGCTCAGTCAGTTAAGCATCTGACTCTTGATTTCAGTTCAGGTCTTGATTTCAGGGTTGTGAATTCAGGTGCTGCATTGGGCTCCACACTGGGCGTTGTGGAGCCTTCTTAAAAAATAAATGAATGAATAGGCACAACACTTGAAGAGACACTTAACATAAGAAGATAGACAAATGGGGGGCACCTGGGTGGCTCAATCAGTTAAGCATCTGACTCTTGCTTTTGGCTCAGGTCATGATCTCACCGTCGTGGGATTGTGCCCCCCCCCCCATTGGGTTCTGTGCTCAGCGCAGAGTCTGCTTCAGATTCTCTCTCCCTCTCCCTCCCACTCACTCGCTCGCTCGCTCTCAAAAATAAATAAAATCATCTTAAAAAAGAAAGAAGTATAAATGGGCAATCAGCACATTAGAAGTTCCACATTATTAGCTACTAGGCACATGAAAATTAAAACCAGAGTGACTTATCAGTATACAACTACCCAGAATAGCTAAAATTAAAAAGATGATACATTGTTAGCAGGACTGTAAAATGGTATAATGACTTTAGAAAATGCAATTTCTTATAAAGCTGAACATGTATCTGCCCCATGACTCAACAATTTACTCCCAGGTATTTATCCAAGTGAAAACATTGTTTACAAAAAGTTTTCTCCTCAAAAATGTTTGTAACAATTTTACTCACTTTAGCCTAAAACTGGAAACCCAGATGTTCATCAAGAGGATAAATGAACTGTATCATGTTCATACACTGAATGTCATTCAGCAATAAAATGGAATGATCTAATGATCTCAATAATGTTATGCTAAAAACAGGCCAAATCTCAAAAATACTGTATGGCTCCATTTATATGAATCTGTAATCGGCAAAACTATCAAATCAATGGTTGCCGATAGGAGGGTTCTTCTATAAAGGGACCCGATTGCTGAATTAATAGAAATGTCTGTCTTGATATGCATTCATCAAAACTGATTGAGTAGTTCACTTAAGATCTGAACATTTTATTGTATGTAAATAACAGCTTAGTTTTTAAAAACTGAAAAGTGAAGAGCAATGTGAGAGAATGTATTCTACCTGATTCTAACACTTGGTGTATAGCTGTGGTAATTAAGCACCATAATACTGGCCTGATTGAGAAATACGACACTGAAACAGAATACAGCCCAGAAGTACACCCACGCTTTATGTAGTTGGTTTGATTTTCAGCAGTTTGCCAAATTAGTCCAATGGAGAAAGGAAAGGGTGTTTTTGTTTTTGTTTTTGTAAAAGATGCAATAATAAATGGATATTCATATGGACAGATATGAATGTCAGTCCTCTCACACTAAACAGAAAAATTATTCAGGATGGATCCGAGACCTAAATGTAAAAGCTACAACTACAAAGCTTTAAGAAGAAAACATAGGAGAATATCTCCTCAGTTTGGGGGTAAGTAAGCAAAGCTTTCTTACACTGAATACAAAAATTTTAAAGCCACAAAAGAAAAAATGATAAATTAGGCTTAATCGAAATTAAAGACTTATAAAAAGAACTAGGCTAAAAATAAATGAATTGACAGCCACATCTGGGAGTCAATACTTGCAAAACCTATCTGACAAAGAACCGGTATCCAGGATATAGAAAGAAAGAACTACAAGTCTATTAATAAGGTTACCCAACGCTTCTGTGGGTTCTCTCTTCATGGCAGGAAGTTTAAGTGCAGTGGATGAACAAATTTCCAGTCCTTCTAGACTTGTAATTCCATGGTAATTTCAAGAACAGAATCACTTTTAGTTGGTAACAGGACTACAAGTTACCAACTTGAAATTAATGTGATTTTGATAGAGAAGATTTTGCAAAGGAAGTATACAACTCTAAAATCTTGGAGAATGGGTAAAATTTGACCAAGTAGAGAGGAAGACATATTAGGGAAAGAGAACATATGACTAATATAAATAGAAGTAATATTCAACACATCTTATAGCTGCTTCCTTAATTTTCTCCCACTGAAACTATAAGCTTTTTGAGGCAGGGTCAATGGCTCTTCGTTGTATTTTCATCACCTACTTTGTGCCTGACAAATAGAAGGTATTAATGAATACCTTTTAAATGAATGTATTTTGAATGAATAAATACGTGAATGTATATTCTAGGAATAGTAGCATTTTAGTTTGGCTGGAATGAAATACTTGTTTCGAGGAATGATGTGAGGTGTTTGAATTGTGAGGATGTTGCTTGAATGCCTAACCAAAGAGTTTGTATTTTATCCTGTAAGGGTTTTGGATTGGAC